>NC_045609.1:10451628-10760049 GCF_009762305.2 Zalophus californianus | reverse complement strand
CATTTTAGGGTTGACGTATTATGAGGCCTGTTTCCCAAGTTCCAATTTAAACTCCTGCCACCAGTCTATCGGTGTTTCACCATCCTTGCCAAGACTTGGTATTATTAAAACTGGTCCAATTTTAATCTTTTCGATGTGTGTTTAGTTGTAAGTCATGCTTTTATATGCATTTTTCCGATGACTGATGAGATTAAGCACCTTTTCATGTGTTTATTGGCTATTTGCATATATATTTTAAAAATTGTCAGTTCAGGGGGCGCCTGGGTGGTTCAGTCAGTTGAGCGTCCGACTCTTGATTTCAGCTCAGGTCATGATCTCAGGGTTGTGAGATGGAGCCCTGGGACAGGCTCTTCGCTGAGCTTGGAGCCAGCTTGAGATTCTCTCACTCCCTCTGCCCCTTTCCTCCCCACCTTCCCCTACTTGCACACATTCACACTCTCTTAAAAAAAAAATTGTCAATTCAAATATTTTGAGTACTTGTCATTCTTTTTTTTTTTTAAAGATTTATTTTTATTTTTATTTATTCATGAGAGACAGAGAGAGAGAGAGAGAGAGGCAGAGGGAGAAGCAGGCTCCCAAGGAGCAGGGACCCCGATGCGGGACTCGATCCCAGGACCCCAGGATCATGACCTGAGCCGAAGGCAGACGCCTAACCATCTGAGCCACCCAGGCGCCCGAGTACTTGTCATTCTTACTAAATTAAAAAATATATATTCAGGATATGAACCTTTGACAAAGTGGGTAGATAGCAAATACTTTTTACCAGTTGGTGACTTTTCTTTTCTATTAATGTTTTGTTTTGATAAACAAAGGTTGTTAATTTTTATATAGATTAATTTATTTAGATCTATTTAGGTTATAAGATTAATTTATCAATCTTCTGTGAGGAATGTTTGTTTTTTTGGTCTATTTAAGACACTGTTACCTATCCCAAGGTCATGAAAATATTTCCCAATGCCATCTTGCTGAAGTGTATGTTTTGCCTTTTACGTTGAGATTAACAATTACAGGAAATTGACCTTTGATTATGGTATGAGTTAAGGAATCAATATTAAAATTTCCATTTAATATCCAAATGACTCAGCTCCATTTATTGAAAGTCCTTCACTGACTAATCGGAAGTATCATTTTTATCATAAATCAAGTGTCCATATGGGTTTGGTTTGTTCTAGGGCACTCAAATCATTTAAAGTTGTTTAATATCGTACATTATTAATTTCTATAGCCTTCAGTTACTCCTGATATCTGGTATTGTAAATCCTCTAAATATGTTCTTTTTCAATGTTTCCTTGGCTGTATTTGGCCCTTTGAATTCTTATAAGAATTTTAGAATAATCTTGTTAATTTCTATTTAAAAACTTGCCAGAATTTTTATTGAGAAGTTATCAAATCAATTTGGGCAATGTCTTCACAATATTAAATCTAATCCATATATATAGAAGAGCCCTTCATTTATTTAGAACTTTAAATTTTTTTCCCAATCATGTTCCTAGTTTTGCATACAGAGTTCTTTTGCATGCTACTTTAGATTTTTCTTAAGTATTTGATATTTTTGATTCTATTGTCAATTACATAACTTAAAAAATTAATTTTTTGTTTATTGGTGGTATTCAGAAATTCAGTTGATTTTTATTCATTGGTTATATCATGTGATCTTACTAAAGCTATTTATGTCTAATGTGTTTATACTCTTCTACTTTTATTTTCTTATTGAAATATCTAGGGATTCTCATTTAATGTTGATTAGAAGTATTCATAGTGGGACTCTGTCTTGTTCCTGATATCTGAAGGAAAGTTCTAGTATAGTAGCACTCAATATGACATTTGCTGTAGGTGTGTTGTAGATACATTTTTTAGTTTAAGGAAATTGGTTTCATCTATTCCTAGTTTATTGAGGGCTTATATAAAAAATTGTGTTAAATTTTATATTTTTCCTTTTCTGGATTTGATAAGGATTTTCTCTTATAGCAAAATAGCAATGCTATAAGTAATAAGATTTTTTCCTTTAGTGAGTAAATGTCACGAATATATTGTCTAATGATTTTATATAAAAATAGCCTGGAATAAACCTCCTATTGAGATGATATATTATCCTTTTTATATATATTATTGGATTCTATTTGTAAATATTTTCTTTAGGGTTTTTGCACCTCTGTTTATGAGAGAGGTTGGCCTATAATTAACCTTTCTTCTAATATTTTTGTCAAATTTTGGCATCAAGGTTTCATTGGTCTCCTAAAACAAGTTACTATTTTTACTTTTTATATTCCTAGAATAGATTTAGTCAAATTCGTCAAAATCTAGGGTGTCTGGGTGGTTCAGTCGGTTAAGTATCTGCCTTTGGCTTGGGTCATGATCCCAGGGTTCTGGGATCGAGCCTCACATCGGGCTCCCTGCTCAGCAGGGAGCCTGCTTCTCCCTCTGCCCCTCATCCCCACTTGTGCTCGCTCTCTCTCCAATAAATAAATAAAATCTTTAAAAAAATGGTTAAAATCTATTGCATCTTTCTGGGTCTGGATTTTTTTCTGTGGGAAAGTTTTTAATTACATATGCCTTTAATTAACACAGGTACTTACATTTTCTATTCCCCTTGTGTCAGATTTGTTGTGTTTTGTCTGTTATATCACATTTTTAAATTTATTTGGGTTAACTACATTTATAATAACCTGTTATCCCTTTCCTATCTGTATGGTCCATAATGATGTCTGGTTTTTCATTTCTGATAATGATTTTTGTTGTTTCATTTTTTTTTTTCTTGCCAGGGATTTATCTACTTTTTCAGTCTTTTCAAAGAACCACCTTTAGGTTATGTTGATTTTCTCTATTGGTTTTTTCCATCATTGATACCTGGTTTTATATCTGTTATTTCTTTGATCTACATTCTTGCTTTAAAATGCATGCTTGAATCGTTGACTATACTTCTTTTTATATTTCTATTATATACATTTCAAGCTATAAATATTCTCTTTATAGAATGCAGTTACATCATACAAGTTTTGTCATACTGAAATCACTTAGTGATTTATCTTTCACTCATGAGCTATATAGAAATAGATGACTAATTTCCAAATATCAGAACTTTCTTATAACATGTTGTTGCCTATTTCCAGCTCAATTGTATATAATTGAAACCATATTCTGGGGGTGCCTGGGTGGCTCAGTCAGTTAAGCGTCTGCCTTCGGCTCAGGTCATGATCTCAGGGTCCTGGGATCGATCCCCGCATTGGGTTCCCTGCTCAGAGGGGAGCCTGCTTCTCCCTCTCCTTCTGCCTGCCACTCTGCCTGCTTCGTCTCTCACTCTCTCTCTCTATCAGATAAATAAATAAAATCTTGGGAAAAAAAGAAACCATATTTTATATGACTGAAATCATACAGATAAGTTTTCATACCCCACTACATGATGAATTTTGGTAAATGTTCCATGTGCACTTGAAAATAATATGTATTCTGCTATTCTTGGGTGTGATATTTTATTTTTATAATTAGGTCACAATTGTTAATAATGCTATTCATATCTCAGATGAGTTTTCCTTGGAGAAAATGAATGATAGATAAAAACAATCAGCAGTAGGGTCAATAACTGTCTGTATCACCACCACACAAGTTATGCTATATTCTGTCTGTTTGGGGGTTCCAAAGCAATTTAACAAAGGTCACAGAAAGTATCTTTTTCAAAATGTGTCTTAGTAGGAGCTTCTCCTGAATAGGAATGATCCTCCTATTCAGGTTTATAGCCCTGAGCCCCATCTTTGCAGGAATGGAGACACTGTAATTCCCTAATTTGGGGCAGGAATTTACTGAAACAGTAGGGACTACTACTGTGGCTGACTATTACATTGAAGAGCCTGAAGGTTATACATGCTGAAGGAGACCTTAGCGATGGCTCGGTCCAAATCCCACATTCAACAAGATGAAGAAACTGAAGTCCCAAGTGTGTGAGAGAATTGCTCAGCTCTCACTGCTACAGTGGGAAAAGCTGGACCAGATGAAGGCATCCTAATGTTCATTCCATTGATGGAGTAGAAAGCAGACAGATAAGCAGGTAGTTATATAGATAAAATAAGTACCTAATATGGTCCTTGGCACAGAATATAGTAGGCATTCAAAAAACGCCTCTCTTTCCCCTTCTATATTTTCCTTTCCCATTCAATGTGGCATTTCTGTCACCTTCTATATGGAAAGGTAGACTAACGTCACTTACCACAATTTCAGACTTCATGCTATTTCCTTGGGAATATACAAGTTCACTCTCCTGGCCTGAAGCCATAAATAGTTTGACATTCAATAAAGGTATGTCCAAAATATAAAATAAATCCCATAGAATTGACAAAGCAACTATAGGTCATACACCATCAGAAATAAATGTAGAGCCTGAGTTTAGAAATGCTCTGCCACACGCCAGGTTTAAACACTTCGTTCCTTGGAAAGCTTGCATAGTCACATGGACAGAAAATTTGGCATATCATTCATTCACTTATTTTCCAGAGTCGTGCTGATAATTTCAATTTGTTTTAACTGCTGAGTTGAATTGATTAGTGTTTCTGACGCTTGAATAGGTTGCTAGCATGTAAACAACAGGGAAGGAGATAAACGATGTCATGGATTGTTATGTCTCTTTATTTGATATATACGTAATTCTCTTTAAAATTTGCCAAAGAAAGCCTCACAGGTAATGCTTCTGTCCAAGTTTTATGCAAATAAATTACAACCATGGAATAAGTAAATATTTAATTCCATAAGAGCTTACAAAAAGGATTTTAAAGACTGTTATTTTATTTTTTTTAAGTTTTAATTTTAATTCCAGTTAGTTAACATACATGTTATATTAGTTTTAGGTATAAATATAGTTGTTCAGCAATTCCATACGTTGCCCGGTGCTCATCACGACAAATGCACTCCTTAATCTGCATCACCTATTTCACCCATCTCCCCACCTCCCTTCTGGTAACCATCAGTTTGTTCTCTATAGTTAAGAGTCTGTTTCTTGGTTTGTCTCTCTCATTTTTTTCCCTTTGCTTGTTTGTTTTGTTTCTTAAATTCCACATAAAAGTGAAATCATAATAGCATTTGTCTTTCTCTGACTGACTTATTTTACTTAGCATTATACTCTCTGTTCTAGGTAATATTTTAAGTTCTTTTTTAATTTTCAAAGTTGAGTTACTTGTCATTTTGTCTATTTACTTTAACATTATTTTAATATTTAGGCTTATTCAAAATAAGTCAATCAGGATAAGACAAATACCATATGATTTCACTCTTATGTGGAATTTAAGAAATGAAACAGATGAACACAGGGGAAAAAACAGAGAGGCAAACCATAAAATGGACTCTTAATGATAGAGAACAAACTGAGGGTTGATGGAGGGAGATGGGTGGAGGATGGGCTAGTTGGGTGATGGGCATTAAGGAGATCACTTGTTGTGATGAGCACTGGGGGTTATATGTAAGTGATGAGTCACTAAATTTTACTCCTGAAACTATTATTACACTATACATTAACTGGAATTTAAATAAAAACTTGAAACTAAAATACATACATACATACGTACATACATACATACATGCATAAAACTTAGGCTTATTAAAGAGGTAATGGTGGTCCACCGGCCAGGTATTGTTTCTTTTGGTAGTGATGTCTTTACATTCCTCCTTCCTTTTTCTTTATTTTCTCTGTCTACATCGCCCCCCATATTTGAAGTGGATTCTGGGGGAGTCATTATTCTATGTCAAAATATGAATAGAGGATTTAGAGGGCAATATCTAGGCTTTTCTACATTAGTGATAATTAGAATGGTACACTGCAACTCTATGAAATAATAAAGAAAATCATAGCAATAGGTCTGAAAGGTCAGGATGCTAAAAAGGAGGCAAAAAGAAAGAATGGAGTAATTCTGCAGGCTAACTAACTTTGTGACTTTGGCAAGAAACTTACCCCTTCTGGACCTATTTTTTCATTTATAAAGGAATTAGAATCGACAATCTCAGGGACCCTTTTGACTATAGGAGTCTATGATTCTCAACTGAAAAATAAAAGCCAACCGGTATTTGAGATTATAACAGGTGAGTTATACCAGAGAGCATTTACCTTTAATCAGATCCTCAACTCTTTTGAGTAAATGCTCAAGTAAAACTAAGATAAATCTCCAATATAATTTGATTCTGTGTGAAATTCTCACTATTACCTATTTTTCACCTCTATGACATATAAGCAAAAAGGAGAAAGAATACTTCTTACTCTCCATCCGGTCTGTGGAGAGATGAAAATGGGGACATGGAAGACATTTTGATTAGCAAACATAGCAAACGCCTAACATGCCAACTGGTCTACCCCCAGCTTCTTGTGTTCACATTTCTCTGAAGCAAAAGTTCAGCATGGGGTATATATGTAGCAGATTGAAAACGGAACTTCCAAAGATATCAGGTCCTAATCGCTGGAATCTGTAAATGTTACTTTATTTGGAAAAAGAGGTCTTTCCAGATGTGATGAATTAAAAATCTTGAAATGGGGAGATTCCTTTGGATTATGGATGGGCCCTAATGCCATCACAAGTGTCCTTAGAAGAGAGAGGCAGGCTAGATTTTACAGACAGAAGAGGAGAAGCTCATGTGAAGATAGACAGAAATTGGAGTGACTGACAAATGCTAACAGCCTCAAGAAGCTGGAAGACGCAAGGTATGGTTTTCCCCCAGATCCTCCAGAGGGAGTGTGGCCTTGCCAATACCTTGGTTTCAGCTCAGTGATACTTAATTTGGACTTCTGGTCTCTAAGACTGTCAGAGAGAATTTTTCTCTTGTTTTCTGTTGTGGTAATTTATAATAGGGGCCACAGGAAGCTACAACAGATTTGGTACAAGGAAGTGAGTTGCTGCTGTATCAGATACCTAAAAATGTGGAAGTAGCTTCAGAATTGGGTAGTGGGCAGATGATAGGAGAAGTAGTAGAAGTGGCAGACCTGACTGAAAAATCTAGAGACCCTGAATAAACTCAGAAGGAAATGAGGAAACCGTTATTTGAAACTGGAGGAAAGGAGACCTTTGTTATACTGCAGCAAAAAATCCCTGCTAAATTGTGTCTGACAGTCGTGTGGAGAACAGAACTTGTGAGTGATGAACTTAGATATTCGGCTGAGGAGATTTTCAAGCAAAGTGTTGAAGGTACATCCTTGTTTCTTCTTGCTGCTTATGATAAAATGTGAGAGGACAGAACTGTCAGGCAGAAAGTAACTATCCTTTGCTGATGTTGAAATTCTGAACCTATGCAGATTGCAGAAAATGCCAACATTAGGTGCTCCATTGTTAGGAGAGCAGGCCCTGGAGGAAAGGCCAAAGATTTGACTGGATAACTTTTTGCTAGTGGTGAAGATATTAGGCATGTGACTCATGGACTCAGTCAACAATCTAAGCAAAAACCAGAATCAGGGATGTGATTATCCATGAAGGATCTGTGGAAGACCCTCTTATCTAACATTGCAAATTCTCACATAAGGCAGAACCTTAAGGTTTTGGGAAATGTTAGATCAGCAGAAACACTTGGACTGAACAAGGCAGAGACAAGATGAATTAAAAGAAAACTGTCCGGATTCTAAAATTCTACAGGCATGAAACAAGTTTGTAAAACCATTCCACTGCAAACATGTGCTACACTTCAAGAAAAAGGAAAACTGACTCTGAGGGCAAAAGCCTTGAGCCCAGATGGTGGAGCTCTTGGTGGAGAGGGCAGAACTGTGAACCACAGAGGATTTTCCCTGGGACTTGAAACGTAATGGAACTTTCCTTACTGGATTTTGAAATTACTTGGAACTGATGACTCCTTCCTTTTTGGAATGGGAATCACTCTAACTGTTGTACTACGCGGCGTGTTCCACTATTTTATTTTTGGAATGGAAAACCTGTTTTCTAGCTTCATGTGTCCACAGATGCAGAAAAATTTTACCCCATGATGGATCATACCCAGTCTCTCACCTATCCTTGGTTTAATGATTTAGATGATATTTGAGACTTTGGAACTGATGACAGTTGGATGAAATTTTAGACTTGAGTTGATGATCAAAGTCAGAGACTTTGAGGGGTGCTAGGATGAGGTGAATGCATTTTGCGTAATGAACTGTGGTAGGCTGAAAGATGATCGCCTCAAAATATCAATGCCTAATTCATGGAACCTGTAAAAGTCACCCTATTTGGAAAAAAATGTCTGTGCAAATGCAATTAAGCTAAAGCTCTTGAGATGGGGAGATTTTCCTAGATTATCTGGGTGGGTCCGAAATGCCATTGTTAGTGTCCTCACAACAGAGAAGTAGAGAGATATCTGACTACAGAAGAAAAGGAGATTATGTGAAGTCAGAGCAGAGAGATTTTAAGATTGGAATGATGTGTCATAAGACAAGGAATGCTGGAAGCCATTAGAACTGGAAGAAATAAGGAACAGATTTTTCTCCTGGAGCTTCTGGGAAGAGTGCAGTACTGCCAAGTCTTTGATTTTTGTCCCGTGGTACTTATTTCAAACTTCTGCTTCCAGAAATACGAGAGACTAAATTTCTGTTGTTTTAAGCCACCACGTTGGTGATAATTTGTTACAGCAGGCAGGAGAAACTACTAAGAGTTTATAAAGAAACAAGTGATTCAGTTACGCTAGACAAAGGATAAATGCTGAGATGTGCTAGTACCCCTAAGCTAATTTCCAATCCCTAAGTCTTCACTAAGTCCTCCAGAATACCTGGGACTAACTCCAAGGGAAGACTAAGAAGCAGGGTAGACTGAACGACCCTTTCCAATTAGAGATGTCTTGTCAGTTTTGTTTTTTAACGGTTCTGGTAGTTTAGAGAAATCTGTGGAGTAGAGGACTTCAGGCAGTTCTTCTGTGAGGAACAGTCCGTAGTGTCACAGTTTATGGGGTGTGTGGGGTTGAGACTGTGGGGAATAAGGTTTCTGAAGACCAGACTAGAAAGCTCTTTTCCTTACATTTTCAGAAGCCAGAGTTTGACCTAAATTCTTAAAAAAAATTTCAGAATAGATTTGCTAAATTTCCTAATGTGTCCGGGGCTATGTGAAATATATATACACAGATTTACATAGGCTGAAGCAAGTTTCCTATTTATCTACAAGCTACAACAAATAACCTAAATGTAGGCATGTAAATAATCATTTGCTGGTACGATAGAGACTGTTAACTGTTTACCAGAAGCAAAACAAATCTTCTTCTTCCTCTAAGTGTGGATAGATTACTATACCATCTGGTAGTAGATTAAGATGCAGCATGATAGGAATAAAGAAGAAAAATATTGGAAAAATAAAAATAAGAGAAGGGCCAACTGTGAAATGGGGTGGGGTGTGGAGGGAATCGGCTTTGCCTCTTGTGAAAATGTAAAACATTCATCCACTTGAGCTTCCTGGGGGTTTCAGTGGAGGAATGGTGAGAAACATGTAAAACAGTAGATAACAAGTTTCAGTGGATCAGAGTCAATTATCAACAATTTCAGAGTGAAGGTAAGAATTGTTGAGAGAAGCACAACAAAGGGGAAAAAAGTTTTCATCCATAGAATAGGTATTGTGAACTTCCTAGAAATTTTTAATAAAGCAGAAGGAACCTCTAAGTAAATAAAATTTCCATCCTCAAATCCAGACCTCCTCTCCTTTCTCTCTAATTATTCCCCTCTCGATTTCCCTATACAATATCTGTTAATGAAACTACTATATTCTCAGTTACCCAGGCATGCATCTTAGAAGGAATTTAATTTTTACTTCTCTTAAACCTCTAATATCAAAAAAGCGGTCTGTTCCTTGTATCTGTAACGGTGACCCCAAGCCAAACACATGCACACACACACACAGGCTGCCTGTCCTTTACTTTTCAACACTACCATTATCCAACTTATTATCACTTTCATCTGACCTTTGACCCAAGCTCACTGTTTGATGGCTTCTTACACCAGTCTGTGGCTCATGCTGCCATTGGATAAAGCTCGCAAAGCCCCCTGTTTGTTTTACTTAGTGATCCGAAGACTTCAATGACTCCCTTCTGCTTATTAATTGAAGACTGAGCTTTTTGGTCATACATTTAGGATCCTCCACCATCTGAATCTAATTGCCTCTTCCAGTTTCATCATAATGGTTCCTAAAAATAAAGCTGGTATTGTACCAAATTTGAGGACTCTGAAGTTCAACCAAAATTACTTTCCTATCTCTTTGCATTTCTTGTCACTTACTCTAATTAAATGTTCTAAATTTTCATGTAACCTTTGGAACTGTACTTGTTTAAGATCTAGTTAAGTGCCACATCCTCCATGATAATTTTCCAAATTCCATTTATTTGAAACAACAGTACCAGTCAGTGGGTTCTGAATTATTTTCACATTTGTAATCGTTGCTTGTAAATTGTCCCCTTTTAATGCATTTTAACCTCTTTTTGGGCAAGCCTTAGTCTTAATCATTTCAGAATCCATCAGTGAGCCTAATGGCTTGCACAAAAAGCTTAATAAATGTTTGTTGGATGAGTAGATGAGTGAATGTTTGCGTGAATTTAATGAAGGCTGGAATTTTGTATCAGTAGCCAGTGTTTATGATTCTCAAAGGTAATCAGGCATTATAGTTGTATGTACAACTATTTGCCTAGATGCATGCATGTGGCTACATTATGTACATATACATATATATGTAGTTGGATGTATACATATGCATCCACATACATATTTCTATATATAAATAAATACACATATGCAGGCACACAAACCCATATATAGTTTTAAGGCGACATGCATTGAGGAAATTCAGATTTGACAGAATTCATATTGCAGAACTCATATATTAAATATGACCTATACTATATATATATATGTGATCTTAAAATTTTAATAGAATTTGTTTTGATAATAGTCTGTAATACAAATATGTATACATATTCAACATTTTATTCCTTTTCAGATGGTATCTTTTTTTTTTTAAGATTTTATTTATTTGACAGAGAGAGACACAGCGAGAGAGGGAACACAAGCAGGGGGAGTGGGAGAGGGAGAAGCAGGCTTCCCACAGAGCAAGGAGCCCGATGCGGGGCTCGATCCCAGGACCCTGGGATCATGAACTGAGCCGAAGGCAGATGCTTAATGGCTGAGCCACCCAGGCGTCCCCAGATGGTATCTTTTAAGCACTTGGGTAAAGAATCAGACCAAAGACATTGGAATTAAAGACCATTCTTCCCTGTGTCTTGCATTCTCACTCGTTCTGGATTAGGGGAATGGGACTTATTTATTAATCCCCCTTTTTTCCCTCTCTTTTTAGAAAAATGCAGCACTTGTAGCAAATAATGACATATGAGAGAAGTAACTGAAGCTGAAACAAAATGTATAGCCCATTACGGCAGTAACAGTCTGGAGGCCTAATGCAGTCCTGATATAATAAATATCAGGAGATTGTTGTTTTTTCGCATCACACCAAATAGGTTCACGTTCTGTAGGAATAGATGAGCTTATAGCCTTGTTTATCTCCTTGCTGCTTCTCCATCCTGTTTACCATGTAGTGATTGTCTAATACAATGAGAAACAGAATTATCTTCCACTGAGGAATGCCATGCTGTCACCCAGCTCTTTTAAGGGAGAAAATAGTATCAGAAGAGGTTATTAAAATGAAGTAGTACTATTATATATTGGAAAATGGTGAATATATAGAATTTTTTTTTCCAGCTGCATTGAATGAGTCGCAGCACAAAACCTCAGGCTCTCGCCCCAGCAGAATGATTTACATGTATGACTCACTTTTCTGATGGTGGGTCCTATCTCCCCTTGTTTGCTTGAAAACAGATGACCTAAAACAAGAAAACTGGTTATAAGAGACAGTAAATATGTGTCATAATTAAGCAAAGCATGAAACATCGAAATAGCAAACAGATCGGGTTTACCCTTACTTTGAATTGCTATTTCACAGCAGGCAAAAATAATTTTACATTCTTTAATATGGAGAAGGACTGGTTCCCTCTTTTCCACCAAATCTCCTAGGGCCTGTGGAATTTTACAACCCATAAGGTATTTACATGCTCTGCCAATCTGATCCAAAACTAGGGCTTCAATCCCTCAGGAAGCATTCATTAGCATTATAAATTAGCCAGGCTCTCAATTTATGTGTTGATTTACTTGTCTTTTAGTCTCTCTTTACTTTGAAAACTTTAATTTGAAACCGTTTACAATATAAACACACATATGGAAGTTAAACATATGGACTGAAGTCAAGAAAATATGGAGGGAAAAATGTAATAACATAAATACCAGGACATGCTAAATTTCACCATGAAATGGGGAATCCAAGTGAGGGATTATCTTCTTGGAAGAGGCTGCCCCACGGGAAAGGGGTTCAGAAACCTTGGGAGCCAACAGATTTTGGTAGATGCTGAAACAAGCACATTGTAAGAGAAATTGCTGTGATGTTTTATTTTCTCTTTGCTCTCTCTGAGCATCTAGTTAATTCTTCTAATTGAAATATCCCGCATGCCCAGGCTCAAGCATGGTGAACCAAGGGAATAGCAAGTGGTAATGAGATGAAGTCAGCAATGTCTAGTCATCCTTCCTTCCTGTCTCTGGAGCCTATTTTCAGATTTAAATCTGAAGGATGTGGATTTCCTTATGTTGCCACATTCCCCCTTAGGGAGAGAAACAACCACCAAGAGATCGGTAATGGAATGTTTTTAGCTCTAAGTTTCCTGGTAACTAACACAGAGAAACACGATTTGCTAGAGAGTTTTCTTACCTGGTAAAAAGCACCATACCACTTTAGAAGAGCAAACCTTTCCATGGCACTACATTATAAAAGGATTTACTTTATATTTTATTTACGTTATACAAAGGATTCGAAATGTCGAAATTGACAAAATTTCCAACAGCAGGTTTGCAGGAGATGCAAACGTATTGTTTTGCTTTTGTTTTAAACATAAAAAAGTCTGGACTTAACAATGTTAGATTATAATTTGCTAACCTCCTCTACTCTATCATTATTGGGTGCATCGTACACCACCTGGTCCTAGAACCATGTGATTCCCGCATACTTTAAACGGTCTTTCTCAACTTTCTCAAATAATTCTGTCCACTCAACTTTGAGATAACCTGTTTATAACACTCTTAAGAAATAAATTGGAAAATAAACATTTCCTTAATTTTAATAAGGAACACACAGTATAAAAAAGGGTTGGAGAAAGTAAGAGAAAGACAGATGGGAAACAGGGTCTAATAACATTTACATTAAAGTTTTTTGTTGTCCCATGATATCCCTTTCTTCAAGTCTGTTTTGGTTTTTTGTTGTTGTTGTTTGTTTTTTTGGGGGGGAGGGATGTCCTCCTGGTATGACACACCCTGAGGGTGATTAATAACAACAGCGATAATAATAGTAATAATAGTAATCCCAAAGAGCTATGGACAATATAAATTTTGGCTAAGTGTTGATTATTTCTGAATGGGTACTCTGTTATTATACTGGCTCTTTTCATCACTATTATATGAAGCCCATTTAAATGAATACTCTTTCCTTAGAGTCCCTAACATAAGCTGCATTAAAATGTAACAGCCTCCCACCTCTCCAAGAGTCTCCTCCACAAGGTGAACATAAATAAAATCAATTTGAAGGGTAATCAGTGCAGTTTCACGGCTTAGACTCTTCTTTGTGTCAAACTTTTATTTCTTAAAGAACATGAATATCAAAGTGATCATATAATAATTATTTGGTAATTATTTGGTCCAGATATTATGCTTTTGACATAGCATGGGGTTAATGACAATGTTATACAAATGGTATCAAAAAAAGAAAACCAAATTCTGTCAGAGTTGGTTCTCTCATCAACAGATCTCCTAATAAATTTAGTTTTCCCTGAAAATAGTGAGGAGTAGAATACTAATTTCATACTAATTTTTGTTTTGATTCCTCTATATCATTAATTTATTCATCAGCAGTGACATACCCTAAACTTCAGAGTAAATCCAGATCTCCAGAGAATGAATTAATTAGGTGAACAGAAAGGAGAGTATATAAAGCTTAGTTTTCTAGCTCCTTTAAAATAGCAAAAAACTCATAACTAAGCTCATTTATTTTAAGGATACTAGTATTCTCATTTTTTCTTTATAGATAGATTACAGAATGTGTTATTTAAAATGTTGGAATAATTGTTCTTTACAAAATCCTCCCAATAAAAGGTAGTATTTATAGAAGTTACTGTCAGTGGCTCTAATAAATAGCATTTTTCTTTTGTTCGATTCTTTTTTTTTTTTTTTTTTTGCCAGTGGACAATATATGACTTATGAATGGACTTCAGCATGAGAGATTTGGGTATAGCTTTCTCTGTGTGTATGTAGCTATGTGCGTGTGTGCGTGTGTGTAGTAAAGACTTTAATTTTATCCATGGAGAGCTTTGGCTTTTGCCTTTGACCACTGTGAGGTAATCTCTAAACCTTTGGAATGTCATTCCTTGATGTGAGTGTAACAGTATGATTGAGAGTGGGGCTTGGCCATACCAGGTAGTCTAGGAATGTGATTTGGGTAGGGGCTTTGGGTCACAGTTTCAGCCTGACCTTTAGAGGGGCTGGAGATGGAAATGAGCCATGTGGACAGTCAACCATGCCTAAGTGATGGAGCCCCAGTAAAGTCCCTGGACACCAAGACCTGGGTGAATCTTCCTTAGTTGGCATCACTCCATGATTATTGTCACTCAGTGATGCTAGAAAAGTAATGCTGCCCATGACTCCACTCTGAGAGGACAAGTGGACACTCCACATTCAGAATTTTCCTGGACTCTGCCCCATGGCTGACATTAACCAGTATCCTTTAGCTGTGATAAACTATAACCATTAGTATAACCAGTTTATGGAGCCCTCCATTATTTACCAAAGACTGTGCCTAAAGATATATAATTTCACTCTAAAATAACCTTCAGTTTAGACTGGGATAAGTATTGTTGAGGCACTTCTATTCCTATCTCAACAAGTGTCATAAACTAAAGATTAAAAAGAATGGCTGGTAAGAACTTATTAACATTTCTTTTATAGCAATTTATACTTATGGAACAATAATGCCTTCAGTTGAAGAAATGAACATTGAGATTCCAGACATAATTTCAGGCAGATGAGAAGAGATATGAAATACTTCTGGTGTTTGTGCTATTTGTCAAATATTCTTGGTTCTTCTACTTCCAAGCACATGGTTTTGTTTTTTCTATAACTGTTGGGGTTGAGAGCCCCTGCTCTAGAGTTGTGCATTCAAGAGTCATGTGTCACTTCTCAGCGGGAGCACTTAGTTACCAGGGAAACCCTGCAGAACTCTGTCTCCCTCTTAGGTGTTGGCTGCTTCATCCTCGTGGGTCCCTGAGGAACTATAATGAGCAGTGCGCCACATCTCCCCTGGAATAAACTGCGAGTGGAAACAAGAACAAGGTGGTGTTTAAAAACCAAACTTTTTGGCTCAGTGTAACCTAGCCTATCCTGACTCACAGTGTGTGTGGGTGGGTGATGTGGAGGGTGGGGGGGTGTATTTAACCGCTCATAAAGTTCATTTCCTCACCCAGGAGAGGGCAGTAGTGATCATTATCTGGTTATTGGGACTGGTGAAAGGGTTAAGTCATCACGATGTGTATGAAGTGCTTCATACGGAGCTCCTCCCACATTTCAGTTCTCAATAAATAGTCATCATCGATGTGGCACAATTTGGTATTATAGCAACTCTTCCTGGATAAGCTAGCATAGAAAGTTCATACCATACATCCTATCATGTATTTCAAGATGAATTCATCATTGTTCACTGTGAAGTCATTAGTAGATTTTTAAATATTAATATTCAACTAAGAAAGCTGTACTAAGCCTGTTGAAAAAAGTCAGATTTTCTGCATTTTGTGGATGGATCGATGCTTTGAATCATCCACATCTATTCCCCTGTTCTCTGTGGAAAACAGCATGACCAAGTTGAATTTAGAAGCTTTGGAATGAGGCATTCAAATTCCGCTCCCCGAATTAATAGTTTTGTGTTGCTGGAAAGTTACTTAAACTCTCTGACCAATAGGTTCCTCATTAAAAAAAAAAAAAAAAAAATGGCTAACACAACTTGGCAGACTAACAATGTGTTTTGAGATATCTATTTATGTATCTTCCCTATATTTATCTATATCTAATCTCTATCTATGTATCATCTGATGTAGGAAAGACATTAGGGTTGGAAGCCAACGGCCAACAAAGAATTCTTGAGACGTCTTTGATGCAAAAAGGTGGTTTTATTAAAGCATGGGGACAGGCCCCGGGGGTAGAAAGAGCTGCCCTGGGGTCGTGAGGAGTGGCCCATTATATACGTTTAAGTTGGGAGGGGGTTAGGGAGAGCGTAAGCCTTCCAGGTATTTTGGAAACAAGGTTTCCAGGATCCTGAGTGGGCCTTGCTATCTATAGGAAAGGTCATTTATTACTGTTTAGTAAAAACTCAGTCATGAGATTCTTCAGATGTATATTGGTGGGTCATATGCTTGGAGGATGATTGCCAACATGTATCTTGGTAGAATAGAGATAAAGGACGTTTCCAAAGGTATTTTTATATGTTAAAATAGACTTACAGGATCCTGGGGTGTCAGGCTAAGATTGCCTTTTGCCCTTAGCAAAGTATCAACATCTAGGCATTTGAGTCCCTAGAGGAAGGTCACTCTGCTTGTTTCAAGGACTTGTCCATGGGCTGTAGGTAATAAGGAAACTTAATAATTGTTTCCCACATCATTATCTAGGTATGTAATAGATATCTCCTTAATTTGCCAACAACATCTCCTTTCCCCTGAAAGCAACAGCTCTCATCACTTTTGTGGAACCATTCCTCTCCCTAGTCCAAGCAGATGATTCCAGTGGGCCCCGCCAATCCCAGTTTCTGGGACATGCCATCTCTACCTCTCCCACCCCCATCCTGGCCATAGAGATGGCATATTACCCAAACCTAAGCAGTCTTTGCCTGGAATTTTTCACATTAGAACTAATAATGGAAGACAGTCTCTTTATACGTGATGACAGAGTTAGAAAGATGAGCCAGTAGTTAGTTGCCAGCAGCCAAGGTCCCAGCTTCGTGGGAAGAATTGGTCAGAGAATAAAGCCTTCACCACAAGGCCAAGATGAGAGATGGAGTGGCCTGAGGATGTGTGGTTTTTTTCATTTTAAATTGTTGTTGGATTCTTTTGACTTCCCTAATCTGACCTCAGTTTGTTTATGTGAACCAATACAATTGCTTTTGGTCTTAGCTAATTTGTCAGTTTTAGTTTTGTTTAGCTGTTTTCATTTTTTGATCATTTTTTAAAAATACTCTTCCTTTAAATCGTTATTCATTCGAGGGAGAACGCACACGAGGGGGGAGGGGCAGAGGGAGAGGGAGAAGCAGACTCCCCCTTGAGCAGGGAACCTGAAGATGCGGGGCTCAATCCCAGGACCCCCGTGAGATCATGACCTGAGCCAAAGGCAGATGCTCAACCGACTGAGCCACCCACATGCCCCTTGATCATTTTTAACCAAATGAACCCTAAAACTCTTTAGTCCGTAATGCATAGTGGTTGCTTAATACATTTTATTTTTTCCTATGTTTTGTTTCTTCTATCTACTTCATGATTTTACACAGAAGAGCAGTTCCCAAAATATGGTACCCAAGACCCTTTCAGGGGTGCTCAAGATCAAAACTCAGAATTGTTTTCTCTTTTTATTGTGTTGGCATTTGTACTGATGGTTCGAAAACAATGCTGGTTAAAACTGCGGGTGCCTAAGCGCAAATCAGGGCAGTGGCACCAAACTTGACATGGGACAATTGTATTCTTTTCCTCCACACACTTGCAGGGGTGAAAAAGGGAGTTAGCTAGTTTCATGTGAGAATGTCCTTGTTGAAGCAGCAATAATTACTAATTTTATTAAATCTTGACTCTTGAGTCACGCTTTTCCAATCTTCTGGATGATGAAATAGGAAGTACACAGTGAGTATTTCTGCTGCATAGCCAAGTGCACTGGTTTTCTTGAGGAAAAAACACTTGTAAGATCGAGCTGCAAGTTGCACTTTCCCCTGTTTTCTGTAACACCCTTTTTGTCAAAAGAATAACTGACAGACTAAACTATAGGTTTTCAGATTTGGCTTATTGCTTTAAGGACAATAACTGATAAAATCCAAGCTTTCTAGCAAAAATTGGAACTCTGGAAAACTTGTATCCACCACTGTGAACTTGACAGTGTCTCAAAATTAAAAGACTTTCATGATGAGATTAGTGGTGATATTAATGGATGTGATTTTTAGTATTGTACAATAAAATGTGTCAACATTTAGACAATCTACATGACTTATTGAACTAATATTTTCCAAATTGCCAATGTATGCTGTTACAAAGTCATCTGTGGGTAAAAGGGTCATTTGCAGTGCAAGATAGACCAGTGGATTTTAATGTAACCAAGTATGAAAAGTCTATTAGTATGGTTTCAGATTCTCACTGCAACAAACCTTTAAGAAAGTATCACTTACAGAATTTTTGTATAGTATTAAAGAAGAATATCTACAATTTATCTCTAAATGCTATTATAAATCTCATTCTTGGGGTGCCTGAGTGGTGCAGTTAGTTAAGTATCTGACTCTTGATTTCGGCTCAGGTCATGATCTCAGGGTTGTGAGATCAAGTCCAGCTTTCAGCTCCGTGCTCAGTGAGGAGTCTGCTTGAGATTCTGTCTCCCTCTCCCTCTGTCCCCCTGCCCCACTCACATGCACCCTCTCTCAAATAAATAAATCTTTTTAAAAAATTAAAAAATAAAGATCTCATTCTCTTTCCAGTTACCTATCTGTGCGAGGCCAAATTTTTTTTCATATACTTCAAGCAAAACACCACAGTGCAATTGGTTGAATGGGGAAGTAGATATATAAATCTAATGGTGATCTAGTAACCCAGAAATTAAAGAAATTTTCAAAAATATAAAATAATTCCACCCTTCTTACTATTTTTTATTGTTCAGGAAATATAATTATTTTCATGAAATATTTATGTTACCATGTTATGTGTCTTTTTAAATGAATTAATACATAAATACTTTTTTAAATATCTCCATTTAGATTGGGTGGCTCAGTCGTTAAGCGTCTGCCTTCGGCTCAGGTCATGGTCCCAGGGTCCTGGGATCGAGCCCCACATCGGGCTCCCTGCTCAGCGGGAAGCCTGCTTCTCCCTCTCCCACTCCCCCTGCTTGTGTTCCCTCTCTAGCTGTGTCTCTCTGTGTCAAATAAATAAATAAAATCTTTAAAAAACAAAAAAATAAATAAATAAATTGTAAATATGGTGAGTAAAGATAGATAAAACCTACATAAAAGAAGCTCTGTGGGATTCTCCATAACATTTAAGAGTGTAAAGGTGTTCTGAGATCACAGTATTTGGGTACCCCTGACCTTGAATGTCCCCTCTCTGTCTATTCATTCATTTGATGCATGTCTAATGCCTACAAATGCATTTTTATACCTGCATATATTTGTTCCTGCCTGGAATAATGCTCCCTCACTTTTTAGCTTAAATAACTCCTTTGATAATTAAAGATTCAATTAAAAGCCTGTTTTTCCAGATTCTACCCCATTTTCCTTCATAATTACTTATAGAAATATATACTCTTGCTACATTTAATAATTTTTTGCATGTCTGATGGCCCACTAGTCTGTGAGATCTTGAAAACCAGGCATTCTCTTTTAATCATTAGTGCATCAGCACCTAGAAAAAGGTCCAGATCATCATTGGTACTCCATATAAATTTTGTTCTTGAAGGACTGAATTTTTAGGCTCAAGAGCTCCATTCTCCTTTGTTTCCCTGCCATAGAGCCCAGCTGATGACCATGACATTGGCAAAGTCACGTACCAACAACCCAGATGCCAGGCATTGCAGCTCATGGCCAGGCTTCAAAGGGAAACCAATCATGAAAGAACAAAGCCATATTGTGGCTAGAGGGAATCTGGAGATCTTTAAAGATTTCCAACATTTCTCAGGTGTGCCTAATAGGCAGCATCCACTTTCCACTGACAGGCTTTACCCATGAAGTTCAAACAAATGGGAGTTATTCTGAAGCACGCAGTCCAGTTAATGAAAAGAAAACCGCCAACTGGCATTATCTGCTGAAAGCAACAGAGACACATTGCATGAGGGCTTTTCCAAAACTTTTCTAATTGGATGAAAATGGGAACATTTCTCAAGATTAATAAGAGTGTCAAATCATGTCCAGCTGGCAACCCCAGGATCTCACCAAATGTTTAATCACACAACATGTGAGCGTCAAAGCAATGTTAAGTAGCACCCTGAAAACCCTGTTCTATGGAAGGCAGTTCTTTTCCCAGAATGCCAGACCTACTCTCACCTGTGATTGCTGACCATCACCTAAGGCTAAAACTGAGAATAAATAGCAACGCTTTACTGTAGAAAGGCTTATCCAAAAGAAGCAAATATTACTTAGAACCACAAGCCAATCTGACATCTTCCATGCTGTTCCCATCTGCTTCAGATATTCATACTGGACAGTTTTCAAATGACAGCAGATGTCCCAACTAGAAAAAAAATTAATCAGCTGAAAAGTATGTCATTACCTAGCTAATTTTATAGTTTTAGAAGCCAGGAACTGTATTGCTTTTGGTTATTGCCCTGATTCCTCAGTGTCAAACCAACTCTCTTGTAAAAGGAATGGTGTTTGCTTAGCTAGCTACCTAGAATTTATTATAGGAAGCATCTTTTAAACATAACTCTCCAGATCAGGAGGTTGCATAAAAATTTTGGTCTTTAAATAAGCTCAGATTCATAAAAATCCTGTGCAGTGACAAAGGAATGCAGTGCAGTGTCAAATGTAAAAGACTTGAAATTTTCATTTTTTTTATCACCGCTCATGCTTAGTGATCAACTGTAGAAAACACCCTCTTTCTGTTTATTTACGTTCATCCAGCATTAGCTAGTTTGTATTCTGTGTAAAATTAAAGGGAGCATCAATAGGCAAAGCTAACTTATCCCTCCACGTCACCTTCTTTCTTCCATTATATTGGATAAGTAAGGTATATTGCAACAGTAGACCCCAAACCTACATGGGTGCATGTACTCAGTCCTAATAAACTGATGTCAGATTATCACTGCTTTGTGACTCAGGAGAAATTTAAAATATCTATTAGTTTGCTATTAGCTTGTGGTCTGGGAACTGGCAGAGAAGACCACCATACTTTCCATCAAAATAGTGGAAACCTCAGAAGGCATATTCTTTTCTTTTTTTAAAGATTTATTTATTTTAGAGAGGGCATGGGGGAGGGGCAGAGGAAGAGGGAGAGAGAGAGACAGAGTCTCAAGCAGACTCCGCAGTGAGCATGGAGCCCCCTATGGGGCTCCATCTCACAACCCTGAGATCACGGCCTGAGCTGAAAGCAAGAGTCAGACAATTTTTAGCACACACAGAAGCGTTTGCTGATGTAGAATCACATTCTGGGCCATAAAAGTCTCAATAGATTTTAAAAAATTGAAATCATATGAAATATGTCCTCGGATGACAGCAGAATTAAACCATATTTTCTCCTAGGACTTTATGGTGTCGGGTCTTACGTTCAAGTCTTTAATCCATTTTAAATTAATGTAAATGGTGTAAGATAGTGGTTTAGTTTCATTCGTTCGCATGTGGCTATCCAGTTTTTCTAACACCATTTATCGAGGAGACTGTCATTTCCCCATTGCCTGTTCTTGGCTCCTTTGTCGTAAATTAATTGACCATATATGTGTGGGTTTATTTCTAGGCTTTCTGTTCTACTCCATTGATCTATGTGTGTTTTTATGCCAATACCATACTCTTTTGATTACTGTAACTTTGTAACATAGTATAAAATAAGGGAGTGTAATGTCTCCAAGCTTCGTTCTTCTTTCTCAAGAATGCTTTGGCACATGGCACAAGGTTCATTTGTGGTTTCATGCAAATTTTAGAATTGTTTGTTGTTTACGATAGTTTAAGAATGATTCCTCAGTTTGCCACAGCCTTGCAGATCTCGTGGTGTGAGCCCCATTGTTCTTCAAAGCCAAGACGTTTGGGGGGTTCATCTCTCAGGTGCTAGTCCTAATGTTGGGGCACCCAATGTGGATTAAGAATGCTTTGTTCCTCAGGGAGGAGCTCTGGGTTTTGAGTTTCCCCCCAGTTGTGGGTTACTGCAGTGGAGGTGGAATTTATGGACAGGTTGTGTCAGCCTTTCTTACCTGCTCTGATGTGGTTTCCCTCTCATTTTCCTGATGAGAAGGGGTTGCTCCCCCAATTTTAGCAAATGGAAAATTTTAATCTAGCCTAGCACTTAAAGTGTTGTCTAGGATTAGCAGCATAAAATCATTTGGGAGACTATTAGAAATGCAGAATCTCAGGCCCCATTCAGGACTCCTAAAGCAGAATCTGTATTTTGTCATGATGCCGTAGGACAGGGGTGAAAAATCAGACCTAGGAATTGTTTTTAGAGAGGGTGAGTAATTGACTGCAGTTCTCTGTAGATAGATAAGGCTCAGCTGTACTTAGGAATGTGCATACCCTTGCGCTTACCGGTTCTCTGCCCACAGAGCATGGTCCATCCTTCTGCTTTGCAAAATTCTTGAGAGGGTAGCTAGGTTCTGTTCTGTTTTCTTGTTTCAAATTCCCTTCTCTCTTTTAATATATTTAAAGTAATTTAAAATTGATGGTCCCCTTGCTGCAGAGACTCATTTGGTAAAAAAACAGAATAAATTACTCCCTATGCCACAGACACACTTCTCCTTCTGGGATAAAATAGCTCACAAAGACATTGGTGGAGCAAAATCATTAAAAAAAAAAATAATAAGTCTGCAGGATTACAGATTTGAACAGAAACAGGCATATTAGAACAGATGGACCATGTGTTTTAAATAGAAGTAAAATAACATAAAAGAGATTTATGCATTCAGCAATGAAAGAATACACATTTATTTCAAGCACACATTGAATATTTATAGAAATTGGTTATTGGGACTTAAAAAAAAACCCTCAATATATTTTAAAAATAGATCTCATACAGATCAAGATCTTTGATATCAAAATCTTTGACCAAAAAATCATCAATTTAGAATTAAATAATAAACAGTAGCTTAAAAAACCCTGAATATTTTTTTTTAAAGATTTTCTTTATTTATTTGAGAAAGAGAGCATGAGAGACAGAGAGCACGAGAGGGAAGAGGGTCAGAGGGAGAAGCAGACTCCCCGCCGAGCAGGGAGCCGGATGCGGGACTCGATCCCAGGACTCAAGTATCATGACCTGAGCCGAAGGCAGTCGCCTAACCAACTGAGCCACCCAGGCGCCCAATCCTGAATATTTTGAAACAAAAATAAAACCTCCTCATACATGGGTCTACGAAGAAATCAAAATAAAAATTTAAACATTATTTAGGATTGAATGACGATGAAAGCTGTTTATCTCAATACAAGGGGGGGATGTAAAATGATATGAATATAGAAATTTACAGCTCTAAATACTTTATAAAGAAGACAGCCTCAGAATTAAGGATCTTTGTCTATATTTAAGTTTACATTGAAAACCCCAAGGAATACACAGATAAGTTATTTGAGACAGTAAGAGAGTTTGCAATATCAGCCGGATATAAGATTAATATAGAGGGGCACCTGGGTGGCTCAGCTGGTTGAGCATCCAACTCTTGGTTTCCACTTGGGTCATGATCTCAGTCAGGGTTATGGGATCGAGTCCCATGTTGGGTTCCATGCCTAGTGTGGAGTCTGATTGCACTTCTCTCTCTCCTTCTCCCTCTGCCCCTCCCTCTGCTTGTTCTAAATAAATAAATAAATAAAATATTAAAAAAGATTAATGTAGAAATATTACTACATTTCTACATATCAGCAGTAAATAACTAGAATATGTAATGTACACCATTTATGACACAATCAGATTATATATTCAATAATCAGGAATAAATATAACAATGTTTAAGACCTTGACCGGGGAAATTATAAAAACTTTATTGAGAGATACCAAAGAAGAATAAATAGATGGGCAGGTAAACCATGTTCATATATAGGAAGACGTTGTCATTTCTCTCTAGATTGATCTTTAGATTCTGTGCAGTGTTGAAGAGGATTTGTCAGGGAACTTAGAGATGATTCTAAAATGTCCAAGAAGTATGTGTGTGTGTGTCTGTATGTGCACACATGTGTATGTAGAAGGAGAAGAGTTACTATGACTTTTTACAAAGTGGCAAAAATATGACTGGTCTTTGCTCATGAAAAGCAAACTAACCAGTAGGATATCAGAAACCAACTGATGCCTATAGGTATAGATATTAGATAGAGGCCAAGGGTAGTATGTCCGATGAGTGGGGAATGAATGAAGGGATATTTCAATAAACTGGGAAAAATAATTTATATGGAAAAATGTCGAAATTGGATTCCTACCACACACCATTAAAACAATCACCTCCATATAGATTTAGGACTAAATCTAAAAAACATAACATTTGAACACTGAAAAATATTGTAAGTGAATAATTTTAGGACTCAGGATATGGGTGTTATCTTCAATAAGGCATGAAAACAATTTTCTGTGGAAGAGTTTAATAAAATTTTAAAATACTAAGACTAGTCCCTTTTGTTCACCAAACTATCAAAGATTAATTTTCAAATTAAAAAAATCTTAAAACTAAGTTACAAACTGGAGAAAGATATTCACGATACACATAATCAGATTAGTATCAAGAATATACAAGCACAACTAGTCCATCAGAAAAATTGGCAAAGGGAATAAATAAATGGGGAGAAGTTCAAGGTTATTGGTCATCAAGGTAATGTAATTGAAGACCATAATTAAGTAACATTTTAGAACCATTCTATTGACAAAATGAAAAATTTTGTTTATAACAAGTGTAGGAGAGATGTGGGTCCATAGAATCCACTATGCTTTGCTAATGGGAAAAGTAAATAGAAATTTAAACCCACTGTGCAGCCACTGTGAAAACATTTTTGGCATTGCCTCCTGAAGTCAAGCATTTACATATGCTATGATTTAGCTGTTCAACATCTAGGTATGGATCTAAGAAACTCTTGCATATGTTAATAGGAGACATATATAATAATATTCATGGAAACACTTTTCATAACAGCAGAAACAATTCAATTCTTCTAAGTGGGAAAATGGAAGCATAAACTTATTCCCACAATGAAATATTTTACAGGCAGTCAATATGAATAAGCTACAATGAAACAAAATGTATGGTAAATCTTAGTACCATAATAGTCAGTGGGATGCCTCTGAAAGGAGTAGATAGAGAATGATACCCTTTTTATGAAGCTAAAATTTTGGAAAGTATCCTCTTACCTCTATATATAGACATGATCCAACTATATATCTAGAAAACAATGAAATGATAAGCATGGCATTCAGAATGATCCTACATCAGATAGGAAGGCCAAATGTTTAGATATAGGCCAAGATTGTGGCATTGTCTTTTGGTTGGAGGGTTTAGGTGTGTTTGTTATATTATTTAAAATAACTTAATAAATAGCTAATTCAGTAAAATAGGCACATGAATGGATTAACGATGAGAGTATGTCAGGAAACAGGCTTATAATGAATCTAACTTATCCTAATCAAGGTCCAAAACAACAAGAAAAACAACCACCTCCAAACAGAATGAACCCATGGACAATGAGAGTTTGAATGTGCAGGTAATTGTAGAGATTCACTATAGAGTAAGACCCTTGAGAAGGCAAGAGAGCCTTAGATGCTAAGTACAAGTGGGAGCATTAATCTTACGTGGGACCAGTGTGATTCACTTTATTGAAATGGAAGGGAGGAGAATAAGATGTTCCTAGAATTGAGTAAGTTTGGCTGTTTGGTATATGAAGATACAGAAATGCCCATTACCAGAGATTGGAAATTTAGGATCTCCACTACGTAATAAATTAGTTCTCAGTCACTGAGTTGAATGGGATAGTCTGTTGCCTTGGGTTGATTTGTACTAACGTGAGTCTCACTACTTAAGAAATGGCATTTCAGTGCATATACATAAAAAAGCATACTTGATAGGAAAGAAAAAGTTTAAAATTAAGAAATATGCATATGTACATTTTATTTTGGTTAAATTTAAACATTTAGGAGGGAATTATTTAAATTACCTTATTGCAGAGAAGATCATTTGAATGAGGATTTTTGAATATAAAATAGCACACAAATATTTGCATACAAATTGAAGAGGTAAAAAAGATATTGAGTGTGTATTTTATATATTAAAAGGGGGATGGCAAAGCTTCAGGCCATATGATTTTTACTTTCAAACTTTTATAAATATTTATATATTAAGGAAATAAGGTTATCTATAAAATTAAGACTTTTAAAAAACTTAAATTACTTCAGTCAATATTCTCAGAATCAATCAGGCATTAAACCAGACATACAGATTGAAAAGAGGGAGACAAAATTTTTTCAAAATTATTTTAAAGAAGGCAAACACTTATTAACATACAAGATACCTTGGTGCTTATTTGAAAAAAAAAACTCCAATAGAGAATATTACAAATTTACTTTATGTTATTAAAAAGTGTTTTCTCAAGATATGACAATTCTCTGATATTTTGGGATACTTTTGTTTGTTTAAAATGACAAAATGTCATGGCAGACTTAATTCAGGAGAATTGTATTCCTCACCATCTATTTTGAGGTTCATTACAAATTATATCTAATCACGATTATTGCTCTATTGGGGGAGGAAAGGAGTCCTTGTTGAATGACACCTAGGCCAGGGGTCTAGGCAAACTATACCCTATTGGCAAAATCCAGCCTGCCATCTCTTATGGAACACTTCACTACTCAAGAATGGCTTTTCTAAAAATCAAAATAAAAGTAATATTCTGACATATGGAAATTCAACTTCCATTGTCCATAGAGGAACTTCTATTGGTACAGAACAATGCCATTCATTTATAACTGTTAATGGCTTCTGTTTTGCTACTAGGGAGTGGAGACAGAGACCACGTGACCTGCGAAGACCCAGATATTTACTCTGTGGCCCTTTACAGAAAAAGTTTGCCTACCCCTGATCTAGGGGATTCAAAGTTTAGATATGGTGCATAGAAAATGTTAATTTTTTTTTTTTTTTTTTTTTTTAAGAGAGATCATGAGCCTGGGAGCAGGGCAGGGGCAGGTAGGGATACAGTGGGGAGCCCAAGGCAGGGCTGGATCTCCTGACCCTGAGGTCAGGACCTGAGCCAAAATCAAGAGTCAGATGCTTCACTGACTGAGCCACCCAGGCACCCCGAAAATGTTAAATTTTTAATTGATATTTTCTAGTATAAAACAGATGCCATTTCAGAAAACGGAGTTATCTTCTTATTTGTTTATGGACTGCCCTTTAATTCCCTAGGTTGCTGAGCTTTGATGTCAGGGCCTCTCAGCTACCGTCACGCTTCAGACTTTATAACTAGAATTTTATATAAAAACTTCCTGAGTCAGTATCTCCACTCCAAATACATGTATCTGTTTTTAACCACCCTCCTGCTGCTCATGTCACTACACAAATTCTTCCTCTCTTAGCTGTGATCATTACCGTCCAAATGCAGCTTCATTTAACAATGCAAGGGTCTGTCATGAGTTGGTATGTCCTATTTCCTCCATCAAAGTCTTTATTCAATGGCTAAGTTCACACCTCAGTTTTTTTTTTCCACATCCTTTTATGACATCTGAAAAATAGAATTATAATCGTGATCACACATTTCTTATGGGGGCTTTAACATGCATGTGGTATCAGTTGCTGATTGTATTCTCCAGATGTCCTGAAGTTATTGTTCACTGCATTATAGTATTTTTTTTTTAACAAGAAGTTCCTAGAATAAATATCGGACTCCGGACTGAAAATAGTTGAGTTTCTACTTATCAGTTCATCTGTTTTAGCCTTATGCACACTGTTAAGTACCTAATTTTATTTCCTTTTTTGCTTTGACTGCTAGAAAGTGTATGAGTTCATCTTACATCTGTTCTACTAGAAAACTTCTGTTCTGACATGGACTAATTTTATTTTGACATATTTTATATATATTTATAAACCACCATGTATCCTTGCTGGAAAAACTTACATTGTAAATAAACAACTTAAAGCATACATAAAAATAATGCATTTATTGAGTGCCAATAATGTGCTAGGCATTTTCTCTAGGTTGTGTATAATTTCTTTCTCTGATAATACCTATTATATATTAATGGACAAACTCACAAATAAGTTTTGTGGGACCTAAAGCTTATTTAGGGGACCCTTTTAATAAAAAGAATGTGAAAAATATGCTACTCTGTAAACATTACAAAAACTCTGAACCATGTTATCCCTTTGATAGAGACCCCCTAGGGCCTTGGAAAGAGCATTTGCAAACGAAGCACCCTAAGTTTTGTTAGCTCAAGGTCAATCTGACTCTGCATGTATGGATTGTTTATGCTGTGTGAGTCACTCTTTATACACTGTACCATGTATTGTTGGGATAAGCTTACAGGGAATTATAACTGTAATTGTAATTGAGAGAGCAGGATGGTTAACTTTATGTGTCAGCCTGGGCTAAGGGATGCCCAGAAAGCTGGTAGAACATGATTTCTGGGTGTGTCTGTAGGATGTCTCTTGAAAAGATTAGTTTCTGAATTGGTAAACTGAGTAAAGAAGACCACCCTCAGCAGTGCATGTTGGCATCATACAATCTGTTCAGGGTCTGAACAGAACACAAAGGCAAAGGAAGGGTGAATTCTCTCTCTTCTCTTGAGTTGGGACGTTCATCTTCTGCCCTTGGCCATCGGTCCTCCTGGTTCTCAAGCCTTAGGGTTTGGACTGGGGCTATTCCACCAGCATTCCTGGGCCTCCAACTTGCAGACTGCAGACTGGGACTTCTCAGCCCCCATAATTCTGAGCCAGTCCCTCATGATAAACCTCTTTCTATATGCCTAAATATATTCTACTAATTCTGTTTCTCCAGAGATTCCTCACTAATACAGAGAGGTTCCATAAATTTTCAAGGTCAAAGAATTGATAGATGTGATTTTGAACACTGATCTGTTTGAATCTCAAGCCCACCTAGGAAAACTGCATTTTTTGAGGACCTTACGTACCAGGAAGACTGCTAAGCATGGGGATGCTGTGACAAACCAGATGGATGTGGTCCCTGATCCTATAAAGCTTCTTGTGCTATTATTTCTATGAGAGGAGCTGGTCATTCAACTACTGATTTCTTCCTTAACCTTCATCTTAAAAACGAACAGGTTAAGATACACTTTAAAGTCGTCTATTCAACTAAAAATTGGACATTTTAAGTTTCACTGGCATAGCTGGAATAACTGTAGTGCCCGTTTCCTTTAGTTAATAATTATCAGCACAGATTGGTATTTTATGGATCTTGCCTTGATCATTAAAAATATAGAGGTCATTGCTCATGTGATGAATCTATTTCACTTTCCAGATACACTGACTTTTCAGTCGTATTCAGAAACTGATGACGTGTGTGGTCTTTCTTTTATGGTTAACTAATTTTTACTATCTTGGTCTGAGTAAACTACAGAAAGCAACAAAAGATCTTTAGACTCAAACCTCCTGGTTTTCACTTCCTCTCCTCACTTGGGGAACTCTTAGCCCGAGCTCCTATATACTAAGATGTATATAGAGATCTGGAAGGTTAAGAAACTCAGATTCCTGGATCTGAATCCCAGACCACTGGCTCAGATTTCTGGAGATGGAGCTAAATTTTACACAAAACTCTGAGGTGGCCGATGCATGTGGACCCAATTCCACAATCGGAAGAGCACAGCTTAAAGATAAAAATGAGTTAGTTCACAATTATTCTGATATTTCGGAGTAGAAACCAAAAATCCGTTATTTAAACTTAGAATTATTAACTGATTTGATCTTATAAAGAGGTTGTAGAAAGCTTCCATTCCTCGCCTTCTTTCTGTGCGTTTCCTGTCCCTTCTTTCGCCATCACCATTCTGTCCCTGACACCTTTTTGCTATCACTCGTTGTGTATTGATGTTCCCCGGGGTCGACCCTCGATTCTTCTGTCTCATGACTATCTTTGGACAATGCTGCCCCTCCTGTGTGTGCTCGTAGACTACTGCTCATAGTCTAGATCCAAATTTTTGTTGTATACCCAGACCGTTTTTTTTCTGAAGTTGGACCCCTACCCCTAGTCAGTCCTCTGATTGTTTGAATGACTCCAAAGACCTCAACCCAACGTTTCCAAAGTTGAAATCAGTGTTCACCTGCCGAAACCAAAAATTTATTCCTTCTTCTAAATGTTCTGTTTCAGTTTTAATTAACTGACCACAAAGCATCAGTTTGCCCAAACCAGATACTGGGAAGTTATTGTTTTCTTCATACCCTCTCATCCTTTATGTCAAATCCATTGGAAAAATGCTCTCAACTCTTGTTCTTAAAAAAAAGGAAAAGAAAACACTCATTTCTCCATAGCTTCTATGCCCAAGGCCTTATAATTTCATGATTCTATCGTTAATGGCTTTTTGTTTGGGCAGCTTTATTCTGGTACTATTTTCCTCAAAACCATTCTCCACACTGCTGCCAGGTTGAATTCCTAAAATGCAATTCTGATCACTTATTCCCTTGCTTAAAATTCCTTAACAGCTCTCCATGTCTGCCAGGATAAATCCAGCCCCCCCTGGCATGACACACTCTACCTGCTGTGTACCTGTCTGGTCTCATTTCTCACCATTCCGCCTTTGACACTCACACTGAATTCCTGGAAGGTTGTGTTCAGCATGCAGTAAATTTCAGAACTTGGCACATTTTGTCCCTGCTACTTTGTTTTGCCTTTATCCCCTCAACTGTCCTGTATGTTTCCCTCTCACGGAATCTGATTTGTGCGCTGTGGGGAGTGTTTGAAGATTTGAAGGCTGGTCAAGGCAAAAGATGATCTAGAGGTGGCCAAAGCATGCCAAAGCTTTATTTTGCTAGGTATGCATGGAGGGGAAGTATGCCACAGCATGAGACGCTTAGGTGCGGCGGCCACCACCTAGAAAAGGTCCTCCTTGGGCAAGACTGCCAAGGGAGAGGGGCTTATGCATCTAGGTGATGTTGCTCAGCAGCCTGGCAGAGAGTCTCTTTTTCAGACAGCTCTTAATGGGAGCATCTGCTTGGGGTTTTTGATAGCCCTGTGGTTTTATCTTATCTATGGCTGCCAGGCATAGGGTACAGTTTTGCAAGGTATACAAAGCAGGGAGACTCCAAGTGGCTAAAAATCTGCTTAATTGGATGATGTTTAACAACTGATGTGTAAAAATCTGAGTTTGCCACCAGTGGCCAAATAAATCTCAGAGCACTTAAAGAAATACAGAACCAAGGGCCAATAGGCAGGGGCCAACTTTGGTTCATTTATATGCTGGGTGTCTCTAGGATGGCAACACCTTTATCACACTGCACTATTATTAGATTTTACTTGTTTGTGTCTCTGATAATATGAACTCCTTGAGAATAGAGGTGAGTTCTTACTATTTCTTTTTTTTTTTCAAGACTTAATTTATTTATTTAAGAGAGTGAGAGAGAGTAAGACAGAGGTGCAGAGGGGGAGGCAGAGAGAGAGTATCAAGCAGACTTGTCCCTGAGCACAGAGCCTGATTCAGGGCTTGATCTCACAACCCTGAGATCATAACCTGAGCTGAAACCAAGAGTTAGACGCTTAACCCACTTAGTCACCCAGGCACCCAGCTTTTACTATTTCTAATATGGACTTTGTTTGATACAAAGTGGGACACTGATACATGTCTGTTTCATGAATAATTTCGTGTATCACTGAATTCATCCAGAGGTGATCATCCACCTGGGTGCCTCAAGAAAGTTTCATCTATGTGGAGACACATGATTTAAGATAGTTTAAGATTTGTATTCCTGAAAGATTTAGTGATTTAATTTAATAACTGAAGTCTTTAAAATTGAAGTAAAAGCAATTCTTTCCTAAAATACAACTTGCTTATAGAAATATCATGTTAAACTCAGAATATATACCAACAGACCAAGGATTTTTATTCAGATTTCAATCCCACTACATTCCGGTAGAGAATGTTTAGTAATTTGTAGCTACTTGCCCCAATGACTACAATGTCAGAGAATATGTGGCCTGAGGCCGGAGTGATTCCATGAGCAGTAAACTGACCTAGTGATTCATTTGGGATATGATGCTGCAGAGCTCACGAGTTCCTTATGGTAGGAGGGCCTAATAAAGTTCTGAGGCCAGGGAGATGGAAAGAAATTTTAAGGCTAGAAGAGAAATCCATTATCTCTGTCAAACAGGGCGTGCAGACAGTTTACAAACAAGGAGCTGGGCCATAAGTAGAAAAAATTTTAATTAAAAAATGTAACTTGGGGCACCTGGGTGGCTCAGTAGTTGGGCGTCTGCCTTCAGCTCAGGGCATGATCTCGGGGTCCTGGGATCCAGACCACGTCTGGCTCCTTGCTCAGCAGAGAGCCTGCTTCTCCCTCTGCCTTTGCCCTCCCCCTGCCACTTGTGCTCTCTCTGTCTCTGTCTTAAATAAATAAATAAAATCTTTAAAAAATAACAACAACAACAAGAACAAAAGCCATAACCGGTTAAAATAGTAATAGAAATTATTGGCTCAACTCAGAGACCAGCAACTGAAAAGAGCAGAAGTAGTGTGATTTCATGTGTGATTTGATTAAGATTCCAGCTCATATATTTTATTCATTTAGCTCTTACTCTGGCATCATCCTTAACACCATGTGTTATAAAATAGTTTTAGCAGTTCCAGTCTTCAAAGTCACATCATTCATGAGGAGAGTAAGCTTCTGGGTCCCCAAATTCCCAGAAAAAGGTTCAAAATTCACTTCTTGTACCACTTTAGGTCATAAGACCAACCCTAAACTTACTCTTCTGTCAAGGGCAATGGAACGTTCTACTTGGCCTCATGTAGGTCATGGGCTCCACGTCAGGATTCTCCCCTACATTATGAAATCCCCTATAAAAATCTGGGGCTGTGGAGATGGTTCCAGGGAACCAATGGGGGAAAGTAACCAGTGTTCCCTACAGAAGATGTGACAGGGAGTGGTCCTTGCAGCAATTCAAGCAAACTCACCAAAATTTTGTATAGAAAATATTGCAGTAAGCCTCCAGTTGGTTTGTTTAGTTCTTATCAGCATTTAATTTTAAATTAGTTCTTTAAAGATTTATTTATTTTTAGAGAGAGAGCGAGAGAGAGAGAGAGAGTGCTAGTGGCAGGTAGGGGCAGAGGGAGAAGGAGAGAGTCCACAAGCAGACTCCCCGCTGAGCTGGAGCCCAACACTGGACTCAATCCCAGGACCCTGAGATCATGCATAACCTGAGCTGAAATGAGAGTCAGGCTCAACCAACTGAGCCACCCAGGTGCCCCTTATCAGCCCTTTAAGGAACTGCTTCCCAAACCAATTTATATATTGTGTCTTTTATCTTGTTCATCATATGATTTTATTTCTTTTTTTTAAAGATTTTTAATTTATTTATTTGAGAGAGAGAGAGAGAGAGAGCACATAAACATGGGGTAGGAGCAGAGGGAGAGGGAGAAGCAGGCTCCCCAGTGACCAGGGAGTCCGATTTTTGTGCCTGAAAGAGGTAAGATTATGAAATAAAAATTCTCCCTACTTAAAAAATTCAGAAAGAGCATAAAAGAAAGAATTTTCCCTAATAATTCTAACATGAGCCATACAAACTAGTTAGGACCTGAATATATAGTTGTACTTACTAATGAAAAAGTGTCACATTTTATTTTTTATTTTTTTCTTTTCTTTTTTTTAAGGTTTTTATTTATTTATTTGACAGTGAGAGACACAGCGAGAGAGGGAACACAAGCAGGGGGAGCGGGAGAGGGAGAAGCAGGCTTCCCGCGGAGCAGGGAGCCCGATGCGGGGCTCCATCCCAAGACCCTGGGATCATGATCTGAGCCGAAGGCAGACCCTTAACGACTGAGCCACCCAGGCGCCCCAAAAAGTGTCACATTTTAAATCCCTTTTACCTCATGACTTGTATGCTTAGAATTTAGTTTTGATAATGTCATAATACTTTATTCATATTCATCAGCAATGGAAGAAACGTAACAAATTTTATTTGTATAACAGATGACACAGATTACAGTTTTTATCTTAGTTGGTCCTCTGACCATTGGCAGCACAGATAGTACTCTCCTTTTATTCCATACGAAGAGATTCAGGGTCAGAGATGGTCAAAGACAAGCCTGAAATGACAATGGGCAGGAATCTAGAAGTTGTGATTCCAGGGTCACCCACAAAGCTGCTGCTTTTCCTTCTGGATGAAGTCCTGTGCATCAGAAGCAGTCTGGGATGCCCCGAGTTCCCAGGTGCCTGCTGTGTGGACACCTCCAGTATGGTTTTATGTTTTATTCCAATTTGTCTGTCTCACACTCCTCTGTCTGCTGTCTCATATTCTTAGACAACATCTCCCAGCCATCTGGAGGACGTCTTCCACGGGCCACAGCGACCCCCTTTGCCACACACACTTTGTTTCCTTCCGCTCCACACTTTACCGCACGAGTCATCCCTTCATATTTGCCCTTGACCAAAAATAAGGAAGGTCTACCTGATCTGTATTTTTGCATTCAATAAAGCAGCAAATTGTATTTTTATTTCTGTATTTTTTGTATTTTATCACACATAAAAAAGAGCCTTTATTCCACTATAAGAATTGTCAGACAAAATCCAGGCTGCCCAGGTCAATTTGAATTTCAGATAAAACAGCAAATTTATGTTCTGGTATAACTATATCCCAAGAGTTTATTTGAAATTCGAATAGAGCTGTGTATCGTATGTTTTTGTTTCCTTTAATTTAGCAACTCTGTGAAAGAAATTGACTGTTTTCCAAGTCACCTCAGATCTCATTTAATAGTTTTAGCGTAGGAGGATTGTACAGATAGGATTGGAATATGTGAGGAATACACACATGAGTTTTCATAGGTAGCATTTTACATATCAAAAAAAGAAAATCTTGGGGCACCTGGGCGGCTCAGTCGTTAAGCGTCTGCCTTCGGCTCAGTGTATGATCCCAGGGTCCTGGGATCGAGCCCCGCGTCTGGCTCCCTGCTCAGCAAGAAGTCTGCTTCTCCCTCTCCCACTCCCCCTGCTTGTGTTCTCTCTCTCGCTGTCTCACTCTGTCAAATAAATAAATAAAATCTTTAAAAAAAAAAATCTTTGCTTCCAATCCGGGAACTGATTGAGAATTCACTAAGATCACACATTGAGGCAGAATGCTGTATGACAGACAGGACATTAGCCAGCTCCCCATTATTAAACTAGGGAGTGAGTATGCTGTGGAGTTGGAAATGTCTGCAAGAAAATAAAATTACGTTTCTGTGCCTCCAGAGATTTCAAATTATAAAATTTATGTTATGCTCCACGGCTGCTCTCCTCCTGTTTCCACATTAATTTTTTAAATTATTGGGTATGCTTCATATCAACTTCCGACCTCAATAAAGAAAATGTAAACATTATTGGTTGCATTTCAGGCTATCCTGCATTACTTCAGTATATTTGTGTGGCACTTCTCACATGTGTGACCCCGGGCGGACATCATGGTGGATGCAAGGCTGGGGTTTGCCGTGGAAGGTTTATAATTTAGATGGGACTCATAACCAAAAAAGTACGGAGTCTTTGTTAAGTAAGGTGTCAATAAAATACCTGATTTGCATACGCTGTCTTTTCACTTTTCCTGTATTTTCACTTTTTTGCACCTTCAGTGTTGTGTGTACGAGCTCCCATTTTTGTCTTCCTTCACTGTAATTTTCATTCTACTTCTTAAAAAGTTTCTTCACTTGAGATGTCACCTCCTTCTCAGTCCTGTTCTGCACACCCTTTACTGCACGTCCAGCAGTGTCTATTCTCCTTTGTGCAGCTTCCAATGTGGCTTTTATTTCTGTGAGGATTATTCTCTTTCACTAATTCAATCATATTTCACTTAGTAAGACAGACTGGCTTGCTTACTTACTGAGTAAGATATTCTTACTCAGCATATCTATTGTTGTTAGGCTGAATGGACATTTTTAGCCATTAAAAAAATCTGGAGTACTTGTATCAATAATATATAAGTAATCTTATCACCAAGAAAGATCACTGACTAGTGTTTTCCTGAGGGTGTTTGTAGATATGACTTAACCAGTTGCTGTTCCAAAATGTGGGAATGTGGTCATTTTAATTACTTATTAATATTGTTATTAATCATTAATACCCAAAAGGAATCATTAAGAAAACAATGAGCCACTTTTTCCTTGACAGTTATAGAATTAATTGCCATTAAATCCCACACTTGGGAGGCAGCTTGAGAAATCTGAGTCCACCAATGACAAACGCCAGAAAGTCTACCCATCGTTACATTATTAGTTCTGTTAGGGGCTAACTCCTTAGCACTCTGTATTAGTCAGGGTTCTCCAAAACAACAGAACCAACAGGATGTGTGTTTACATTTACACATTCAAATATTTAAAAATATGAATTATATAATAAATACAGATTTATTATAAGGAATTGACTCATGATTATAGACGCTGGCAAGTCTCAAGATGTGCGGGGTCAGGTGGCGAGCTGGAGACCCAGGGAATCGGTGCTTCGGTTCACAGGACATCAGACAGGAAGAATTCTCTCCTTTGTTCTCTTCAGTCCTTCCACTGATTAGATGAGGCCAACCCACATTAGGAGCAGGCAATCCGCTATACTCAGTCTATCTATTAAATATTAAACTCATCCCAAAATACCCTGGCAGACACACTAAAGATTATGTTTCAGCAAATATCTGGGCACCCTGTGGTCCAGTCAGGTTGACACATAACATTAACCATCACAAGTGCCAAAGTCATTCAGAAATACAATAAAAAACGGTCACTGGAAATCTTTTAAGAGTTATCTTGTGGGGGACTCATTTTCTATGTGACTGGAGAGCACTAGTGTATTATAAATATTCAACTTAATTTTGTGGGATTATACTTTATACACTAAGAGCTAAAATCTAAGCAGACAGTGGGAGGCCTTGCCAAATTAATCAACTAAAATACCAAGAGAATTGGCCACTTGTTTTTCTTATTTTTGGTTGGAGCAGGCTATAAATTAGATGTCAGGGTGATATTATTCAGTCATTTTAATGGTAGGGACTGAACTGTGTATGACCAGTACAATCTCATTGTAGATATAATAAAGTTATACAAATAATACAAGGCATCTTTGTATTAATCATGTTTTTTTTTTTTTTCTGTATTTTAAGATTCTTTGACATCTGGGGCCTTGCCTACCTGGGAGACTCTGGCTCTCCCAGGGTTAGCTAATTCCTAGCACCAGCACACCACTCTCCTGCAGTGTACCTTTCCCATGCAAACCAAGCCATCCAAAGCCCATCCACCACCTTCACTGGATTCTCATAGGGCTCTTGCCTTCCATAGCCTGTCTGGTATTGCAGGCCTCGGTACCAGGCAGCTTGGGATAGTTCCTGTACCCTAGAGCCCATTGCAATTGTTCAACCTGGAGCCAATCCTCCAGCTGCCGTCACTTACTTGCCAGTCCCTTCCTCCCAAGAAAGCCTCTTGCCATGTTTTCTTCCTGTTCCCCTCTGCCTCCTGACCTAGTCTGGTGCTTCCCTGTGTGGCCACCCAAGGCATGGCCTCTCCTCTTGGCAACTGTAACAAACTACTTTTCAAGGGCAGTTGTCTCCTAATCACACCTGAATGATAACAAAATCTACACTTAAAAATAGTCTTTTTTTTTTAGATTTATTTTATTTATTTGAGAGAGAGAGAGAGAGTGAGAGTGGGGGGGCAGATAGGGAGAGAGAGAGAGAGAGAGAAGCAGACTCCCCGCTGAGCAGGGGACCCCGCCCCCCCCCCCCCGAGGCGGGACTGGATCCCAGGACCTCGAGATCATGACCTGAGCCGAAATCAGAAGCTGGTTGCTTAACTGACTGAGCCACCAAGGCACCCCTAAAAATAGTCTTATATAGTAAATTGTATATATACAAAAAGTGTGTTTGTATGGGTGTGTATTTGTAGTTACACTTTTACATAAACGTCTCCAGTATTGGAATCATGTGATATTCTTGGGCTGCAGAATTCCCTGATATATTAAAATACAGATCTGTAATTCTCCCAACAAGTGCATTCCATTACATAAAATAACACATGAAGAATATTTTTAAAAATTGATCCGGGAAACTTTAGGTAACATGAGTCATCACAGAACTTATAGAGGGTCCTCCATAAAAAAGACTTTTCAAAATACAAGTACAAAATTAAGTACAGAAGAAATAAATACTTATTTAAAATAAAAGCCACAGCAAAGTGCAGATTTTGAAAAACTGCCAAAATCTATACACAACTCCCAAATCCAGAAAATAACAGTAAGTTCATTAATTGCCTGACTCATCTCTACACACGTTTTTTTATGTTTCTGGAGTGTATGTGTTTCATTGACCTCCTCATGCAACCATGATGGTACAGGGATGAAAATGATCCCTCAGGGGGCACCTGGGTGGCTCAGATGGTTAAGCCACTGCCTTCAGCTCAGGTCATGATCCTGGAGTCCCGGGATTGAGTCCTGCATCAGGGAGTCTGCTTCTCCCTCTGACTCTCTCCCCTCTCATGCTCTCTCTCTCTCAAACAAATTAAATCTTAAAAAAAATAAAATGATCACTCAGTCTTTGGAGTAGTTTATCAGTTATTTTTTCATTTGTGGGAGTTTAGAAAAGTTTCACCTGTATGACTCAATATTAAGTGTTATAGTCAAATTTGAGAAAATGTGTATCAAGTTTCTTTCATATATAAATAGTATGAGGTTTTGGGGCATTACAAGGTTTTGTGCAGAGAACAGTTTTAAATACTTTTTCAATTATCTATATTCATTAGCCAGTTTGCTATCAATATCCTCATTGTAGAGATATATTATGAACTTTATGTTATTTTCATCAGTCAGTATTGAAAATTAACCTTTTCTATTGTGTTCATATGATTCATTCTTCTCCTTTATGGAACAAGTTCAAAGCTTATTCGGTACTTGTGTTCACAGTTTATCTCTTCTTTTTCATGCATTGCTGCTTTTGGCACAACCCGAAAAAGAAAATTTTGTTATAACTTGCTTCTTGATATCAAATCATTTGTTTTAATTTCATCACTCATTTTTATGACCTTTATTTCATCTTTCATTTTTTCATCAGAATTTTGTCTTTGTTCTGTTAAGACATGAATTTAAGGATAACAAAAGAAATCACTTTAAACCTCTTGAATTTTCTTATATTTTAAACAATTGAAATGTCCCAAATGTCCTTCTAAATTGCAGTTAAAATGGCATATTCCTGATTTCCCTTTAGCTGGATTTCAGAAATGCTTGTGGTCACTTCAAAGCCTCTTGATATCAGGAAAGTGGCGCAGGAAGTCCAAGTGAAAAGAGACAGTAGCGTTAGCCAATTGCAGCAAACATATCTTAACATTTGCCAATTTTATAAAAACATGAGCTCGTGAATGCCCTGCTAAGGTTCTTCCCAGGGACTTGGAAAGGGCCTTCGCAAGTTTGGGGACCTAAAGGCTAGACTTCCTTAGCCTCGTAGGACATCTGCTCAGAGTGAGACATAATATTTAAAGAAAAAAATCCACATGCATTATTTACTTAATATCTTAAACTGTTTCAGAGGAAAAAGAGGTCACCAACACCATTCCCACTTCAGTCCGGATTTAAAAGAATTTGCTAACCCCCACTGCACTCCAGTTACAAAAATTAACTCAAAATGGATCAACAGCCTAAATATATGAGAGCTGAAACAATACAAATCTTTGAAAAAAAAGTGATAAATCTTCATGACCTTGGATTTTGGAAGTGGATTCTTAGACATAATGGCAAAATCATGGGAAACAAAAGAAAAGACCGATGAATGGGACGTCATCAAATTAGAAACTTTTGTGCATAAACATACATTATCAAGAAGGTGAAGAGTCAACCTACAGAATGTGAGAGAATATTTGCAAATCATATCTGATAAGAATGTAATCCCAAATAAATAAACATGCCTGAAACAAAACAACACAAGACAAACAACCCAAATAAAAAGTGCGTGAAGGATTTAATAGATATTTCTCCAAAGGATATATACAAGTGGCCAATAAGCTCATGGAAAGATGCTCAACATTATTAGTCATTAGGGAAATGAAAATCAGAATCATGACATACCAATTTTTAATGGCTATACCTAAAATATATCTATAATTTTTTAAAAAGTTTTATTTATTTATTTTAGAGAGAGAGAGAGAGCATGTGAGGGGCAGAGGGAGAGAAACTCAAGCAGACTCCCTGCTGAGACTCAGCAGGGAGTACAGAGCCTGACACAGGGCTTGATCTCACCACCCTGAGATCATGACCTGAGCCGAAATCAATTGTTGGTCCCTTAACCAACTGAGCCACCCAGACGCACCTGTATGTAATTTTTTAAAAGAACATAACCAATGTTGGCAACAATGTGAAAAAAAAAATGGAAACTTCATGCATGGCTGGTGAAAATGTAAAATGGTGCAGTTGCTGTGGACAACGGTTTGGTGGTTCCTCAGACTACTAAACAGAATTACCATAAGATCCAACAATTCCATCCCTAAGTATATATTACAGAAGAATCAAAAACTGGGATTCAAATAGAGAATTGAATAACAATCTTCGATGCAACATTACTCACAATAGCTAAAAGGTAGAAACAAACCAAGTACCCATCAACAATTGAATGGATAAACAAAATGTGATACATACATACAATAGAATATCATTTGACTATAGAAAGAATGAAGTTTTGGTACATGCTACTACATGGATGGACCTTGAAAATATCATGCCAGGTTAAAAAAAAAAGCCAGACACAAAAGGACATATTTTATCTGACTCCACGTATATGAAATATCTACAATAGACAAATTCATAACGAGAGAAAGTAGAATCAAAGTTTCCAAGGGCTGGGAGGGGGGGAAGGGGGAGTTATTGATTAATGGTTACAGGGTTTCTATTGGGGGGGGATGAAAAGTTTTGAAAATAGTGATGACGATTGCACAACATTGTAAATGTACATACTCCTGAATTATACACTTCAAAATGGTTAAAATCACAAATTTCATGTTATATATATATATATTACCACAGCAAAAGAAAATTTAGAAAAGAACTTTGCTCAGGGCTCCTGGGTGGCTCAGTCAGTTAGGCGACCAACTCTTGCTTTCGGCTCAGGTTATGATTTTGGGGTTGTGAGATCGAGCCCCATGTCGGGCTCTGTGCTCAGCAGAGAGTCTGCTCAAGATTCTCTCTCTCCTTCTACCCCTCCTCTCTCTCTCTCTCTCAAAAAAAAAAAAAAAAAGAACTTTGTTTCTTGGCAATTTATGAGCAGGTAAGCAGTTCTTATAAAAAGGTACTGAAATACCTCACTTTGTTTTTACCTTAAATGAGAACCAAAGAAGGCCTCGATGTGACCTGTGGACTTGCAAAATTTCTCAGGATGGTGTCAGTCAAATGACATATGTGGTCCTCAGCCATCAGTTAGTCTCTCTTCCACATTCAGCTACATGCATGTAACACCATATTCTTTTTGCTGCAATAATTGTAATGGTTTTAAAGACACACATTAGGTGCAAAGTTTCCAATGTGCTTGATATTCTTTTTCTCTTACCAAATTGTGGGATTTATAGAGAGTTATTTGGGTGAGTCTCTGTCTCAGAATCCACATCTGATGCTCTAATTGACAATTCACTATAGTTTCTTTATGGAAAAAAAATGAACAAATCAGGAAATATACTTTCTTATTTTCCTCCCAGATTGATATATATTTTCGGAGTTGTACTTTATAAACTTGTATCTATTTTATAGATTTGTAAATTACAAAATAATGCAACCAAACATAATTCATGTACACATACCCCCCCAAACAACCACCCCTTACTTTGACTATCAAAGACCTACATGTGGTAAAAATATATTGTTACTGTATATATTTTAAAAATGAAATATTTCCTTTTTTATCTATTTATTATTTGATAAGAATCTGTACGTGTGCACCCTCAACAGGAAACTTTTTCCTCAGATCTCCAAGATGGGTTAGGTGAATCACCATGACCGCCTACACATGTTTGAACTCTTCTATTTATGGGGTTTGTGTTTTTTTTTTTTTCCTTTAAAATACATGGCACTTGAGGTCAGGGTGATGTGTTTGCCATTCATCCTTGTACACTCAGCTCAAACCTAGGATTAAATAAAAAACACAAATGAAGTACCTAGGCTTGAATCCAGACATCTCAGACTCACTGAAAGTATTTACAATTATTGAAGACCCTTTTTTTCTCTATACTTGTTTTCTAACTTACAAATTTCATGAAATGATGCACATTGAGAAGGATTTATACTAAGTTTGTTGCTTACAGTGCAAGGTGGCCAATATTATCTGGCTAGTATTCCCTTTATTTGTTTTATAAAATTTTTGTTTTTTAAAGTTAAGAACTTTGTTATTTAAAATTAAGAACTGTTGCAACCCTCAATTTTTTAAAGGGTCATTGGGTCACCATTTGAATTCCCATTTGTTGCAGAGTTACTTACCTTGTGGGACTGTCTTATTACTTTGATATATATTTGCTCTATTAAGTTAGGTTATTAGGGTGGGGGAGGGTTACCAGAATCCTCTTGTTGCCAATTTGTAGAGAAAGCTAGTACACATCTTGGGAGTTGGGTTGGGGCTCCCAGGACCACCCTCACATTCGGCAATTTGCTAGGACTCACAGAATGCATTGTACGGTCATACTCATGACTAAGATTTATTACAGTGAAAGGATTCAAAGCAAAATCAGCAAAGGGAAAGAAAGGCGCATGGGGCAAATTCCAGAGGAAACCAGGTGCAAACATCCAAGAGTCTTCTCCCAATGGAGTCATGAATTACACCCTCGAACACTGAATTGTGACAACAAATGGGAAGTGTTGCCTCCTGAGGAGGCTCATTAGAGACTCAGTGCCCCGAGTTTTACTGGGGGCTGGTCCTGTGAGTACCCACTGCTGAGCATGTACCAAAACTCCCAGGAGGAAAGCAGCATACAGCACAAACCATATTGTTTACACTGACATTTCACTAACACAGGCAGGAACATGAGCACAGTAAGACGTTCTTATCAGTTAGGGAATGCCAGAAACCCCTCTAGAATCCAGGTTCCCTGTCACCAGCCAAGGGCTCACCTTGCTTGTAAGCAGGCCTTGCTCAGCAGAGCAGTCTCGGGCCTGCTAGTGAACACTCCACTTCACAGGTATGCTGTGGATCACGCTGTTCCCAGAGCCCACAAGGTAGATCAAGAATATAGATCTCAACAGCGCAGGCCAAAGACACTTTGCAGTTTGGCTTCTCGGGTATATTCTGATAAAATTCCTCTCGTTGTCTATTTTCTATGAACTGTCGATTGCTTTGGTGGTAGAACTGAGCAAGTAGGCAATGCAAACTTTTTACAAAAGGGCACTTTTTTTTTGATTATATAATTAAAAATTGTTTGAAGTAGATTTCAGGTATCATCTCTCATTCGGCTTTATTCGTGGCAATTAGCACATTTTACATATTATATTTTTTACTTGCGTATTCATCTGGTGTTTTTTTAAAGTGCCATATTCACAAGTTACTAGACCAGTGTCTGACCCATAGTAGAAAATAAATATATTTTGATTGCTAAATGAATGACACCAGCCATCACCATGAAGGCTGATAGACCTCTGTGATGAGTACTTTCTGTCTTTGGATTATTTTAACAGTATTTAATGCATTTAATATGAGTATTTACCATATCTCCTTCAAATTGGTATTGAAGTGGTTTTTGAACACATGCTTTTGTTTTGTTTTATCTTTCCTCTTTTTTCAGCCCTGGTACCTTCCAAGGCATATCAAGAACAGTGATGACAACTAATTTATTGTACTCAAACTCCTTAAGAGTAGGCATCTTGTAGTCTGCTATGAATCACTAGGGATGGAGATTATCTATCTATCTATCTACATGTGTGTTTGTGTGTATGTATATCTGGTGTACTTATATACATATATATACATGCATACTTATAAAATTCATGGATACACTTTTTTAAAAATTCTCAATGACCTTTTATATGAAAAGTTGAAAACCAAGTCCATCAATGTCAAGTGGTATCTTCTCACGTATTATTCTATTCCCAGTTTCTAACAAATTGTCAAGACTATGGAGGAAACTCAATGACAATTTACTAAAAGATGAATTTACAGCCGTTATCTAAGATAACACCGTGATCAAAGAGAAAATTCTGACTTCCCCTTAGGCCAGGCTGATATATTTTTCCTAGCTCTAGTCTCAAAAGAGAAGTGGTATTAACACCATCTATTAGATCCCAGGCATAATTGAACTAAGTTTCAGTGAATGAAATCACTGTCTTCAGTATCACAGAGCCACATAATAATTAATAATAATAAATAATAATTATAATAGTAACAATAATAGCAAACACATAGCTCTCACTATGTATCACTGTTACAGACCTTTTACAAATGTGAACTCCATTCATTCTTACAAAAGTAAGGTAGGTGTGATTTTTTAGGTAGGAGTGAGGTAGGGATGCTTTTTATTTCCATTTTGCAGATGAGCAAACTGAGGAACAGTGTGTGAATAACTTACTTGCTCAAGGTCACACGCTGTGTTTTTGAGTCTGCCTTTAGAATACACACTGCTTACTGCATGGCTGTGCTTTCTTCAATCTACATGTCAGGATTGCTAAAATGATTCTATGTTGCCCTTGAGTTTGGTCAGGCCAAGGTGCACCCATCCCAAGTTTGAGGTTTAAAGGGGGTAGCAAGCTTCCTTTAGACCTATGATGTGTTCTCCCATTGCCCTTTTATCAGACTCTCCACTAGGTTCTTGGGGAAAAAAAAAAAGAAAAAATCAGTTTGGTAGCCTTTTTGTTGCTCTACATAGTAACCAATGCATTGTACTTTCAAATTTCAGAATAGTTAGAAATTTACATAGAGATATGAAAGGAAAATAAAATAGATTTTATCCTTATTTTTGCAATTTAAAAGTATATCTACCTTTGATACAGATTTATTGCAGGTTTCTTTCATATTTCTGCATTCTATAAAAACAGTATTTTCATCTGTGACAACTTAATAAAACACTTTATAATTGAAGTAACCATTACCTTTCCAACCTTCCAATTTTTAGCAGGTTTACCTTGAGTGACAGAATAACCAACATTACTTATAAAATGAGGAATTCTTACAAAAATGTAGTAGGTTTCTGGGTTTGTACAATGGTAATAGTTGTGACTATTACAAAATAAGATAATATCTATACTTCTCTCCCTTTCAAAATAATATTTTGGAGTGAATTGTAAGAGAGAAATTTTCTATATGATGAAGGCTCAGAACAGTAGAGACAATTATCATCCCAAATGATGTACAATCATCTTGTCATACTTGCAGTTTGGCTGGCCCTATTTATAGCTGACAGAGAACAAAACTCTGCCTAATATTTTCTTATGATATAAAACCATCATTTCAAAATATAGAAGAAGTGGCAAGCTTTATTTATCTGTGTGGCTTATTGATGTTTCTTCTCTCTTATCGGTAGACCTGGGGGCAGCTCAGGCCACCTGTGAGTGAGTCCATCCTCTGGGGCTATTGTACGACCACGAAGGGAACTGAACAGAATAGGGTCTTCCAGTTTCTCAACCATCCATCCAGGGAGAAGACTCCATCATTGTCTATAAAAGGATCCTTTGAATTAGGGCAGGCCAGTTTCAACTTGGGTGCATTTCAACTCCATTGGAAAGTACTGTCAACCTGGGAAACTCTTCTTCACCTGTGTATGTTGTTTTCTTGATCTGGCTGAGTAATGCACACAGGTGGAAAACCAGGTAACTCTTGACGATTTGTGAGTTCTGTCAATAGCTGTGGTCATAGGAGAAACAAAGATTCCTGATTCAAGCGAAAGGCCTAGCCTGCCGAATTATACTGCGTCTTCTTGTTGGGAGCCATGATAAATAACTGCACTGTAAATCTTGATGCTAACAGTGCTGGGTCATGTTGGCTGATAGTTGTGCCCACAGCTCTGGGATATTCAGCACACTGGTCTATGCTGGAGTATCAACTGGTGTTCATAGTTTATTCATGGTGTCAAATTATAATTTGCCCATTTCTTTGGAAAACACAGAGAAATGGGCAAAAATGGAATGCATTTTGATTGTGGTACTATAACTTAGATTGTTTTGGAACCAATAACCCATACCTGTGCATTCCTTCTTTTATTTAGATTATGCCCCTATTTTACTACCTGACTGTTAATGTTTGTTAGACACAAGAAGATGATGCTAAAATGCAGCATAGGGTAAAGTATAGGCTTTACACGTAGCCAGACCTGCTTATTCATGTTCATTTAATCATTAAACAAACATTTGTGGCCATCCTACTATGTGCAAACATTATTTTATGCATAGGATAGAGCAGAGGAAAAAAGCTTGCTGTATGCATAGTTTTGGGATAATCATTTAACTTTTATGAACTTTTATTCTGTCATAAATATGGGATTATAATACTTAACATCTAATCATTATGGGAATAATATAATTAACAAATTTATTGGTCCCAGTATATAGTAGGTAACAAAAATTTAGATAAATGGTATTATTTAAATAATACTAGCCACTTATTCTTTTTATTACTATTTGTAGTGTACTAGTAATGATGCCAGTACTGAGAGGAAATTTTTTTTTAAGATTTTATTTACTTATTTGACAGAGAGATAGAGCACAAGCGGGGAGAGTGGCAGGCAGAGGAGAGGGAGAAGCAGACTCCCCGCTGAGCAGGGAGCCCAACGTGGGGCTCGGTCCCAGGACCCCGGGACCATGACCAGAGCCGAAGGCAGACGCTTAGCCGACTGAGCCACCCAGGCGCTCCAATGAGAGGAAAATTTAAAAATGTAAATTATCTACATAAAAGTGGTATGAATAATTTGTATCTATTTGCTTGTCTTACTAGATAAAGCAGGCACAAGTTCAGAAAAACTCATTTAGGATTATGTTGTGTCACTTTAGGAGGAGGATTTTTATATATCAAACAAAAGGAAAAGTATTGTAATTTGATTTTTCTTCCTTGGTTTCCACCCAACATAAAGCATAGTGATGTTATAGTAAGTAGATTAAGATGGACCACATCTTTTCATGAACATCTGCATCGGTCCTGTGTTGCTTGTTGACACTCAGTTATAGTAGTTTTATAAGAGACCAGGTGATTCCAAGAACTTGCAAAAGTCCTCCTTGTACTGATTTCAACATTTGGGTTGAAACACATTGATATTCAGTCAAAATTCTTTTTGGAATATTGCCAGAGACTGAGTTCCTGACATCTAGATTAGATCGCGGACTCAGAGACACTGGACAATCTGTACCCTTACAAATGCTTCAGGAGTTGCATCCAGAATTATGAAATTACAGAACTTCACAATCCTAGGGCTACATTTTACTTATTCTCATCCAACCCACTGCTCTGAAGTTGGGAAACCAGAGAATAATTGGATGTAGCAAATTACTTCCCTATGATTTGAAGTGAAAGCTTATCTCTTGCATAGGGAAGTTCTGTGGTCATAGGAGAAAACGAATCTAAACTAGACTCTTGTCAAGGCCGAAAGGAAAACAGTGGGAGTTGGGTGGAAATATGGTGGCAAGTGTGGGTGAGGAGAAAGGGTAGGTGGGCCAGTGCGGGGAGAGGGCTGCCATGGACCAGAAGGGACATGACCTGGCTGACCCTCCGAGCTGATGGGTGAGCTGGCTTCATTGAAAGGGCAACTCTAAAGGACCACAAGTTAAAATTTTTTCTATCAGATGGAGTTCCTCAATATTGTCCACCGGGTTGACCTAAAATTTGATGGTGACCCTGAGAACTGCCCCCTGCAGCTTTTGTGCCCTCAGGAATTTTGCAGAACTAGCTCCTCAGCTTCTGGCTGCTTCTTAGGGAGATCTCCACTTCCTTCTGGGTTGCAGGGATCCTCTCTGGAAGTCTGATTTCATACTGTTTCTTTTCCCAGTTGCATTTCAGTGACAATCTACTTAGAACTGAATTATCATCTCAACTCTGCGACTAATACCATTGACTATAGAAAAGTTACTTGATCTGAGGATAAGCTTCCTCAGCTGTTGGGGAGTAGTTCTATGGGATAATCTCTTGGATCTTTCTAAACAGTGAAAAAACCATATCCTAATGATGTATTCCTTTATGTCTTAAAATAAATGGTTTATTACCCTACTAACTGTTATTCCTCCCCTCCTTCCTTTTTTTTTTTTTTTTGCCATTCAGAAGAGGATTCTGAGAAGTTCTTTGTTAGTATTTGTGAAGTTTTCACCTCATGCCAATCAACTGTAGAGCATCATACAATTGTGAGTTATTGTTTTAAAACCAGGGATCTATTCAGATTTTGTGAAGATTGATGTATATAGAATATTATAAAGAAATACAAAATGATAAACACTAAATTAGGAATAAAGAAAAAGATTTTATTTAAAATGAGAAAAGAAATCACAACAAATCACAAAAGCTAAATAGCTGGCAATTACTACAAACATCCATCAAATCCAAAATAATAACAGATTATTATCTGTTACTACAGCATGGTTTTATATTTTTTTCTTCTACTTTTGAGGTGGACATATTAGATTGTCTTTCTGTATGGCAACAATTTTATAATATTAATTTAAATAAAGACAACATAATATTATTTCTTAAAAAAGAGAGACTAGAGTGATTCTTTTAGCATGATCATTTGTCTTTTAAAAATTATTGATATTTGAGTAATATTTTGTTCAACTTTAGAACTTATTATTGGCAACCACTGTGATTTTTTAGGATTACTTTAAAATTTGAGACAAAACATGTTTTCTTTTTTTTTTTTCATACAGCATAATCTTATACTGTAAGATTTCAGGGTTTCAACATTTCTTCCCTTCCATCCCTTATGAAATTATTGTCAAATTTTAAAGGGACATTGTCATATCTTTCTTTTCTTTGTGACATTTTCCATTTCTTTGTGTAGATCTAAGTTTCTGACTCAGATTGCTTTTTATCTGCCGGAAGAACTCCCTTTAACTTTTCATCAGAGTAGGTCTGCTGGCATTGAATTCCCTGTTTTTGTCTGTCCATGAGTCTATTTCTCCTTCACTTTTTAAGACTATTTCCACTGGGTAAATAATTCTGGGTTAACAGATTTTTTTCTTTTCTTTTCTCACTTTAAAGTATCTTGTCTTCTTTCTTACATGATATCTGGTGAAAAGTCCGTGGTAATTTTTATACTTGTTTCTCTGTACATGATGTGATTCCCTGTCTTAGTGTTTCAAGGTTTTTTTTCTTTGGACTCGATTTTCAGCAGTTTGAATAGGTTACACCAAGATGAGATTTCTGTTGGGGTATTTGTCCTGTTTGGTCATCTGTGAGCTTCTTGGATTTGTGGTTTGCTATCTATCACTAATTTTGGAAAATACTCAGTGTGATATTGTGGTTTATAATAACAAATTAGGCATTTACTCCCGTCACAGAACTTCTAAAACCCTTGGAGTTTCCTAAGTGAAGAGCGCGCTTAGGGCGTCTTCTGTTATGTTATTGAGGCAACTTAAACTCTTAAGTAACCTAAGGATGGGTGCTGGTCATCAGAGGAACCAACCATGTGATTAGAGGGTTAGAATTTTCAATCCCATCCTAGATCTTCAGGGAGAAGGGAGAGGCCAGAAATTGAGTTCAGTCGCTAATGGCCAAAGATTTATCCACCATTCCTATATAAGGAAACCTTCATTAAAATCCTAAAAGGAGGGGATTCAGAGAGCCTCAGGGTTGGGTTGGTGAGTATGCTGAGATTTGGGGAGAGTGGTGCTCTCAGAGAGCATGGAAGCTCCATGAGTCCCTTCCACATACTTTGTGCTATGCATCCCCTCCATCTGGCTGTCCCTGAGTTATATCTGTTTCTAACAAATTGGTCATCTAGTAAAGTAAAATGTTTCTCAGAGTTCTGTAAGCCATTCTAGCAAATTAATCAAACCCAAGGAGGGGGTCTTTAGAACCCTGATCAATAGCAGATTGGACAAAAGCACAGTGATGACCTGGATTAGCAATTGGTGTCGAAAGTCTTGTAGGACTAAGACTTTCACCTTTCAGATCTGATGCTATCTTCAGGTAGACAGTGTCAGAATAGAATTAATTGCTTGGTGTGGTGGAAAAAAACTACACACACATTGTAATTGGTGAATCAGATCCAGCCATTGTTTCCTGAAATACTTACTCTGTTCTGTTCTCTCTTTATTTTCCTTCCGGAATTCAAATGCCAAGTATGTAAGACCTTTTGGTATCGTTTCATAGCTTTTTGGATGCTCTGGGTTTTGTTTTGTTTACTCTTTTTCCTCTTTGCATTTCAGTTTGAATAATTTCTATTAACTTACCTTTAGCCCAGTGATTTCCTAGCTGAACCATCTAATGAACTAGTCAAAGTTGTTATTTATCTTTATTACTATTTTCCTTAATCCTAGTATTTTGATTTGAATAATTTCTTATAGTTTTCATCTCTGGGCTGAAATTACCTATCTCGTCTTTAATGTTGCCTTTTTTCCCCATTAGAGCATATAACATATTAATCATAGTCATTTTAAACTCCCTGTCTGCTAATTCCAACATCTGCATCATAACCTGCTTTGCATCTAATGGTTGCTTTTTTTCTTTAGACTATTGTAATTTTCTTGCCCTTTGTGTGTAACATAATTTTTGGTTGAAAGGCACACATGCTAAATAAGACAGTAAATACTGAGATTTATATTTTTTATGCTTAGAGATGGGCATGCCTTTCTCTCTGCTAGGTCTTTGATGTAAGGGTAATGATTATTTGTAAAGAGGGTAAATATAACCATTTAGTGTTTTGTGGGGTGATCTTCATTACTTTCCAAGTAAGTGATGTCTGTCATGTTGAGCACAGTATACAGACAACAACATGTATGAACTTTAGTCTTGGAATATAATAGACTATATCTAACAAGAGTTTAAATATTACAATTAAGAAAAAAAAACAGTCTGTGTTTGACCAAGAATTAGAAGCTGGGGAATGACAGGGAGTGATTGTACAGGTTATGGAGTTTCTGTTTAGGAGGATAAAAAGTCCTGGAAATGGACAGTAGTGATGGTTGAACAACTTGCGAATGGATTAATTCCACTGAATTAGACACTTTAAAATGAATAAAATGGCAAATTTTATTTTATGTATGTTTTACTATAATAAAAAAGTGATTTAAGAAATAGCATATGTGTGTATGCTTGATTCTCTGTGGGCGTTATTTTATCACAATTGAAAAACTGCAGACTGTGTTTTATGGATACAAACTGTGTAGAAGGAAATGAGGTCATTGCTCATAATACCAGGCCTTACTCAATGGCCATAAAATTTACTGAAGCAAAACTGAGGCTGCTGGTTCTTTTGGTCCATACTCTGCTTACTTTACAAACTCATGCTTATACCCTCATATTCTGTCTTTTAGTTTTCTGCCTGAGAGTGTTCTGATTCTCATAATGCCTTTATTTCTTTTGGTTCTTATTTTAAGTGTCTTTGTCTTATCATGACTGATTCCTTTTTTTAATCCATGATTTTGACCATCAGAGGTTTTAGTTTCTACCGTGATAGAAGAATTTTTGACATTTTGAAGGTTTTGTTGATTTTCTTCATTTTACTGTACATTTCTGCCTTCCATTAGAATACCTCTCATCATATTTTACTATTTGGATTGATTAATAATTCTGAAAATATACAAATATAATCTGAAAATAAACATGTCCAAAAATAATACAGATGCATTTCAAAATTATTATTTTGTATTGAGCTATGTAATTATATGATTGCATTGTTCTTATGCTACAAACATTGATCCTATAATATGTATGGGTGGATAGTTAGATAGATAGATGTAGAGATAGATAGATTTATTTTTCTTGTCTTGAGTTTTTTTTTTTCTTTTCTAGCCTCACTGAGGTATAAATGACAAATGAAAACAAAATATATTTAAAGTGTACAACGTGATGACTGGATATATGTATATATTGTGAAATGATTAACAATCAAGTTAATTATCACATCTGGTACCTCATATAATTTGTGTGTGTGTGAGAGAGAGCGAGCGAGCAAATACTTACGATCTATGGACAGGTTCTTTTTCATACTCTTTGGCTGCATTGGTTCAATGTAACATGTCATTTCATCTCAACCACCGGAATTTGTCCTTGTTTTCAAGAATTTATTTTCTTATCTGGAGAATAAGAATCTTCTTATTGTACCTGAATTAGAACCTATAATTTTTTTTTTTTTTTTTTTTTTAGAGAGGAAAAGGGGTAGGGGAGGAGCAGAGGGAGAAGGAGGGAGAGAATCTTAAGCAGGCTCTATGCCCAGTGCAGAGCTCATCACGGGGCTTAGTCTCAAGACCCTGAGATCATGACCTGAGCTGAAATCAAGAGTTGGATGCTTAACTGACTGAGCCACCCAGGGACCCCTGAATTAGCACCTATTCTTAATTATCTTAATGACTTATTAAACTTTTATTTCTTCTTTTTTTTATGATATAATTTTACTGAAATTGCAACCAAGTCTAAACTCATTCTGCTCACCACCCAACAGGCAGTAAGTCAAGAGGCAAGATGTTAGGGCAAGGAAAGTGACTCTCTTTTTTTAAGAGAACCAAGGAAATGGTGGACTATTGTCCCAAAGAACCATCTCCCCCAACATGAGATGTGAGCTTCTTTTATGTTAGGAGGAAGGGGAAAGGGGGTTGAAGTCAAAAGGTGACTGACATCGATAGACGTTGGGGAAGGTTGTATAATTTCTTTTTCCTTGGTCAGTTGATCTTTGCATACAGGAATCTGGCCATGTCATTCCTGTAACTCTTAAACATGGCATGGTCATTTCTGTGTGTACTTTCTTATCTCCTTGAGTCAGGTAGGTTTTGGGTAAAAACAGTTTTTTTTGCAAATCTCAGCTATAAGCAAAATTCCTTCAATGATTAACATGCCTACGTACAGGGCAAAGCGGAAGTTTCAAAGCTATAGGTCATAGCAGCAAGGGAAATAGTCAGACATGCTAAGTTGATCCCTGTTACAAAATAGTGCAAGCTGCATATTGATGAAGTTTTAGAATATATGTGAGGTTCCGTGGGGTGGGGTCCGGAGCCGATGACCAAGAAAGAATTCTTGAGATGTCTTTGGTGCAAAATGGTGGTTTTATTAAAGCATGGGGACAGGGCATGTGGGCAGAAAGAGCTGCTGCCCTGGGGTTGTGAGGGGTGGCTGATTATATACTCAGGAGTTGGGGAGGTGAGGACAAAGGGGGTGTCCAAAAGGACTGTCATATGCTAAAGACTCTCAGGATACTGGAGGCCTGGTTATTGTCAAGCCAAGGTTATTCTTCCCTCTAATGAGGCACTAACATGAAGAGAGTTGGGAGTTTCCTGGAAGAATGTTACATTCCTCCTATCACACGCCCTTGTCAATGGGCTTCAGGTTCAAAAGAAATTCAGTTTTATTTACATTTCCTTCTGCCTCAGCTTCCCTCAATTTCATGTAGGGAAGGGTGATGTTAGGGCTTCAGCAAACTGTGTTATGGGTCTCTGGAAATTAGGTTATTGATAAGAAAGCTTCTTCCTTGTAAATCACTAGGACATTTGTAAACTTAGGGAGACTCCTGTCCTGAATGACTGTGATCTCTATCACTTAACCATTTGTTTTTCCTTAAGGGTAGCCAGGAGTGCCTGAGGAATGTCACATACATCCCGTTGCGGGGGTGGGGGGGGTTGTGGGGTGTCAGCTTCTGCTTTGTCCTCAGCTAGCCTTCTGCTCCCTCATCAATTAATCCCCTTAAATGCTTCAATATCTTTAAAAAACTATTCAGAGCAGAATGGGTTATTTGTACTTTATTTACAGGAGAATTACTTTAGAAACCTCATGCTTTAGGATAATCTTAAATAAAAGACAATTTATTCAATAATGCATATTCAAACAAATGGATATTTGATACCTTTTTTGTTCTTTACAATTTGACTATTTTTAAAACAAAAGACATCCCCAAAGTTCAGCTGTTAGTTGGATTAGCAATACTATGGAGGGGGGGGAAAAAAAGACAGGATAGGTGGCAAAATTGGGGTGGGGTGGGGAATTAAAATATCTTTACAACACATTCCAGATGTAGAAGAGGTTAGGAACTTACAGTCTGCTATGAATTTGAGTAGCTAAATTTATGTTGCACAACTTAATGGCCATTGCTGTGGTGCAATCTGTAGGTATATAGAGCGTATTGCTCACCAAAGTAGGACATAGTCCATATGTTAGAGAGGAGCTCATATTTATGGAGTGCCTATGCCACGTAAAGCATATTGCTTAATTTACTTTTCAAGAACAATCCTGCAATGTAGATATCACATTTCCATTTTATAGGTATTGCACTTGGCCCGGAAGTGCTACCGTACTCTATTTCAGTCAGCAACCAGTGTTGGAGACAAGAGCCCAAATGCTCACATGTGCTACCCCAGGAAGCCTTTCCATCTGTGGACGCCCTCCATCTCTTTACAGATTATGGAGCATTCACCATGTGAGTAGTTTTTTTGGTGTAGGGAAAAGTGAGTACTATAACCCGATTATGACACAACCTATTATTATATTCTATTGAGACACAATCATAAAGAAATCTGTTTCACTATATGCCTTTAAATCCTACATTTAACACAACTTTCCTAGAAGGGTTCTATTATATTTGACCATGTAATGAATGCTTGCATCTTTGATTATCAACTTATCAGACTAAAAAAAATTAAGACTATTTTTTTAGAGCAGTTTTAGGTTTACCACAAAATTTAGAGGAAGGCTGAGAGATTTCCCATACACCCCTATGCCCACATACGCGTATGTCCCCAGCATCACTCCCCAGAGTGGTACATTTCTTACCAAGGATGAACCTACATTGGCCAGTCATAATCACTGAGTCCACAGCTTACCTTAGGGTTCCCTCTTGGTGTTGTATAGTCTGTGGTTTGGACAAATGTCTAGGGTCATATACATCATACAGAGTATTTTCACTGCCCTAAAAAGCCTCTGTGTTCTGCCTATGCATCTCTGTCGCATCTCCCTGGCAAAACCCGATCTTTTTACTGTCTCCATAGTTTTGCTTTTTCTAGAATGCCGTGAAGTTGGAACCTTCAGCATCTTTTTAAAAACAAATATATTCCTTTCTTCACACTGATCTTTTTCTCTTTTTCTGCAATATTTTCACTCAAATACATGCTCTGAGGCCTTTGCTCGCTGATGTTTTATTTCCAAAGCTAGCTCACTATGTGTTTTATGCAAGTGAGTCATAAACAATCTTAAAGTTTTGGGTGAGGATGGAAGATTTCACACTGCTCGTGTTGAGTGTCCTTCTCACTTCTTTGCCCTCCCCTCCATGTTGAGTTAAGCATCAGACTTCACTTGACAGGTTCTCTGACAGTTTCTTTGGCGTGGAGAACTGAGTCTATTTGGAAATTCTTGAAGTGCTTCTTGAAAATGAGAAGCTGAAATCTACCTACCATTTCAATAGGTCTGTGAATATACACACTTGCTACTTACATACGTTTTATTTTTTATTTATTTATTTTTAAAGATTTTATTTATTTATTTGACAGAGAGAGAGAGAGACACAGCGAGGGAGGGAACACAAGCAGGGGGAGTGGGAGAGGGAGAAGCAGGCTTCCCGCGGAGCAGGGAGCCCGATGCGGGGCTCGATCCCAGGACCCTGGGATCATGACCTGAGCCGAAGGCAGACGCTTAATGACTGAGCCACCCAGGCGCCCCCTTACATACGTTTTAAACGGTGTCTTCAAAAATCAGAACATTATATTTGCATTCTGTGACTTCCATTATAAATCTTAACAGGAACGTATAGTTTTAGTACATCAGCCCACACTCGCTGTTTTGTATCTACTTGTGCCCCAGAAATGCAATGAACTATTCATGATACTACTTCCTGAAATTCTGAGACCAGGTAACTTCAAAGTACCTATATATTTCCGGGTTGGGAAAAACAGATTAAAAAACAAAGTGCAGGTGAACCCTACTGATTTGCTTTCTGCTTTGCGTTAAAACTATTTTCAGTGATGATTCATGTGTTACTTGAAGGCAATGTGTTTGGGTCTGTGACTTGATGTGCAGTAAGTCCTTGAAATTATAGGGGGAAAAAAAAGGAATTGCTTATTTCCAGCTATTATCATGATTGTTAAACCACTACTAATCTGATTTTATGTGGAGGGGTTGAGAGACGAAGCCAGAGGAAAATGAGTGGAAGAATGGAATTAAGGTCAACATAAATATGTTAACAGCATTTAAAATAACATATCCATGATATGTATATAATTACTGCATATATTTATGTTGATGCTGTTGCTTTGATCTGAACCTATCTTTAGAGGAGTGTAGATATTTTCATCCAGAAGCTCTTAGATAATGTGTTCCAGTCCTTTTATAAAGTGCTTCTTCCTCAGTAACCTCCAAGTAGATAGATATCTTCAGAGGACACTGATGTATAGCACCACATTGCAGTCAGTTGCTAAACATATCTTTTAACATTTTTATCATATTCTGAACCAAATCTAGAAATTTAGGACATCTGAACAAACATTCAAGGATCTCCTTTCCCCAACTGTCAACTGTATCAGAGGCATTGAATTACTATAATTATTTATTCTCACCATACGTATTGCAATGAGCAATGTAATCTGCTCCTTGAACTATTGACCCTACATAAATTTTCTAAACTAACAGCATACAAGGCATAGCAGCATTGTTGTAAAATAAGACCTTCCCGAAATAGACATAATTATCATTGTGCTCTGTTCTTAAACACTGAAAGACACTATTTTGAGATTTTTCTATGTGTCCATTTCTTCGGAGATTCCTGCGTATAATGATCAAGTCCTCTTCCATAATGGCTCATAGAACTTGAGATGTCTTTACTCATTGCATCTGATGCATTATAGGGGAATCATGGGGTAGGCAATTCTATTATCATATAATAAATAGATGGGAAAACACCTTTGCAAGGTCACACAGACAGTGTAAAAATAATATCTTTTGTTTCTCCACCTACAACTTTTGCCTTTTTGTCATTTTCTTTTGGGTAAGAAAATGACACTAATATTGTTAATATGTCTATTCATGTTTATATGCCAAGAATAATTCTAAATCCCCAAATTAAAAAAAAAACACAACTCTAATTTTTGATTGAAGATAGAAAAAAAGTGACCTCATCATTTTCATAGAAAATACTGGCAGCTAACATGTAGTTTTATCTCAATTCCTTTCACGTTTGAATAATTGGTACAGAACAATAAAAGAAAACATCGCCCTTGAGAGCAATTGACATTTTGCACTCAGCTAATATCACTAGAGCATCTTAATTAGATACAAAATACTCTCAATCAGGAGCTTGCACTTGAAAAGAAATACATAGTCAACTATTTCTGTATTTATGAACCACGGCAACAATAGGCTTACCTCTCTGTGTGGCGTTTGGGTTTCACACGTGATACGATTGCACATTTCTTTTATCTTCACAATTACTCTCTAATTGTTTATTGACGGACTTAAAACTTTTACAGATAGGGATCCTAAGAAATGCTGAGTGGATTAGCTAGGGTGACAGGGGGACTCGGTGACACCATGGGGAGGGTTGCTGAAATTTAGCATTGCTTACTTATTAGCCTGGGAAAAGTGTTCTTGAATGAAGTAACAAATATGGAAGGGCATTGGAAAATGTACAGTCCTATACAATATTCCATCTATCCTTTTCTCTCCCCTTCCTTTATGAGAAATATCGATGGAGTCCATTGCCATCACAAGTGATGACCTCGTAAAGAGGAGGATACCATTTCCTGCTTGGTTATCAGGGTGCGCATACGTCTGCTTGTTGAATGTAGGGAAGACGACCTGGGGGGGGGGTGCTTCAGCTCCCCCTTCCCTGGATGTGACTGGTGTGAAGCTACAAAGCCCATCTCTGCTGGGTGGCAGGAAAATCTACTCCCTCTTTTGAGGCATCCTGCAGCAGATCTGTGGGTGGCCTGAGAAGGCTGTTTTTATGGTGATTGTGGAAGCCCTCCAGTGTAAAGGAAACTCTCTCTGTGAACTACAGCAGCCCAATCCAGCAGACGCTTCTTAGGTGGATGGGAATTAGGTATAAGTGCTACACCTTCTTTCTAACTTATCAATAACATTTACTCATACGTATTTTTATTTTGCTTTGTGTTTGTCCCTTGAGAATTATTTTTACCAGAAGAAATTGTAGAATGTAGCCTTATATTTTCTGAATAACTCCATAAATACTGGATGTATGAAGCAGTTCCCTTTTTCACAGTAGGAGAAATTCTCTTGACCTTGCTATCAGAAGGGCTCCTTTTTTATTTGAGCTGCCAAATAACAAGTGTGGTTGTGGAAGATAACTTTGAGGAGGAAGCAGAGTTGAATATGCCCCTAATTAAAAAAAAAAAAACAAAACCCCAACAACCTACAATTGCCAATATACTCTACATTACTTCTGTTTTTCCCCTAATTGAGTTAGCATAGTGTTATCTTCATAGAAGCGTTTATATATGTCCCAGCTTTATTATTTTTTAAAGATTTTATTTATTTATTTGACAGCGAGAGGGAGAGAGAGAGAGAGAGAGAGAGAGAGAGCGCACACACACAAGCAGGGGGAGTGGCAGAGGCAGAGGGAGAAGCAGGCTTCCCGCAGAGCAGGGAGCCCAGTGTGGGACTTAATCTCAGGATCCCAGGATCATGACCTGAGCCGAAGGCAGTTGCTTAACCAACTGAGCCACCCAGGCACCCTGTATGTCCCAGCTTTATAATAATAGTAATAGATAATGCTTTTATAGCACTTGCTTTCTACGGCATGCCAAGTCCTTAGCCAAGCGCCATATGTAGAGAGAGTCATTTAACTCAGTAGTTCCTGAGATGTATGCTGTAATTATCAACCCCCTTTTACAGAGCAGGAAGCTAAGGCACAGACAGTTTTAGTAACTTGCCCAAGGTCACCCAGTTAGAAACTTCAGAGTCAAATGGGAAGCCAACAAAGGACCAGGAACCCTTGGTCATACCCTCTGTTGGTATACTGCTTTCGCTGCCTTGGAGAACTTCCATTCTGACAATGCATGGGCTGGGGATTTCAAAAGCTATATACTTTAGAGAATTACAACATAATGTGATATTCAATTCAGTATGGAGCAGATTAAATTTCAATGAGAAAAAGGTTTTTGTTCATTACATGTCCATTACATAAGTGTTTTTCCCCAAGATGTCAAATAATATTGTATTTTCATTATCATTGTTCTGCTTTTAATGCATTAAATGTTCATTACATAAGTGTTTTTCCCCAAGATGTCAAATAATATTGTATTTTCATTATCATTGTTCCGCTTTTAACGCGATATACCTGTACTGTGAAAGATTTGAGACGAACAATAAAACCAACACAAATGCAGCCACAGTAACATGTGGAGATCACTACATAAGTCAGTTCTTTGCAACTTTTATGTATCATGACATACAAGGAAATTATATTTATACAATTAAATATAAATGGTTTAGAATATTTGTAACATTTTCATAACTTTACTGGTAAGTCTTTCCCAATACAAGTTGGGATAGTCTGTCCTATGTTAATATGATCCCATGCATGCTGCCATACATTTTGCATCATTACTCTTAGTCTACATAGTCCTATGTCAATTATATGTCATGCTTAAATTAACATTTACCTTACTGATGACCATTTTGATGGTTTCCACTGTGTGTGTGTGTGTGTGTGTGTGTGTGTGTGTGTGTGTACAAGCATGGTAGGGATTGAACAGAGGGAGAGGGAGAGGTAGAGAATTTTAAGCAGGCTCCATGCCCAGCACGGGTCTTGATCTCATAACCCTGAGATCATGACCTGAGCTGAAATCAAGAGTCAGATGCTTAAACAACTGAGCCACCCAGGTGCCCTATGGTTTCCACTTTTTAAAACATGCAAACAAAGTTTCAGTGACCAACTGTAATCATAAAGAACTTAACTTTAAAATTAAAAATTTCTTTCACTTAAATTAAAATCTTAGAATGTATTTTCTTTAACTATATTTCCAGAGACGATAACTCATTCAGAGTTATGAGTTAGAATGTCTTTATTTATAAGTAACAGAAATCCAAATAAGCTGGCTTTAAGGATACAGATGATGTGTATTCTTGGCTAACCAAAAATCCTGTTTGATTAAAGTTCTGAGTCTAGTGTTCTAAGTCTCATTTTGTTCTTTCTTTCTTTCTTTCTTTTTTTTTTTTTTTGTTTGTTTGTTTCTTCCTTTTATCTCCGGCAACTTTTTCTTAGTCTGGATTCCCCTATGGTAGAAAACAGTATGCAGTAGCTCTAGGTGGCTCAGCATATGCAACTCTATCCAGAGGAACTAGCAGGCTTTATTGCTATCGCTCCTTGGAAAAAAGAAAAATAAAACTTCTTTCCTTGAAACACCCAGCAATGTGTCCTACAGTCACACTAGCATGTGGCCATTCTTAAACCAATATCAAGGGCTGGGATTGAGATGATTACCTTGGTATAAAAGTTAGTGTTTTGTCATGACAGCACCGAATTAAGACAGATTTTTGATTTGCTATGGTACTAACAGTGCTGTAACAAACCATCTTAAATATACAATGGCTAAGGTGCGGGTGCACTCGACTGGTAGTTAACTCTTCACTAAGAAGTGTCTCAGGAACCCACACTTCTTTCATTCTGTGCCTCTGCCACCTTCAACATGTGGTTTCCAAGGTCACCATGCTCACCTGCCTTTAGCCAGCTGAGACAGGGAGGGCTGTATGGGGAATATTTTCTAAGGACTAAGCTTATGATGCCATATAATTTCCAGTTACATCCAGCTGGCTTGGACTCAGTAACTCAGCCCCATCAAGTGGAAAGGAGACTAGAGTGATTATTTTAGCTGTGTGCCCAACAACAAGAAGAAACAGGTTTGGTCTGGCAGTCTACACCCCACTTGGGCCAGAGAATGATGCTCCACACCTATAGCTAGAGATGGCATCATCTTTCCTCAAAGCCCATGGTCTGCATGAAAATTTTCAAGAGAAGAAAAACATATCCGTATTTTCATGGCAGTGGCTTACACACAGACGCATTGATCTCTCCAGATTCCATTTCTATAATCTTAAAGGTATGTAGGCCATTTATTTTTTCCCATATGGTCCTTCTCTATTTTCCCATATAGTCCTTCTAACTATACTCATAGTGGCATTGAATAAATGAATAAATGTACTATTTTTACTTCATCTGAACCAATCTTGTAGATTGTAATTAAAATATTTTCGGTAATTTAACAAGTTAAGAAATTATAGCTCATTATTGTTTGAGAGCTCATTTCTTTGACTGTTAGCTAAATATATATTGTTGTTCATGCCTGCTTCTGATACTAATTCTATTTTTCTCATGTACAGTGCATTAATATTCTCTTCCACATGTTAGAGTTTAGCTAAGACCCATAATTTAAACTGTGTTTGGAACAAAACTTAACAATTTTCAACTGAAAATTATAGTTGTACTAAATATTACCCCTAGCAATGCTATTTGCTAAATATATCAATCATATAAATTCATTACTCATTAAGATGATTTATTAAGGCATATTGCATTTATACCCACCTTCAGTACTTACTAGCTCTCAAAAAAAAAAAAAAGACATTTTTTTCTCTTTGTCCAATGACAAATTCTTCTTGGTTCTGACCGTTTCATTTTTACTAGGGCATGAATTGTTAGCTATCCTCATTTATTATTTGACCTCAGCCTGCTCCTTTTCCTTGTATGAGGATAAAAAGCAAAGTGGGCAACAGCCAAGAAATGGAGGATGAATTGTGCATGGACTTTAAAAAGAGCTTCCTGAGTACTTTCCTAGAGGAAAGTACTCAAATTCGAGCAGAACACGGAGCATGAGGAGGAGCTAGTCACATGAAGAGGGAAGGAAAGGCCGTTCCATGCAGAAGGAACATACGTGCGAGGTCCAGAGTATATGTAATGGAGCAAAATGAGCTCGGGAGACAGTTGCTCTGGATGAGGTAGGAGGACAGGCAGGAACCATGTCTGTCGGCACCTTGGAGGCCATGGGAAGAAGTTGGGGATTTGTTATAAGTACAGCAAAATTCCATGCATAAGTCACCTCTACTTGGTAATCCCTCTAGTGGCTACATGGCAAATAATTTGGGTGAGGGAAATTCAGCACTGTACAACACTCCAGGGCAGTGCATCGCTTGGGGATTTTCTGAAAATCCAAAGTCTTATTCCGTAGATCTAGAGTAGGATCCAAGAATCTGCATTTCTCTTCTTTATTTTAAAAAGATTTTTATTTTGTTTATTTTGTTTATTTATTTTTAGAGAGATTGAGCGAGCAGGGCAGAGCCGGGGGAGGGGAGGGCAGACGGAGAGCAAGAGAAATCCTCAAGCAGACTCTGCACTGAGCTTGGAACCTGATGCGAGGGCTCAATCTCAGGAGCCTGAGATCATGACCTAAGCCAAAATCAAGAGCCCGAGGCTTAACAGATGAGCCATCCAGGCACCCCATGATTTGCATTTCTATTAAGTGCCAGTGGATGCCACTGCTGTTCTGTTTTAACACATTTTGCATAGTAAAGTGGTGATGGCAGCAACAGAGAAATTTTTTCTGTGAAGACCTTATTTTCCTGTGTATTAAGATAAAAGCAGCCAAGTTTTTTAGTGGAATACCTTTTCAGTCAACTCCCTGAGTGATTTGATCCTTTCCATAGTTTTATTTCTTTATTTTAAGAGATTCCTTACATGATATCAAAGAAGGAGGAAAGACAAATTTCCTCTCCTCTCTCAGAGACAATTTTTTTTCCCCCTTCTTTCTTTCTTTCTTTTTTCTTTTCTGAGATCGCAAAGAATGCACAGTTTTGTCTGGTTCTCATTTCATCAAAAGTTTGGAATTAAAACATAGCATTTATTTCTTCCCCCATTTCTTGCTATAAAAATGTTCACTTACTCAATTCCCTGCCAACATGGGGATTGTGGCTTAGGCTTTCTTTCTTTTTTTTTAAAGACTTTATTTATTTATTTATTTATTTATTTATTTATTTATTTATTTTGGAGGGAGAGAAAGAGAGAGAGAGAGCAGGGTGGAGGGGCAAACAGAGTCCTAAGCAGATTCTGTACTGAGTGCGGAGCCTGAAGCCGGATGTGGGGCTGGATCTCATGACCCTGAGATCACAACCCTGGGATCATGACCTGAGCTGAAACCAAGAGTCTGGCAGTTAACTAACAGGGGTACCCAGGGGCCCTGTGGCTTAGGCATTTTAACAACTGAATTCAAACTCCCCATAGCAGGATGGATAGCAGTGGTTGTATAAATTAACATCCCATGTATGAGACTGATGGCTCATCATGAGAAAGTAATTGTGTTTCCTCAAAACACATGACTTTAGTAACATTATTATTACGTGCATATTATGCAAATGTGAACTATTTGAGAAATACCATTTAAAAGAAGTATTTTCATTACTTTAACAGTTTGAGTCTATGGTTATAATTAAGAGATGTATCTAAATTTACCTTATAATATTTGTTATAAGTGAAAAGCGGCACTATAGGAAAACATTTACTACAGTTTAAAAATACTATTGTAATGATTGTTATTTCATGCTTACTCTGGCTGCTCAACAGTATTTTTTTCCAGATTAGTCCAAATTAGTTGCAAACACGGATCTACTCACCATCACAGAAAATAGAAATTGACCTGCAATCAGGTGTTCAAAAACTTTGATCATAAATACATCTCACATTTCTTTATGTGATTTTGCTTTTCATTATGGAATCTGAAAAATCATAAAGAAAATCACTGGTGCGTGTGTATTTACCTTAATTTATCAGAGTAGAGTCGTATTTTTAAGATACTGTAAGAGAGACTGCACTTCCCCCAAACGTACCCTTGTTTGAAATACATTTCATTTTTATGTGCTGTCTGAAATTCCACCAATGACAGATTCATTTACTTTTCCTTTTTCTTAAATTGAAGTACAGTTGACATACAATGTTATAGTAGTTTCGTGTGTACCATGTAGCACATCGACAATTTATATATTATGCCATGTTTACCACAGTAAGTGTAGCTAACGTCTGTCGCCATACAAGGTTATTACAATACCACTGACAATTTCTCCTATGCTATACCTTTCATCCCTGTGATTTATTTATTTTCTAACAGGAAGTTTGTACTTCTTCATCCCCTTCACCTATTTCACCCATCCCCCTACCTTTGGTAACCAACACTTTGTCCTCTGTATTTATGAGTTTATTTCTGTTTTTTTTGTGGGTTTTTGTTGTTGTTGTTGTTTTTGTTTGTTTCTTTTGATCATTTTCCTTTCAACACCTAAAGAAGATTAATCAAACTGCAGGAAAGAAGGGGTCAGGGGAGGATTAGTAATGAGAAAGAAAGGCAAGGCAGGCCAGGGCTCCTTGGGGAGGCCATCTGGGCTGATGGAGAGCAGCATAAGGCAAAGGAATGCATGGTGCTGGGAAGGGAGAGGGAGGCCAGCACATGAGAAAACAGAGGAAGAGGGTTAAGTGGTGTCAGAAATGAGCTTTTCTTACAATTCAGTTTTAACCTAAGACAACCTCTGTTCTTTTGTAGTTATCATTTATTTTCAGCTACACGGGGCCTTCTCTCTTTAGCATGGAGGATCCGGCAAAAAAGTGTTTGCACGGAGGAGCATGGCCCAGAGGGCCATGAGATGAAGAAAGGTATTCTACATAGGGGCTTGCAGGTAGCATGCCCACAGATGCCCAAGGGTGGGGTGCTAGGTTGGGAGGTGATGCTGACAGGTGTGAAGGTCCATCAGCAAGCAGTGTGCCTGAGGATGCAGAGCACTGGGGTGTATAGGGAATCTGCTTCGCTTGAGCAAATGAGTATACTAATCACGTAAGTCAATTTATTGACAATGATGATGAAAACCAAGTTCACCATTGTTGGAGAAGGTGTTTACAAACAAAGCTAAAAAGAATCATGAAGCGATGGATTGGAATTGGAGGTATTGGTATGAACCAATGAAATATATCCGTATTTGCATCTATATAGATTTAGAGATATATGTATGTACCCTGTGTGTATGTATGTATGTGTGCGTATGCATTCATACATGTATTTCCTGGCTGTGTCCACTGAAGAGGCCTAGACACTTTGACACTGTCATAGCAATGAGCACAATAATTACATAGTACTTGGTTTCTAAATTCAAACCCTACATTGAAGGACACAAAACTCTTTGGAGAAATTTTATTCTCTTAGAATATCTTATTGTGCCAGAAAGTGCGAAAATGTTTAACGAATGATAAGAACATGTCACAATACCCCTTTAGATACTCTCACTGGCCAAGTTGAGGACAGCTGGAGCTTCAAAATAGATAATAATAGTGGTGGAATATAACCTATTGAATAAAAATTAGAATTTATAAGTCTACACTGATATTGACCAACTGAAGGAATCCGTAGATACTTGAGAAAAGGAAAAGCTTTTCCTTACAGTAGAATGCTAATAATAAATGTAAAAGAAATAATGGACTAGGGAGACATCATAGGCCCACTATCGCTGTGGTAATTGATTCAGGAGGGGTGGTCAGTGGGGACCCAGCTGGTGGGTGGTGGTTTGATGGGGGGCAGGATATTAACATAATCCTGGGCTGTCTCCCCATAACTTGAATATATCAGTTGCAAAAAGAGAGAGAGGAAGGGGACTATGTAGAAAAGAACATGACCAGGTGTTAAAGGTTTACCTCCCCACTGGTAAGCTGTATCACCGTCATGGGCCCCTGATGTGATGCACGGAGAAAAGTGTATGATTTCTTTGGTTTCCCTGCCAAGAAAACATATCTTGAGTCTAGTAATGAGAAAACCTTAGGTGGATCCAGATTCAGGGTCATCTGACAATATTTAAGATCTATATTCTTTAAAACTGTGAGGCTCAGGACACCTGGGTGGCCCAGTTGGTTAAGCGTCTGCCTTCGGCTCAGGTCATGATCCCGGGGGTCCTAGGATCGAGTCCCGCATCAGGCTCCTTGCTCAGTGAGGAGGAGCCTGCTTCTCCCTCTGCCTGCCGCTCCCCCTGCTTGTGCACGCTCTCTCTCTCTGATCAATCAATCAATCAATCAATCGATCTTAAAAAAAATAAAAAATAAATAACAATAAAACCGTGAGGCTCAGGAAGAACATAGAAAGATGGAGGAAGTCTTCTGGCTAGGAGAAAACGTAAGAGGCATACAAATAAATGTGATGGGCATTCTTAAATGGGATTCTGAACCTGAAAGAAAAAAAGAGATTTCACTGGAATCATTGGTGAAATTTAAATGGGGCATCTAAGGATTAGAAGATAAAGTCCTGTCATTGATGATGTCCTAACTTGCAGGGTTATATTATGAGAATAATGAGACATCAGGACTATAATTTGTTCAGATGGTCCAAATAAAGGCTAATAACGATGGATATACACACATATGTTATGTGTGAAAGCAAAGAAAGGTAACAGCTGGGGAATTCTTTGTATACTCTATTTAAAATATGGTAGTATTGACTAAGATCTATAGGTGCGATTGTGACTTGAAAATCTAACTCAGGATCAATAGTCATTACCACATTTCAGCACAGTGTGGGTTTTTTGCTAGCGTTTGCACTGTTCTCTGGAATGCCTTTCCTCATTTCTGACTTGGCTTTTAAATTGGACCTGAAGTCTTCTTGACAATGTGACTGTATTTCTCAGATTTGTAATATATCGGCGTCTAGCCTTTCTCAGCCACACAGTCAGGCCAGAGCATGTGAAGTTATTTCAGTGGACCCATCACAGTATATTGCTGAGTTCGCTGCTCGTGATTGCTACACTACAGCCCTAGCAGAATCACTGGAAGTGAAAGAATATTGGAGCTGGAAGAGATCTTACAGGATGATGCAATCTATCATCATCATTTACATTCATATTCATTTTAGGGCTGAACAAACTGGACCCCAGAAAGCTCAAGTAATTGTTTCCCTATCACCTGCATAATTGATGGCAGGATCATTATGAATGCACTGGTCTCTGACTCCCAGGCCAGTGCCCCTCAACAGCTGCTATGTAGGAACCCAGCTTTCAGTTCACAGCCTCATAAATGTAGCTGTCTATTTGACTTAAAAGTCAGCATGCAGTGGCACATATTTAAACTCACTTGGATGGATCAATCTATCGGGACTGCGAGGATTTTGAGACCAAAGGCCTCGGCATTGTGTGTTCTATGCCTTTAGGCCACCACACCTGCTTCTTTGTTGCTTCTCTGATGTTCCAGGCAAACTCTAGTCCAAGGCCTTGTCTTGGTCGATGCTTTGACAAGATACCACAGCCTGAGTGGCTTAAAAACAAATATTTATTTTCAGAGCGTGGAGGCTGAAAATCTGGGATCAGGGTGCCAGCAAGGCTGAGCTCTGCTGAGGGCTCCCTTCCTGGCTTGCCGACGGCTACCTTCTAATTGTGTTCTCACATGGTGGAGACAGAAGGAGCTCCGGTCTCTTCACCTACTTATAAGGACACTAATTTCATCACGGGAGCTCTTCTCTCATGACCTCATCTAAAGCTAATTACCTTTCCAAGGCCCCACCTCCAAATGCCATCACATTGGGAGTTATGGCTTCAACATAAAGATTTGGGGGGGACACAAACATTCAGTCCATTTGTTCTTACCATTCCCTCTGCATGGCGTGCTCCTCCTCAGATAGCTTTTTGTGGACTTCTGTCTCCTTTTAACCATATCTCACCCTCTTGGGTAGGACATACACTGACCACCATCTTTAGTTCTGTAAACTGCACCACCACTTCTCCATCTTCTCCGACTCCCTTACTTGGTTCTACTTTTTCTTTTTTTCTATCAGCTTAGAATTTATCTATTATGTTAATTATTTATTATATGTTTCCCCTATTATAATATAGGATCCAGAAAGACAAGGATCTTTGTTTTATTCCCTGATGCATCCCAAGTGCACAGGTCAATGTCTGGCACATAAATTGTGCACCTAATATGTGCACAATAAATATATATTGAAAGAATCCACCTATCCGTGTCTAAATGAATCACTGGAAAAGGAAATAGAATTACCCTGATAGGTGTAGTCAAGTAGTTCTCAAAGTATAGCTCCCACACCAGCAGCTTTACCATTACCTTGGAACTGGTGAGAAATACACATTCTTGTGCCCCACTCCAGACCTACTGGATCAGAACATCTGGGTTTGAGGCCCAACAATTCGTGTGTGTATGTGTGTGTGTGTGTGTGTGTGTGTGTGTGTTTAAGATGTATGCATGTATGTATGTATGTATGTATTTTAGAGGCTGGGGGCAGAGGGAGAGAGAATCTCAAGCAGACTCTGTGCTGAGTGTGGAGCCTGACTCGGGGCTTGATCCCAGGAGCCCGAGATCATGACCTGAGCCAAAACCAAGAGTCAGTGGCTCAACTGACTGTGCCACTCAGGCGCCCCCAACTCTTTCTGTTATAACAAGCTATTCGTGCTGATTCTGATTTAGATTCAAATTTCAAAACCACTGGTTTTCTTTTTTTTTTAATTAATGTATTTATTTTTTAAAGATTTTATCCATTTGAGACACAGAAAGAGAGAGAGAGCATGAGCAGGGGGAGAGGGAGAGGGAGAAGCAGGCTTCCCATTGAGCGGGGAGCCTGATGTGGGGCTTGATCCCAGGACCCCGGGATCATGATCTGAGCCAAAGGCAGACGCTCAACGGACTGAGCCACCCAGGCACCCCAAAACCACTGGTTTTCAAAACCACCAACGCCTAACAGCTATCTGAACCATACCAGGGGTAGGTGGGTAGGCAGCAACAATGTGTGCCACAGGTCTTTCCATGTTTTTAATGGAATTTGTAGTTAATAAGTAGACTCTTGAAAAATGAAAAAGTCATGCTGTGTGAAATACAGCCGGACTGCAAAGGAACACCTTCAGGGTTGTGGCGGTGGGGAGAAACCTTGCTTTGCCGTGGGAGGGCGGCTGGTGCTAATACTGGCCTATGCTTCTCTCTCCTCCTTCCCCAGCGTGTCCTGCACTACAGGAGGCCTAACCTCTGTCCCTCCCTCTCGGCGAGAGGGGCCACTGCGGCCCTGAGTCAGTCACTTCATATCTCTGTGCCCATGTTCTCATATGTTTCGGGTTAGGTGATCTTCCAAGTTTCTTTGCATTAGTCATAGATTGTACCTTTCTATTACTTGGCAGGGAGGGCAACTTGGAGGGGGAAGCATAAGAAAACACCCCATTTTATTAATTAATTAATTAATTATTTTTAGATTTTATTTACTTATTTGAGAGAGAGAGACAGAGATAGTGAGAGAGAGCACAAGTGGGGAAGAGAGGGAGAGGCAGGCTCCCCGCTGAGCAAGGAGCCTGATGCGGGGCTCGATCCCAGGACCCTGGGAGCCATGACCTGAGCCACGCTTAACTACTGAGCCACCAGGTGCTGGAAAACACCCCATTTTAACTCAACTCCAGATTTAATCAGAGACAGGAGGACACCACCCAGGCTCTCTTTTGGAATCAAGCTAGGTTATGATTAAATTGTTTAAATATTTTTTGCTAATACAACAACTATTTCTTGAAATCCCACTCATTTTGCTTTTTGAAGTCACTAGAAAGCAAAGAAACAGTCCCCTTTCCTGAAGGACACCTAGTCTAGTAGAAAACACATGAGTAAACCAATGTGCGGTAAGGGAGCAAAATACTAGCAGAAGGGACAAGGCAAGCATGAACTGTCCTTGCATTACTGGCACTTAAAGGCAGAGAAGAGTCTACCACTCAAGTGTTGTTTACTAAGGAGTATCAATAATCATATAAAGGCTTGAATTTAAACAAAGTTAGAGAAAATTCAGTGAAGGCAGAAAAGTGTTACACTTGCTTCTAAAATCAGAATGACTTTGAGTGGTGTAGTAATTGACTTTCCTGTTACTCTTTTTGCTCTTTCTGATGCCCCAATTAATTTATTTAAAAGGTGTCTGCTATTTTCCTTACTCTCTTAATAGGAACAGAGTAATGTTGGTACATGGACTTTAGTTCAATTGACCACCTCAGTCACCATGGTGGTTGTTCACTATGGAAAATTCTAAGGGCAGGAGGCTCAGAACAGGACAGCATCAGGCATATGTCTCTCTTATTCTCCACGTACAACGTTAGCGGAGTGTAAGTTTAGGGGAGATCCACAGAAGGTTGTCAGGCTGCGACCTGAGGCATGGCGAATTACACGTGATTATCACATTTGTAAAAAGATTTTATGTATTTATTTGAGAGAGTGAGAGAGAGCCTGAGAGAGAGCGAGCAAGAGAAAGCATGAGCTGGGGGGCAGGGCAGAGGGAGAGGGACAAGCAGATTCCTGGATGAGCAGGGAGCCCGATGCGGGGCTCAAGCCCAGGACCCTGGGATCATGACCTGAGCCAAAGGCAGGCACTTAACTGATCGAGCTACCCAGGCGCCCCTGATTATCACATTTTAAAGTACACTTTGATCAAACAGGTGTTTTCCTTGCTCTAAATTATCCAGGGATACCAAGAAGCCAGAGCTACCAAGAAAAGGAGTAGTGGGTATAATTCTAATCTATGCTAATTAATCACTCATTAATCCTCCTTATTTTAGGTATTTTTGGTGTGTCAGAAAATTAATAGACATTATTTTAACTGTATTGAAGTTGTACAACTAAGTAAAATACCTAATGAGATGAAAGTCTATCAGTTTGTTCTGGTAGCATTCACGATGAGAAAAAATCTGACCGCCTCTATGGAATATCTTACTCTCCACCCCCTTAGAATAAGATCCCCATTCCTTTGTGAAAATTTCCCCCATGATTCTGACCCTGGCTTATGCAAGGCTGGTCTGGTGGGAGGCTCTGGGGAGTCAGGTCACCAGGCTGGCGTTTCGCAGGTGACTGAAGTTGGAAGAACTGCCTGGGAATATACAGGATGTTACCTCTTCCCATTTCGGTCTATTGTCTGGACCCACTGGAAGCTTTTCTTTACTCTTTCTCTCTTCCTCTTTACAATTCTGTGTAATCTGAATTGCACCAGGATCTAGACACAGTTTGTAATGAAATATCCTGTGCCATTTCTCCATGGCAGAAAGAAATGTGTTCTGGAAAAATTTTGACATGCACATGCAAATGCCTGCACACACACACCCAGACACACACACACACACACACACACACACACACACACCCCTTCCAGGGAACATTCCTTACAAATGTGCATGCAGTTGTTGGTCCTTATTGATCATGTGCACAACGTTTAATCAATACTCTGTCGGTGACAGGCAGGGTATTGATGGCATCACCAAGGGACAGAAAGTAAGTTCACATCACTTAATAATTCCTTCCGAAGAATCGGGCTGCAGTAACCATGAAGCAGTTTATTAACACAGCAAATTTGAGAATACATTTTGAGTTCCAATTGTAATGATATTTTGTCTAGAGGACATTGATTTTGTTTCACCATGCTGCCTCTGTAAGTGGAAGGGAAACAAAATTATGATTCAAATTACTCACATTAATGAAAAATCATTTCATTCCTTTTTATTACTTGGACTGGCACCTGGGGAGGAGCTCTGTCGAGAGAGGAAGGTAAATCCACATTAGCCATCTGTCAAGTGCTTAAAATTATAAAGTCACGGGGGGTAAAATTTAAGATTATCACCGTGCAGGACCTACTTTTTAAAATTTTTTTATTAACCTATAATGTACTATTTGTTTCAGGGGTAGAGGTCTGTGATTCATCAGTCTTACACAATTTGCAGCGCTCACCATAGCACATCCCCTCCCCAATGTCCATCACCCAGCCACCCCCTCCCCTCCAGCAACCCTCAGTTTGTTTCCTGAGATTAAGAGTCTCTTATGGTTTGTCTCCCTCTCTGGTTTCTGCTTGTTTCTTTTTTCCCTCCCTTCCCCCATAATCCTCTGTCTTGTTTCTCAAATTCCTCATATCAGTGAGATCAGATGATACCTACCTTTCTCTGATTGACTTATTTCGCTTAGCGTAATACCCTCTAGTTCCATTCACGTCTCTGCAAATGGCAAGATTTCATTTTTTTGTTGGCTGCTGGACCTACTTTAGCCGAGATAAATAAGAGATTTTTAAACATGGAGAAGAACTGTGGATGTCTTATTGAAAGGGCTTTTGGAAGGGTTATAGTTACAGGTAGTTCAAAACTGTTGACAAGTGAGGTTGGCACAGCTGAACATTTGAGACCTGTCAGCGCTAACAGATTCAGAGCGTGACACACCGGACTGCAGGGAGGTGAAATGTATTCAGTGAATGCTCTTTTTTCTCTCTGTCAGTTGACTGAGCTTTGCACAGGGTGAAAATAAGTATTCTGTGTGCTGTCTGTCACAGTTTGATGCCCTCACATTGGATGTGATCTGGGTATTACATTTCAAACTTTCCCACGGACTCCTTTTATTTTCTATCATAAGTATGCTGGATATAGATATAAGACCTTAGAGATCTCACCTGAGTTTCTAAATCCAAATTCTCCCCTCCAGGGAAGACCTTTTGGATTTATCAGTCAGAATTCTGACAGGAGGCCCAGGACCCATGGAGATCAGATTCTGAAGACAGTGTAAAGAAGGGACTGTTTACAAAGGTGTGTTCAGGGTTTAGGGAATCAATAGGGGGAAATCAATGAGGCATTTGGAGACAAGTGACTGTGGACACTGGGAGCCCATTTCCACTTGTAGGCCCTTAGGAGGTACAAACTGGGACCATGGAGAAGTGGCTGTCTACAAAGTCCTTTAGTCCCATAGATGCAGCCACCTCCAGAACCAGATGCCAGGATAGGAAAAGACCTGGGGAAGAAATACCCAGAACTCAGTCTGCTGCCACTAGCTAGTCTTCTGGTGCATCCCATTGGCAGAACTTAATAGGAAGTGAGAGGGCAAGGTAGCCTGGCGGGGGTGGGTGGGTGAAGTCATCGCAGTGTCCCTAAGAACACAATGCAGAGAATGCGAAAGAGTCAGGTGTAAAATGAGACTAACAAGTGCAGTGAATAAGACTGGATGGAGGGGGACACCTGGGTTGTTCAGTAGGTTAAGAGTCTGACTCTTGATTTCCATTCAGGTCACGATCTCAGGGTCATGAGATGGAGCCCAGGGTCGGGCTCCAAGCTGGGCAGGGAGTCTGCTTGAGATTCTCCCACTCCCTCTTCCCCTCCCCCTGCTCACATACACATTCTCTCTCTCTCTTTCAAATAAATAAATAAATCTTCAGGCGGAAAGAAAAGAGCATCATGAGTAAGTCAGCCTCATTTTGCACATTGTTCTGAAGAGATAAGCTTATCTGGTCAGGACACAGTACATGTCAGTTGAAGCCCTTCTCTTTGGCTTTACATGAAGATATTATTTTCACTTTAAAGTGTATGGAGTCAACAGAAGGGTCGTTGAGAAGAGTAAGACCCACATGATTGAAAGGACTATAAGAACTAGGGACAGCAGTTTATCTACCTTTCCATCCACCTATTTCCTTTCAGTCACAAACAAACAAACAAAAAAGTTGAATCTAGGAAGTTGGGGCAAGTATCCAGTTGTTGTGGGCCCTAGAAATGCTTTTAAGAAAATTCAGTCCTTGGCAGGGGTGGGGGAAATGTGGAGACCCTTGACTGTGCGCGGAAGCCCAAGGCTCATCCTTAGTGATTCAAGTACCAGCTGATGGCTGAATAACTCAGACTCTTTTACATGGTGAACCTAATGTTGCCTGAACCACTTATCGCCCTGGTCAGGATTGGCTTAGCACCAGGAGGAGATTAAGTCCAGAGGCACAAGTCGCCAGTTACCACAGCCAGAAGTGGGGGAGGTGCACAACCATCAACACCCTACAGATGCTAGAGCAGCTACAGTGGTTCTTTTTATGCAAGATATGGGCTATCTGCTGGCTTTGCAGTAAATTAGTCCTGTGACATTCTCAATTGAACACATTCAAATTTCTTAAACATAGTGAGACATTTTTCTTACGCTGACCTCTGAGGATAAAATAAAAAAATAGTTTTTAATACACCTCAATGACCATGGCATACAATTGTTGATCTAGACATTACATTTTTAGTGTTTTCATAATTTATTTTTGAAGAGTCAAGATACCATTGTTTTAATTTTTAAATTGTATTCCATATTAGAATATTTTTAAGTTAGAGGGTGTGCATTCAGAAAAGTCCACGATACTATTGTTTGATTAAAACATTCTGGTTCCTTATTTAACAAAGTATGACAAATGTTACAAAAATTAATTCTGCCAACAATGAGATACTACTGAATGGGAGTTCTGTCTTCCTGTGCTCTAAATTAGTTCACACTGAAAAAAAAAAAATAACTCATTTTGTAAAGAAAAAGATGTAAAGTGACCTAATTGAAAAAAATGTACGGCATGTTTAACACTGTACATTTTTTAGTTTGTTGTAATTAGTCCAGGTATACTATAAAAATAAATTTATGGCTTTCAACAACATATTTTTCAAGACACACATCCAATGATTGGATTGTTTTGTCAATGTTCATTTGTTTAGAATCATTACATACGTTTATGCTATTTTATATACCATTCATAGATTATATAGTTTACTAAATCTATATTTAGTTCCTTTACCTACCTTAGGATTCCTATAGATATCTCTATATTATCACCAGTATTCATGAACTAAAAATTTTAACATTTTCAAAGGCGTGTTTGCTACTCATCCTCTCTGAGAATGGGGGGTTAAAATAAATGACATATTTTCCTGATTCTAAGAAGGCTGTAAATTGCACAATGAGGCAAATGCTTTGGCTGTAGAATGAATGTACCAATTAGAAAAAAAAGCATTTTGGTTTTCATTTGTAAAATGGTGCAGCCACTGTGGAAACAGATTGGCAGTTTCTCAAAAAGTTAAACATGGAGCTACCATATTGACCCAGTAATAAACTCTGAGTTATATACCCCCCCAAAAGTGAACAGGGGCTTGAACAAATACCTGTACGGCCATGTTCATCGCAACAATATTCACAATAGTCAAAAGATGAAAAAATCCCTAATGTCCATCAACAGTTGGAGAGATAAAGGAAATGCAGTATACACGGAACATATAACACTATCCAGTCATGGAAAACAATGACATTTTGATATATGCTACAATATGGATGAACCTTGAAAACATTGTGGTAAATGAGATCAGCCAGACACAGAGACAGATGTTACATGATTTCACTTACTTGAGGTATGTAGAATAGGAAAATTCATAGAGGCAGAAGCAGAATTAGGTTACCAGGGGCTACATAGAGAGAAAGTGGAGTAATTATTTAATGAGTACAGGGTTTATGGATGTTAGGGATGAAGATTTGTAAATAATGGTGATAGGAACACAACATTGAGGATGTAATTAATGCCGTTGAACTGTGCACTTTTAAATGGTGTATATATATATATATATATATATATATATATATATATAACCAAAGTAAAAATAAATTTTAAATATTCTGTTCAGCTTACTCTAACAAATATTTGTTCATGAAAACTATGCATGGCCCTGTCATTTCCCTCTAGACATTTACATTCTAATATGATGGATGACAAAGAGTTAACAAGAAATTTAAAGAAGGATTGGTATTGGTTTGGGGAGAACTGGGTAACGGAGAAAAGACCTGGTAGATGATTATATGGGGTGTGAAGGATATCTTAAATGCTAATGACAGACATAGCCATGCAAGCAGAAGGGACATAATGAGAAGGAACATTGAGGCAGGAAATTGTTATTCTTTAAAGAAGCACGGGGTGCTTGGAAAGAAGTAAGAAAGAAGGCTGCAAGTGAGAGGCATTTTGAGAAACTGAAATTATGGAGCTCTACTGCTGATAGTCTAGAGCTTTTTGACATTGGACCAATTTCACTTGTTACCTTCCACTCAATTCTACGGGAGATCAGACATGGTGTTTGTACTATTAAGAACAAAATTGAAATATAAATTTCCTAGCTTAGTGCCATGAATATCCAGATGCTTTTATAATATTTTGTGGTTTGCTCCTCTTGAGCTTAGGTTCTTACAAATTAGTAACTGCAGTGGGCAACGCAATGCCCCCAGCCCCAAAGGTGTACATATGCCATAATCTGCAGAATAGGAATATGGATATGGGTGAAAGTACTGGACAAGAGCGAGTTAATTTAGCATATGGAATTGAAACTCAGCTGACTTTAAAATAAGATTATACTGGGTTTTCTCGGTGGGCCCAGTGTAATCACAAGGGTCCACAGGGTGGAAGAGGGAGGTAGAAGGGTCAGAACCACAGAGAACATCATGGAAACAATCTGACCAGTCATTGCTGGCCGTGAAGATGAAAAGGGGCCCTGGTCAAGGACTGTGGGTAGCTTCCAGAGCAAGGAAATGGATTTTCCCCAGAAGCCTGCAGAAGGAATGCTGCTCTATAACTACCTTGAATGTAGCCCAGTGATACTCATTTTGGATTTCTGACCTCCCAGACTGAAAGAAAATAAGCTTGTGTTGTTTTAAACTACTAAATTGTGGTAATTTGCTATGGTAACAATAGGAAATTGATTCACTAGATCATACAAAATAAAACAACAGAGACCTTCACTCTCTCTCTTCCTTTACTCCTTAAGGCTCTTCTCTTAGCCTCGAGGGATTTAGAAGTGCCGCAAGGATCAATTACACTAGAATTTTTCAACCTCTGCATTAGCAGCACTTTTGGCATTTTGGCTCGTTCTTTGTCGTGGGGAGGCTGTCCTATGCATCGTGTGTGGTTTAGCAGCATCCTTGGCCTCTACCCGCTAGACGCCAGTAGGTTTCCTCCCCAAATTGTGACAATCACTAATGTCCCCCAATGTTGCTAAATGTTCCATAGTGGAGCAAATTAGAGCCCAGTTGAAAACCACTAAAGTAGACCCTTCCTTAGGGATGTGAGTTATCACTAGAGTCCTTGATTTTTTAAAGTAAAATTTTACTTTTTAGAGAAGTTTTAGGTTCACAGCAAAATTAAGGGAAAGGTAGAGAGACTTCCGATACATCCCCCGCCCCCACACATGCATAGCCTCCCTACTATCAACACCCCCACCCACGAAAGTGATACATTCGCATGAGTCTTGATATTTTTACTTTCAACTCAATGTTGCCTGAAACCTTTAGACTGTAGAGAGATTAAGACTATAGAGATTTTCCCCAAAAGCAAATATTTTCACCATAATCCTAAGACTAATTAGGCAGGCCTTGCTAAGAAAAAAGGATGAGGGAAGAACCCTGAACCCTGTGTGTAAATCAGATGCCTCTCCACCTTCGTGTGCTACAAAGATCCCGAAAAGGCAGAACAGAGATAGATTTCTGTGACAAAAGAGGAGATTCTCTTCAATTGCAGCAGGATTTGGGAATTAAGGAATGGATTTTGTGCAAGGTTGTGGCATGAAATACTCCAGACAAGACTGTTTCAGGGGACACAACATTTACTTCAGGGGAGTGATGTCATCAAGATGGTGCCATTGGTATTCCCAACTTCAGCCTCCCTCTAGAAGATCAGCTAACCGCTATCCATAGACAAGACAACATTGTGAAAATCCCAGAACCTGGGGTGCACAACCCCTCCCCCAGGCCAGCATAGTCCCACATTGAGAGTTTTTCCAAATAGAAAAAGAAAACCCAAGGTGGACATAGAGCTTCCCCAGAATTGTGGGATGCTTTCTGGGAGGCTTACTCAGGTCTCACCTCATGGGGATCACTGGGAAACCCATTGGGGCTGACCACTGGGCATCTGATAGTGATGAAAAATACTTCGTTGGGAAAATAGAATCTCTTCACTCTGACACTAAAAGCATAACCGACAAAAGCAATAATGAGCAACTGGGACTACAACAACTAAAAGCTTCTGCACAGCAAAAGAAATGATCAACAAAATGAAAAAACAACCTACAGAATAGGAAACTATATTCACAAATCATATATCTGATAAGGAGTCAATATCCAGTATATAAGCAACTGATATCACTCATATATGGAATTTAAGAAAGAAAACAAACAAGCAAAGGGAAAAAAAGAGAGAGAGAGACAAATGAAGAAACAGATTCAACTACAGAGAACAAACAGTTGGTCACCAGAGGGGAGGTGGGTGGGGGATGGGTGAAATAGGTGATGGGGCTTAAGGAGCGCACCTGTCACGATGAGCACCAGGTGTTGTTAGGCAAGTGTTGAATCACTAAATTGTGTACCTGAAATTAATATTACACTGTATGTTAACTAACTAGAATTTAAATAAAAAGTTTCGAAAAACACCAAATATAAGGAACTCCTACAACCCAGTAGCAAAAAACATACATCACTAATCATCAGTGAAATCCACATCAAAACCACAATGAGATATCACCACACACCTGTTAGAATGGCTCTTATCAAAAAGACAAGAGATAACAAATGCCAGTGAGGATGTGGAGAAAAGGGAACATTTGTGTGTTGTTGGTGGGAATGGGAATTGATACAACCACTATGGAAAACAGCATGGAGGGTCCTGAGAAATGTTTAAGCAGAGCTAGGATACAGTCCAGCAATCCCACCTCTGGGTATATATCTGAAGGAACGGAAACCACTATCTTGAAGAGATATCCACATTCCCATATTCATTACAACATTATTTACAATAGTCAAGTCCAGAAATGACCCAAATGTCTACCAACAGATGAATGGATTAGATGTATATATATTTGTATATGTATATGTATACACACACGATGAAATATTGTTTAGTCATAAAAAAAGGGTATCCTGCCATTTATGACAACGTGGACTTTAAGGGCACTTTGCTAAGTGAAATAAGTCAGAAAAAGACAAATATTGAATGATCTCACTTATATATAGAATCTAAAAAAAAACCCGAACTCATAGAAACAGAGAGTAGATTGTTGGTTGGTTGCCAGGGGCAGGAGGTGAGGGTTATGGATGAAGGTGGTTGAGGGGTACAAATTCTCACTTATAAGATGAATACATCTGGGATTTAATGCACAGTGCAGGGACTGTATTTAACCATACTGTATTATATACTTGAAAGTTGCTATGAGAGTAAATCTTAAAAGTTCTTGCCACACCCACTAAAAAATCCAGCTATGTGAGGTGATGACCATGTTAACTTACCTTCTTATGGGAATCACTTTGCTATATATACATATGTCACATCATCAAGTTGTACATCCTAAAATTACACAATGTTGTGTGTCAGTTATATCTCCGTAAAGCTGAAGAAAAATAGAACATTTTGTTAAGAGGGTAGATCTTATGGTAAGTGCTTCTTACTACATAAGAACCACAGAAGGAAACTCTTGGAGGTGATGAATGAATTTATCACCCCGATAGTGGGGATGGTTTCACCCACGTATGCCTATGTCCAAACTCATCAAATGGTGTCCATTATATACGGTTTTTATATATCAATTATGTCCAGCGAAGCTGTGAAACCATGTTTATTTTCATCTGCTTCCTTGGCCTTGTCTGTACTGTTCTGGTTTTCTGATTGTAGCTAGGTTGTGACAGTGTTGGACAGAGTGACAGTATATCTCATGATATAAATGCATGTCATAATGGTGACTATACCCACAATGAAAACCAGCGCATCCACAGGGCTTCAAGGAGAGCTTTTCTGCTTTAGGTATTGTTCACAGCCTCCACCATATGGTCTCTCTGGAGCCTGCTGTTAGCAGTAGAACCAAGCCAGTGAGGCAGACTGTGTGGGAATATGTGCATGTGTGAGTGTGAGGGCTCCTGTGTGCCCAGCTGAAGGCAGCCTTCTCATCACAGTTCAAAGTCAAGCAGAAAAGTTTTAGGATTTTCTATTGTTTATGTTGTTCCCTCTATGGGTGCAGAAAATGGAGGACACATGGTTAAGGACTGATTCAATTATGTGTGTGTGTGTGTGTGTGTGTGTGTTGTAGATGCAGCAAAGCAGAGGTTACAGCACATTTTATCAACTGACTGGTTGGACCCATCCGTGTGTGGTGGGAAAATCCTCTCCAGCTGACCCAGCCTCAGGATGACATAATTTGGATGTTAGGATACCAAGATTCCGATGGGCAGAGAGGGGTGGCAGGCTTATGACTGTGTGATCAGCCTCCATGTCTCTTCCCTGTACCCTGGTCGTATTCAGGTGACGTTCTGTGGAAATGCACCCGATTCAGTTTGCCTTTGCCTGTTGGGGTTCCTGTATCTTGTTCCCTAAAGTGAACCCCAAGACCTGCTAGTGCCCTGCTTTCTAACACCACGACTTAGAAACCTCTTAACTGGAGAAACAGACCCCACGATGGTCTTTGTGACTAATACATTTTATTGGTTAAAGCAATTTCTTAAAGCTGCTAAATTCAGAGATTATCAAGTGGAGAAAGTGTAGGAGGTGGACTTGGCCATGACAAGGACCTTGCTCGTTGTATAAGCTTGGGCACAGAGCTGCAATCTTGAAACACTGCATCGAATGACTAAGGCTACAAAAGCAGCCCGCTGGGTAAGAGTCTCCAGCTTCAGATTTCTAGAAAGGTCTATAGCAAGGGCTTTCCCTCTTCTTAACAAATGGGTCAGAGAACCTTTGGGAATTTTTTTTTAACCGAACTCAGACTATAGGAAACTGGCCAGCCTCTCGCACACCCAGTCACTGAATTTCTGAGAATCCATTTTTCCCTTAAGTAATTTAATCCTTTTGGAGGTGAAACTGTTGAATGAAGCCCACTTGCCTTTCCCCAGATTCAACATATTAACTCTCTCCGAAAGGCCTTCCTCTTCAAAAGTAATTCCAGGATTTGAAGGGTGCACTTACAAGCTGCAGTGGGGCCAAAGGGTAGGTCCTCTCTCATCATTGCCGTGTTGCTGAATTTAATCCATGAAATTTAAAGGTTCCTCGTTTTATTTCATTCGCTATGCTCCCATGTGCCAAAGGGTCAAACTTAGCCCTGAGACAACCAGAGATTAAGTACAACTCTGTGAATTGTTGGAGTGGTTTAATTTTGAGAGAGACTCTCACTGCGTTTGAAGCTCAATTTAGAATTTCCATCTTTGCAGACCAACGGCCAGTCGGCAGAGCAGACCCTCAGTGGAAGGCTGATGTTTCCTGTAATTCCTCTGCTCTCGAAATATCTAAGCATTTTGCAAATAAGCAATTTGGTGCTGGGTTTACGATTTCTGTCTGGGAGTGAAGGGGAATGGGGATTGGCCCTCAGCAAAACTACTGGGCAGAAAATGGTATTTAACTCTCCCCTTACTTGAAGCACTGAATTTTCATTTCTGTGTTCCCTCCTCTCGAGGCTCTGGTCTTTGCCCATTGGGAGGGAAGAGATCTGACACATGTTTGACAGCACTTTATTTTTCCCATGAAAGCAACAAAAATGCCTTCGACAGGATAGCATTTCAGAGAAGCAAGAGACTTTCACTTGCACTGTCTCACTGGTTTCTCCCAGCAATCCCCTGGGCACACGGCATGTGTGCCAGGCCACACGGGCATGTGAAACAGCAGAAGCTGTTCTGGCATAGGGCTCCCAACCTAGGGGTGTTTTCTTCCTGTTCTGCCACTTCTCAGCTTTTGGCTTTGGGCAGTCGGTCCTGTCTGGGCCTCGATTCTCCAGTGTGACCTGGGGTGCCTGGCAGCAGGGTGTGTGTGGTGGTGCACCAGATCATCTGTGAGTCCCAGCCCAGCTAGCATGTCTGATTATAAATGGCCAAAGGGGGACCAGAATCCAGCTCTTCTGATTCCATTACCTGTGGTAGGCAGAATAATGGCCTCTCAAAGATATCCACATCCTAATCCCCAGAACCTATAGATGTGTTACATACAAGGTAACAGGTGCCTGCAAAGGGGTTTTGCAGATGTGGTTAAGTGATGGATCTTGAGATGGGAAAGATTACCCCGGATGATCAAGGGCATCAATCTAACACCAGGGTCCTTATAAGGGAGAGGCAGGAGGGCAGAGTCAGAGGGAGAAGATATACGTGTGGAAGCGGGGATCAGAAAGAAGAGAAGATGCTGGTTTTAAAGGTGGAGGGAGAGGCCACGAGGCTGGGAATGCAGGTGTCCTCTAGACGCTAGAAAAGGCAAGGAGACAGATTCTCCCCTAGAGTCTCCCATAGGAACGCAGCCTAGCAAAACTTGATCTTAGCCAAGTGAAATTGATTTTGGATTTCTGACTTTTGTGAATGTAAGGTAATAGATTCCCATTGTTTTGAGCCACAAAATTTGTTGCAATTTGTTATAGAAGCAATAGGTACCAGATACACTACCCTGGCCTTCAAAGCAACTCAGATATTTCAGGATAGTACTGTTACTTACATTGCTTCATGATTTTACGTATTTCTATCTATATATATTCTCTATATTAGCTACTACAAGAATTAACATCTTTATTTTTTTAAGATTTTATTTATTTATTTGACAGAGAGAGAGAGATATCAAGAGCAGGAACACAAGCAGGGGGAGTGGGAGAGGGAGAAGCAGGCTTCCTGCCAAGCAGGGACCCTGATGTGGGGCTCAATCCCAGGACCCCGGGACCATGACCTGAGCCGAAGGCAGACACTTAACGACTGAGCCACCCAGGCGCCCCAGGAATTAACATCTTTAAATAGCTTCATTTATTCATTTTCTACTTTCCCTTCAGCATTTCCACGTGGAGGCTAAGAAGGACCCTAGTGGTCTCAGTTAATGAGATTTACTTGATTTATTCAATTCATAAAACACAGAGGATAATGATGAATAAAGATAATCATAGATGTGGAAGACAGAACAGGAAAGGCCATATTGAAATCTTGGCTCTTTCAAGGCAGCACATCTGCTGGGAGATAACATAAGAACTAGAGGGAACTGATCTGACAGTGGGATTGTTTTTCCTTGTGAATTGTTTACACAGGTGGCGATTCAGGTCATAATGCCAGGTTTCACTTTGGTGAACTTTGCTCACCCCAAATCACTGAAATTGTCACATTTACTGAAAGATGCTTGACAGAAGACATGCAGGTGATCTCACGGCACTTTTATTTTAGAGTCAATTCCCAAGAAACAAAATCATTCTAGAGCAAATCATTTTACATTAAAATTGACATAACAGAGTTAATTGCTTCAAAGCAGTGGAAGAGTGAACAGAGTCAGAGACTGAAGTGTATTTTGATTAAAGAGTAAGCCCATGTAGATTAAATATAGCTTCTTTATTTTAAAAAGGAACTTTATAAGCAGTTTCTCTCCTTGAAATTTTAGAGGAACTTGCTGGGAGAATGAGATAGGAAGATAAGAATGGTATCAGCATTTTTTTGTGCGTTTTAATGATTTTTTTCAAGGTTAAAATTTCATTTATTTTGTGGAAATGCCCGTGGAAGCACAGTTTCTCCTGCACACTCCTGCTTCCCTCAGCCCCTTCTCCAGCCCCAGAGGAGTGACACAATGAAGAAATCAGTGCTGGGCATTTTGTGCAGATGCCCTCGACAGAGAGGGAGTGGATAGTAGAGCTTTCAGAAACCTGTGGTTTTTGAGTCAGGTGTATGGGGTTGAATCTCACACCCTGTACAACTTTCTACTAGTTCAGCTTTAGGCAAGCCCCTTGACCTTGGGGAACCGTCCTTTCCTCCTATTTAACAGGAGGACATTAAAATTAATGCCTACTTCCCAGGTTTATAGTGGAGATTACATATGATGATATATGTAACCTGCTTAAAGCACGTGGTCAGCATTCTATAAGCCGCTCTTGTTATTCCCCAGGAAAGGTTCCATCAGGAAATCGCTTCTGAGCACTTCATAATAGAATTTTAAGTGCCGTGGAACTCAAAGAAGGTTCCCTGTCAACCAATAATCTATTAGGTTATCTTGGGAGGCTGGATATATGGTAGGCTAAATAGCAAGAAAGAGCAGAGTGGTATTGGGATACTGAAAATGGGGAAGTAAGTGAGCAGATAGGATGCCTCGTTTCAAGAGAAAAAGTCTTTGGTAGATATTTCAAACTTGTTGCATCAGTTCCTCTCCCTGTGATTCCCTTGTAGCCCCATAGTGTTATTTCCAGCAACAAAGGCCATTGTCCCATGCTCTGCCTTCTCTTGACCTATTATTAAGCCCACCTGATGTTATTGTCTTTAATCTTAAAATATTTTATAATGGCCTTTTCTCATCAGTGTAATTAGATGAAGTCTGGATTCTTTACCTTAATTCTAAGACACGCTTGAGTTTATTTGTTCATTTCTTTTAATGTGTCACAAATTAGGATGATGTCTTACAAACAACACTTTAAATTTGTGAACCCAAATCTCAGATAGGGTTTTGCCATTACCTAGTGGGTCTATTCAGCTCCTCCAGGACGTTCACCTTCTCATTCGCCAGAAGGATAAATTTATGCTTGTGCTCCTCCTCAAACATCCAATACCAACTCATCTTTCCCACCTCTTTGATGAACTTGCTTCATTTTTCAGTGATGCAAATTTAGAAGCTATCCCCATCTGCCCTTTATGAAGCCTGCCGACCCATATGTGTCCCAAGACATGCTTTCTGTCTTGTATCCTTCAAATACTTTACTAAGGGAGGCTGAGATCTACGTGAAAGAGCACCAGCATCTCGGTGGCTTCCCCTGTGATGTGTTGCTTATCTCACATGAAATCCAGTCCGGTGGAGCTCTTGTGTGGCCTTCTGGGCAGCTTTCCTTCAAACGATGCTTTAGAAGTTCAGATCGCTTTCCTGTTGTGAGGCCACCTTCAACACTCGACCTCTGTGGTTACTGTACAGGCAAAGAGTGATGGTAGACAAGGCTTAATGGCTCTAGCTTGGAAGTGACACTTCATTTATTTCTGTGTTCCTTTTGTTGCAACCAATCACATGGCCCTCTCCAGAGGCAAGACACATGGAAAGTATAGTTGTATGATCAGAAAGAGGAAGTATCTTAGTGCATGGTTGGCTACCTTGCAGATGAAATATTCTTGCTCTTATAAAATGCAAACCCCTTCACTTGTGCTCTGTGTCATATTCTTGGTCAACTTATCAGGAGCTTTACTTCTGAGATTATTGCTTCTCCCTCCTGAGCAATGTTTCTTCTTTCATTAGTTCATTGCCATTAGTATACAAATATGCTCTAATACCTCCTATCGTAAAAATCAAGGCATTAACAAACTATAATCCCTTGGTTCTTTCTTCCTGTCCAACTACTACCCAAGTTTCTAATAGCATTCAGACTTCTCCGAAGAGAATCCCATGTCAGTGTGCCTTCTGTTTCCTGGCAGAACGCTAACTGATGGAGCCCCTGCTCAGCCTTCTATGGAAGGGAGAACTTGGGTGTGGAAGCTCGCATTAGAAACTACGGTACTCTAGTTTTATTTGTCACAATGGTGATAGAGAATGAAAACAGTTGGAAAAATTTCAGAACTACAAATTCTGAAATCTGAAATTCAGTATGGATGCGTTAGCTTGTGACAAAGAATAACTACTTCATGCTAGGCAAAGCCAGTCCTACAATTATTACCTGTTCTCTTGCATCAGCAAATTCTACCCGCTCTACTGGATCATCACCATCAGCACTTTCTATCTTAAAAACAAACAAACAAAAAAACAAAAGCCATAGCACAGAACTTTTCCTTGACCATGCATTTCTATTTAACTACCACTCCATCTTTGAATGCCAATTAAAACTTGTTGAAGGAGTTTATACTCTTTGCTTCCTCATTGTTACTTTCTTGTTTTTGTCCCATTCAACACAACTTCCATCTCTCCTTCTCCACAGACATTGCCAAAGATCTGAAATGATAACAAATTCATTGGTGACGTCTTCTTTACTTTGTAAGCAATTATTCTCTAACTCCTGGAGTACCTGAGAGCTTTGTAGTGATTGGAGCGTCTCTAATTACGCTCCCTTCCTAGGTGTTCTTATCCAAACACCAGGCTTTAAGTGCTTTTGATATACAGATATCTCTTCAACCTGTAGCGCCAGCCAAGACCACTTCCTAGACTCAAGACTCATACGTCAATTGCTAACACTTGATGTATTTATTTACTATCTAATATGCATCTCTAACTTACCATGGCCAAAGAAGACTTTCTGAGATATCCCCAGAGATCCCCCCTCCTCCTGGGGTCGTCTTCATGCCAGTGATTAGTACTACTGCCCACTGACGTGGCCAGTCAAGATGAATTAACCTCAATTTATCTCATTTCCTCACTCCTACATTCAATCTATCAGCAAGTCATGCTGAGTTCTGTTACATGTAGCTTAAAAACATATTCTAAATCCACTGCTTCTCTCAGTACCCACGACCGTCATCCGGGGAAGGGCAGCGTGGTTAATACGCTAGGTTATCCCAGAAGTGCCCTAACTGATCTTCCTCCTTCCACTTTTGCAGCACGGGTCATTAACCAGTTAGCGTGTCTAAATATGTCAGACCATATTACTCCCCAGTTTCTCTTATATATAGAATGGTACCTGATTTTCTTAATCTGCTAAGAGACGCCCACATGTGATGGAGCCTCTTTTTCTCTCTAGACTCAATTCTGTCTCCTTTGTCTGTCACCCACCACACTCTAGAAACATTGGTTTTATATTTGTTCCTTATATATGACAACCTCATTCTATCTGCAGGCCCTTGGCTGTAGCAGCTCCCTCTGCTGAAGCTTCTTTTTTTTTTTTTTGCCTGGCTGGCTCCTTCTTGTTATTTAGACTCCAGGTTATGTCAGCTAGGCAAAGAGTTATTCAGTAATTACTAATTACTGACTAATATTAATGACCAATATTAATTAATTTCTAATAATGCTACTAATGCTACTACTTAGCAATAACTAATTACTAAACTTTTAGTGTAATGTAACCATCCATTCACTAATATATCTTATTTTAATTTGATGCATGCCCTTGTCATAATTAATTAGCTTACTTGCTTATTGTATATTTCACCCAATAAAAAACAAGCTGTCTGCTAGTAAAAATCTTGTTTTTGTTATCTACTGATTTCTCCCGTCCTTAAGAAATTCCTGGAATATTGCAGGTATTCAGTAAATTTTTGTTGAGAGACTAAAATGAAATTGTGTTTAATACAGTATTAATATTTTATCCTCCAAGAAGTCATTACGTTGGAGGTGCTTTGTCTTTGTTGGATTTTTGGGAAACAGAAAGTGAGATTTAGATTGGCTGTTTTAGGAAGTAGTTGGCATTAGTAATTAATGTTAGCCTGGTGTTGTGGGTTAAATTGTGCCCTACCCCCAAATTCATATATTGAAGTTCTGAGCCCTAGTACCTCTGAATGTGACCTTATTTGGAAATAAGGACATACAGATATAGTTAGTTAAGATGAGGTCAAATGGATAGGGTGGATCTCTGATTCTGATTCAATATGACTGGTATCTTTATAAAGGGATTTAGACACAGACATCACATGACAAGAAAGCCATGTGCAGATGAAGGCAGAGGTCAGTTGATGCAGCCAAAACCAAAGAACACCAAAGATTTCCAGCCAACCAAAGAAGCACTGAACAGATTCTTCCCTAGAAAATTCAGAAAGAAACATCCCTGCCAACCCGTTGATCTCAGGCCTGTGAGACAATACGTTTCTGTTGTTACATCACCCAATTTGTGGTAGGTTGTGAGGGCAGCCCTAGCAAACTTATATAGATGATCACTCAGAGTTGTTTCAGTTGAGGCAACAGGGTCAGGCTCTTAAACCCCACATTGACCAGTCATTGGAGGCAGTTCGTCAGTGGAAAGGGGTAAAACCTGGAGTCAGGGCACCTTTCTGTGGCTGAAAGCAAATGGTAGAGAGATTGTGAGTAGCCCGCAAGCGGTACTCCCAGCAGCTGAGAAAATACACCTCTCAGGCCTGATAGGGAATCTGGGTGGCACACACAGATCTGTTTGGTGCTGGGCTGCTCAAATCTATTTGCTCTATACAATTAGTCGATAGGCCTTGCCGAAGGCTGGCTGGTTTCTCCGGGGAACTTACCGAAGGGAAACCAGAAGGATGGGCTGTAGCCCTCACTGCAACAGCCGCTCTTGAGAACATAGTTGCTGCTCATTGTCTTCTACGACCTACTGGAGATTCTTCGACCCTTGCCTAACAACACTGCTGGCCCAGGGACTACTGAGAAAGTCCCCAGGGCATCCCTTAGGTGCCAAACCAACTCTTTCCTGTTCCCCCAGCTGCCCTACCTCCTTCTGCTGATCAATGTCAATATTCAGCCAGTTGGGTTCCACCTTCCATCGCCTGAGGAAACTGAAGTTGATCAGAGAGCAGCCACACTGTCAAGTCCAGTGGGATTCTTAGTGTATTCCCTGTAAAATCATTCCTTCTGTGGGAACCACTGGAACTTTGTTATCATGGGAATGTCCTTTAAGTCTACACTGTCCATACGCTACCAAGCACTTAAATGTGGCTAATGTACCCAAACAACTGAATTTTTAGTTGATTTTATTTTAATTAATTTAAATTTAAATGACCACAGGTAGGTAGTAATGGGTAGTGCTGCTCTGGCCATGCAGTGTCCTGTCACTTTTCTCATTATGTCCAGGGCTTGATCCACTTTTCCTGCTCTCCAGCTACAGGAGGTGAGATTCTCTGCATATGCTGCCAAGGAGGCTTGCAGGCCTCCCTTCACAAACATGCAATGCGGATCAATCACCCTCAGCCTTTCCTTGTCTTCCCCAACAACTTGGCCTTCCATGGCGCTGATCTGGTTTTCCTGTCCTCACAGTGACCTTCAAATGCCTGAGATGAGGTATCTGCTGGTGTTTCTTATCTTTGCTTTTAGAAGAAAATACCACAGATTCAAATGAGACCTCTGGTATGCTCTTCCCTGTTTCCATTTCATTTCCCCTTCTCATGTCCAGAGAAAACTAATCTCATGAAATCAATGTCACTATTTCCTTGTAGAATATCATCTATTATATTTAAAAATTTATATAAAGGGTATCAAATGCTATGCATCCTTTTGTGATTTACTTTTTGAACTCAATATTATGTTTTTGAGATAGTTATTTGAATGATATAATATTACAATGCATTTATCCGCTCCATATTTGATGAACAATTTAATTTACAATATTGCAATGAACAGTCTTATCAACATCTCCTTGAATATATATACACACACACACACACACATATATATATTGAATATATAAATTCCTCTAGTCTAGAGTATGAAATGAGAAACAGAATCACTTCTTCCCAAATGCAATACAAATTTACAGAATTTGGCAGATTTATTGCTAAACGTGATGCACAGGCTCACAATCCTATTAGTGTGAGTGTGAGAAATAATGTTTGGAATCTTTATCTACAATTAATATTATCAGACTTCAATATTTTTTCTATTCCAACAGGTTAAATGTATCAATTATTTAAATTTGTTCTTCTCTGATTTTTAGTGAGATTGAATACCTTACCATTTGAATATTAGGCATGTGTTAAATCGCCTATTCATAACCTTTGTGCATTTCCCTAATTTTTGTCTTTATATAATTTATTAATTAATTTATTAATTATTCTATTTTTAAGAAATTAATTAATTAAATTATATTAATTTTGTCTTTATTAATTTGGTATAGAATACCAAACCTCTGTCATTTACATGGACAGCAAATATATTTTCCTTGTCTGAAGTTGTTTATCCACTTTACTAATTGTGCCTTTTTTTTTTTTACACCATTGTAAAATAGTCACATTTATTACTGCACCATTATTATCATTATCATGGGGTTACTCTTTGTACTTTTGGTGTCCTGCTGAACAAATTTTTTCCTTCAGAGTCATAAAAATACCCACTTATCATCTCTCCTGAGCATTTAAAAGTGTAAGTTTTAAGTTTGTAAGTGTAGGTTGTAAGTTTTGTTATTTTGTTTGTGGCTTAATTGCTTCATTTACTTTTATGTACACTTAAATAAAAATGATTAGATATACAACCTACTTGAAATTGATTTTGTTGTCTAGAGAGTGTAGTAGGGCTCGGATTCCCTGTGGATAAATAGTTATCCAAACATCATCTATTTCATTGCTCTTTCTTTTTCCACACACCTGCAGTTCTCTTGCTACCATAGATTCCATTTCCATAGAAGCATGGATCTGGGCTCAGCGCTATTCCAATAATGTATTTTTTCTAAATCTGCAGCAAAATCGCAGAGAGTGGGGGAAGCAGAAAGGTTCTTCCCATTTCTTTAAAATGGGAAACATCAGGATACACTCATATATTGTCGATTTCACGTATAATTATAAAACCTTCCATTCAGGGTACATGTTGTGGTGCCAAAAATTTGACTAGAAATAGAATGTTTACAGAGACAATAACGCCCTCTGAAGATATCTCCTACACTTACCCCACTGATTTACACATTTCCCTCTTTAAAACTTTCTTCTCATCCCATTGCCACTCAAACACAGTGGGTTTGTAAAAGATTTCAAGTGAGTATATGATATTTCTTTTTAGTGCAGCTTAGGATGGAATAGGATGAAATCTTATTTTTATAGAAATGGAATTTTAAAATATTATATCTAAATCAAGAATATATAATATATATAAATAATGAAAAGATACAACACAGCTATGAAAACTAAATATGTGTTTATCAAATAAATTTATACAATATAATAAATAGCCTGATATTAACAGTCTTCAAACTTGCTAAAAAAGTTTGCTGGCTTTTTTTTTTTTTTTTTTGAGTGTAGTTGACATACAATGTTAGCATTAGTTTCAGGTGTGCAACATGGTGATTCAATATCTTTATATATCTGTAACTATACAACACCATTATAGCACCATCACTATATTCCCTATGCTGTGCTTTTTATTCCTGTGACTTATTCATTCCATAATTGGAAGACTGTATCTCCCAGTCCCCTTCACCCATTTTGCCCACTCCCCCACCCCTCCCTTCTCTCTGGCAATCATCAGTTTGTTCTCTGTATTTGTAGGTCTCATTCTGCTTTTTGTTCATTTACTCATTTGTTTTGTTTCTTAAATTCCACATATAAGTTAAATCATATGGTATTTGTCTTTGTCTGTCTGACTTATTTCACTTAGCATAATATCTTCTAGGTCCATCTGTGTTGTTAACGAATGGCAAGATTTCATTCTTTTTTATGGATGAGTAATTTTCCATTGTATATATATGCCACATCTTCTTTATCCATTCATCTGTTGATGGACACTTGGGTGGCTTTCATATTGGCTATTGTAAATATGGGGAGATATATATATATATATATTTGAATTAGTGTTTTGATATTCTTTGAGTAAATACCCAGTAGTGGAACTGCTGGATCATATGGGAGTTCTATTTTTTAAAAAAAAAGTGTTTGAGGAACCTCCATACAGTTTTCCACAATGACTATACCAATTCCATTCCCATGCACAAGAGAGGAGCGTTCCTTTTTCCCCACATCTTTGCCAGCACTTGTTATTTCTTGTCTTTTTGATTCTGGCTTGTTCTGGCAGGTGTGAGGTGATATCTCATTGTGGTTTTGACTTGCATTTCCCTGAGGATGAGTGATGTTGAGAAACTTTTCGTGTGTTTATTGGCTATCTGTATATCTTCTTTGGAAAAATGTCTATTTAGGTCCTCTACCCACTTTAATCGGATTATTTGGGTTTTTTTCATATTGAGTTGTAGAAGTTCTTTATGTATTTTGACATTAATCCTTTATAAGATACATCATTTGAAAATATCTTCTCCCATTCAGTAGATTGCCTTTTTGTTATGATGATACAAATCTTTTATATGAGTAGTCAAACAAAGTAGGGTGATTGATGGATGCAGTAATTCACTTAAAGTTCAAATATATTAAGGCTTCAAAGTACTGTTAATTATTAGTTGTTTTATAAGAAAGTGGCATAGCATCAGGAAAAACCAGTGTCAGACAAGACCATTACAGATAACCTTCCGTTTTAGTCCAAAATGTTGCTTCAGCGTATCTAAATCAGTTTTCAAAATCATTCACATTATTTTTATTTAGTAGGCTCCCAACTATGTGATTTTAGGAAAAGGCCCTAATATTATTTCCTATTTTACCAATGGAAAAAATGGAAATGCCAAAATACTTATGATTTGGAAAAGACTACAAAGATGTGGTTTGGTAGAAGTCAGCATTTAATTTTTTCCTCTTACTCTTGCTTATTTTAGAACTTATGTTTTTGTCATTTTGCCTCTGGTACTCATCATATTTTCCTTACCTATAAAAATGAATGAATATCTACTGCTTGCCTGAACAATAAAATTATACCTTTTTTTTTTTTTAAAGATTTTATTTATTTATTTGACAGAGAGAGAAACAGCGAGAGAGGGAACACAAGCGGGGGGAGTGGGAGAGGGAGAAGCAGGCTTCCCGCGGAGCAGGGAGCCCGATGTGGGGCTCGATCCCAGGACCCTGGGATCATGACCTGAGCCGAAGGCAGACACTTAACGACTGAGCCACCCAGGCACCCCAAAATTATACCTTTTAATAGCTAAGAAAATAAGGTATTTTCACAGTAATCCTTCAGTATTTCTACCAGAATGAATGTTCCATTTATTCATTTTCATTTAAACAAGTCAAATAAAGTAAAACAAATAAATGGCTAATTTATTTCTCTCCAAGCTGACTTTGGTGTGTGCATATCCCCCTGGACCTTTTGCTCATTTCTTCTATTTCCTCATTGGTCAGCATGTTGCCCTTTTGCACTTCCAATAAGTGACATATTGAGGAAGGAAATGCAGTCATTATTTGATTCTTGTTGCTAAGGCTAATAAAAGTCACTCTAGTAGAATGTTGATGCATTTATCTAAAATGAGGTTTTTGTTTTTTGGTTTTTTTTTTTTTTTTGGAATTACCAGTGAATTTCATTTATCATAGTATCCCTGTCCTCTATTACCATGAGTAACAGAGTTGACACTCATTTAATTATCTCTTTCAAATATGCAGGTCATTCCAGAACTAAACTCCTGTAAGTAAGAGAAATGGATATTGCTGTAATTGAATAGCTAAATTGGCAGAGAACATAGTATACAAGATAAATTAGGAAGCAATTGACAGTAAGTACTATTTTTTTCCCTGACACCAGAAACACAGCATGAAGAAAGCCAATTAAATTGAACATCTCATCAACCTATTAACAAGGATACGATTACACTTCAGGGTTTATTTTTCCAACATTTGATTTAAAGCAGTGTTAGGGAAGTGATGTATATATCCATATTTTGACTTGACAGCTTGTATCTAAATAGCCTGTTCCTACTTTGTTTGGGGATTTAAAACAAACTAAGTCAGACCATAGAAAGACATCTGATGAACTAGATAAGAATGTACATATTATAGCCCTTTAGGTACTACATGGTCTTCAGACCATCCCAGAATCAAAACCATAGAAGGTAATACTTGAGCTGAGATTTTAAGGATCAATAGGTTTTGAATAGCTAAAGTTAGATGTTTTGATGAATAGGCATTGATGGGCTAAGCTAAGAATGTGGATCTTTATCATTAAAGTAATAGGAATAATTGCTGAGTTTTAACAGAGTTGACAGTAGGGTTTATAATTTTATTTTCCAAAAGAACGCTGCGACCAAAAGGTGGAGAATAAACCAGAGTATCTGTAGCTAGACTGACTAGGATGCTCTGGCTTTAGCTGAGGTCAGAGAGGGCTGCTGCTTGGATGCTGGTGGATATGGTCGAAGTGAGGATTTAGAAGATACAATTTACAGGATTTTGTGGTGGAGTGAAAAATGAAAGGAAGGGTTAGTGATAGGGAAGAGTCAAGAGTGACATCTGGTCTCTGACTTTTTCAACGGAAGCTTTTGCTTTTATTCTTCAAGATGCGGAGTGCTAGAATGGTACCAGGATTTTCTCGGAGGGAGGTTGAGTGCATACATGCGTTCTTTTGAACATGTTTAAACATATTCTCAAAGATCTCAGTCTGATGAGGAACACAGACAAATAAACATACATTTAAAATAAATGTCATAGATGCTACAATGGATGTGTGCCAGAGTGTTGTGGATAATAGATCAGGAATGACAATTTTATCCTTAAGGCTTGGAGAAGTCCTTATAGTGAAGGTACCACCTGACCCAGGATTGAAGGGTAAATTGGAGCTTGCTGAATGGTTAAAAAAAAGGGGGGTTAAATGTGGAAAAGAAGCATGGGGACAGTAGAAACACTGGACATAGTGCATGGAAAAGAATAAAGGCATGGAAGTACCTACCCAGTGTGTTCAGAAATTATGAAATATTCCATGTGTCCGAAGGGCTTTTGAAGGAATAGCAGAATAGGAGTCTGGAGAGGTAGGTTGGGTAAAATATCAAAATCCTTAAATTTATGTGGAGACCCTGTGATTTATTTTCTAAACTGGCATACTTTCCAGAGTGAGGGGGAAGATATCAGTAATTATGACAAGGCAGTTGGTATAAAGGGGACTGGGCTGTAAGCCACTCTGTACTCTCTCAGGGGGCTGACTCTTATATACCACAGGGAGTTGTCAGAGGTCTTTGAAGGGGGGCAGAGAAACAATAAAATGAAGATTTTGGAAAGGTTGGTATGGCATCTCTGTGGAGGTGGATATGGAATTTGCCTGGTCTTTCTGAGATCTCAGTTATTATTTTATGTATAAGATTTATTTATCCTTTGGCTATTAAATAGTTTTCTAAGTTCTTTTTATTTTAATGAAACAAAATTTAACTTTCATTTAAAGTGGCAGGATTATTTATTAAAGTTTTAACTATATAAGAAAAGATGTATATGGAAATTTGCATGAATCTCCAGATATCTGGATAAGACAACATTATTTTAACCTGCTTTAGGTTTTTATATATACATATTTATTTTTATTTTTATTTTTTTAAAGATTTTATTTATTTATTTGAGAGAGAGAGAATGAGAGATAGAGAGCACGAGAGGGAAGAGGGTCAGAGGGAGAAGCAGACTCCCCGCTGAGCAGGGAGCCCAATGCGGGACTCGATCCCGGCACTCCAGGATCATGACCTGAGCCGAAGGCAGTCGCTTAACCAACTGACCCACCCAGGCGCCCTATATATATATATTTTTTTTAATTTATTTATTTATTGTAGGGAGAGAAAGAAAAGCAGAGACAGCCTGTGGGGGAGGGGGCGAAGGGCAGAGGCAGAGGGAGAGAGAGAATCTCAAGCAGACTCCCCACTGAGCAGAGCCCAACCCATGGCTCAATCCCATGACCCTGAGATCAGGACCTGAGCCAAAATCAAGAGTTTGACACTTAACCAACTGAGCCACCCAGGCACCCCAAGGTATCTATATTCTTTTACCATTCCCCATTTAGGTCCACACTAATCTATTTTTTCCATTCTTTTTTTTTTTTTAATTGAGTAGGCACCAACATGGGGCTTAAACTCATGACCCTGAGATCAAGAGTCGAATGCTCTACTGACTGAGCCAGCCAGGCGCCCTTCCACTTAACTCTTTAAAAAAACCACCTTTTTGCCCATCTTTAGAGCAAGGCTCCATATTTCTTGAATACCTTTGTTCTTTATTCACTGTTGCACTCTATAATCTATCTTCTGCCATCATTCCAGGATATTGTAGCATCACACAGATGTTTTGCTCTGTGTGTCTGGGAGAAACCAGAGTCAGGGCCAGATAATCCAGGGAGAGTGAGTAGATGCACTGCATTTTGAACACACAGAAGTGCAGATAAACGCAAACAAAGTTAATACGTATTAATGAATGAACTTTTGAGAAATGTATATACCTTTAGCTCAGAGAAAGAGCTGAGATCAGAAGCTGGGGATTTCAGGTGGCTTTGAAGGCCAGAGTTGGATTGGCATGTGTGTTTCAGTTAGAGTATTTGCAGAAAATTGGCAGTTCCTCAAATTCTTCAATTTCAGTAACTTTCATCTCTGTTCCCTCAGCATCCCTCACGCATGGTGCCACAGGAGACCTTGTCCGCCTTCATGATTTCTCCATGAAAGCGTCCCTCCTCTTTGTCTCTTTTTGCTCCTCCTGACTCTGCTCTGTATGCCTGTCTCTCCCCTCTCCCTCCCTGTTTCTCCAGTCTGTCAGCTCCCATGCGCGTACCTAATCTCAGGTAAACACCTCTTCTGATAGATGGTCCTTTGGTACATTGTTCTGCAGCACATCTACGCCATGCCTGTAATGGTGACTTGATTCAGTTTTTCATCGCCCTCAAAGGTCCAATCCTGTTTTCCAAGACGGCCTTCCTTCCTACACCCAGGAGAAGAGAAAGAAGCAATTTGATTTCAATTTTTAAAAGTTTTTCCTCTTCCACCTCAAAATTCCCCACTGTCATCACTACTAATTACTCTACGTTCCTGCTTGAACTGCCCACTTTCTTACAATATAGTATGATTGCTCTCTTCACCGCTTCCACTTTTCAGCACATCAAGTAATATCCCTTCCTTTTAGCATTTTACTGTTTTGAGCTGCACTTTCTTATTATATCAGCAAATAAGGTGGTTCACATCTTTGCCACATTTCCAGAAAAGCTTTGGCTTCTCTCCCAACTGAAGTGAGAATTGTCATGATAAAATATATGACAACAGGTTCTGTTCAAGTTCAAGGGAAAGGAAACATATGGGTGGTTGACAACATGCATATATTACATACACCAGGACCACCCTGGAGGAGCCAATTCTCTCAACCACGGACATTGGTTTTATAAGAGATAGAGCCAATTCTCTTTTAAGTCAGTGTAGGGAAAATGGATAATTTGAGCAAATATATTTATTCTCAGTACAAAGGTATTTTCAACAGATAGTTTTGTTCCCCAAATAATTTTTGATTACTCTTTAGACAAAGCAGCATCATTAGGAGGTATTTTAACATCTGATCTGCCCATGGAGCTGACCTACAGGTGTTCGGAGCACAGTGTGATAGTTTGCTAAGTGCGGCAAAGGTCAAGGCAAGTGTCTATGGCAGGATCTGAACCTGGGTGGGTGGGGGGGGGGGTATGAACAGAATAAAGAAGGCGGAGTAGAGCAGAAACAACACCCAAACGGTTGGGATGAGTCCCAGGTCTCCTGACTCATTCCCTGAGATTCTTAGTCTTATTCTCTCTTACTCTAGCTGTCTCTCTCTCTCTCTCTCTCTCCTCTTTACTGCCCCTCCCACTAAGGAACACTTCCCATTACTTGCAGTAAAGGATTTTGAAGATATCATTAAGAAAATTCATTATTGCTTCAAAAAGTTTATGGTATCAAGATGGTTAGACTCTTAGAGATATGTTGATTTTTAACTCTATTCACTGAAGTTTACCCTAAGAGTTGGAAATATTTTCTTGGTGAACAAATACAGTTCACTTCTCTCATACAGGTAATAGACTTGGCATTTGATGAAAGCTTTATAGAGTTCATTTAATACATTTCAACTGCTTTTTTTTTTTTTTTCCTAGAAGGATATCATAATGTTAGCCTTTGTGTTTAGTATGCGAAACCTCTTTCAATGATTCCTGCTGTGTACAGGTTTTGTGTAGGGGAGACTTGAGTAAAACCATTTCCTGCAGACAGTCCCCACTCTCTGCCCCTTCCTCTACAGCCTCACACTTGGAGAAATCACCCACCCACTCTTCTAGGTTCACATTCCATGGCTACACACATAGAAGATCTCAGCCTTCACATCACAGGCAATGTCCACTCTTAGGTCTCAAAGTACACATTCGACATTTACACTTTTATGTAACCCTTTCTTCATAAATCAGTATACATAAAATTAGTCCCCATGCTCTATTAGTGGGTCCTACAAAATTATGAATTGAATTCCATGATGAAAATGCTGACACACACGTTTTTATTTAAAAACATTTACTCGGATAATAAATGATACCATTTGTTTCATCCAGACAGCTGGAAGATCTGAGGCAAGTTACTGCTGAGGTTTGGCCGTGTAGTTCCCCAGTCTCCCAGACCCTGAAGCCAAACTGGGTCTACATCCTGCTGAGAGCACTCTGTGTGAAGTGAGTTTGTCAGGCCTGAGGAGTAGCCTCCCGACACCAAGCCAACTTTTGTGATCAAATGTTCTTGATATTGGATAGAGAGCCTACTTAGAAGCTTAGTGTTTTTTCCCTCCAAAGTTACTTCTCTATTAAAAAAAAAAAAAAGACAAAGCCTCTTGCACATTTGCACCAGATTGAAAGTTAATAGAAAGTTCTTCCTCTAGATATCTCTTTAGGTGAATCTGCCTTATATGCTCCAAATTAGATTCTCTCCTCAATTTCCTTGTCTCTTCTAAGGATATTACCATTTTTCCAATTACTTTCACTCAAAACCTTGGAGTTCTCTCTGACAGATCTCTCCTTTTCTCAGTATGTCAAAAAATTAAAAAAATCTTGCTGTTCTAAATCCGGGTCTACGGTGATTCATTTTCATTCTGCTCAGCAAACTATTTGACTGGATTTCAAGAATATTGTCCCCACACCAAAACTCATCTCTAATTATGACACCAAAAAATATCTCTCAAGCAACACGTCACTCCTCTGCTGAAAAATCTAAATTGTGCCTCTATAACATTTAAAATGAAGACTGTCCTTGCAAAGATCTCTACACTACTTGCCCCGTTTTCCATCTTATTTCCCAGTCTTATCAATGTATGAAGCCTCCCCTCTGATAGGGCCGGTATCTTTATTCTCCTTAAATCCAATGCTTTGTTTTTTTTTTTTTTTTCCTTTTCTTTAAATTCTTTTTATTTTTCCGTGCCCTGGTTCTATCCTATCTCAAATTTGAAACTTAAACAATATATTTTCAACAGGCTATCAACATCTCTCATCTCCTACATTAACCCCAGCCCTACTCTAAATAGGCACTAATTATGTCCTAAACAGGGTGTTCTTGTTACACGGTGAAAAGCTGCCTGAGCACATAAAGTTTACTCTGGAATCTGTTGAATCTTGGAGGCCTTGGGTCTTGATACGTTACTCCTGGTGACCTGCCTCTCCAGCCCTTATCCTCAGTTTCTGAGCCACAAGCTCTTCTCTCCTTTTACAAAATCTGACCTTAGGGGCGCCTGGGTGGCTCAGTTGGTTAAGCAACTGCCTTCGGCTCAGGTCATGATCCTGGAGTCCCGGGATCGAGTCCCGCATCGGGCTCCCTGCTCAGCGGGGAGTCAGCTTCTCCCTCTGACCCTCCTCGCTCTCGTGCCCTCTATCTCTAAATTCTCTCTCTCTCAAATAAATAAATAAAATCTTTAAAAAAAAAACAACAAAATCTGACCACATATAAAAATGAAATTCCTTATGGTTCTCCCTTTTGGTCCCTCTGTCTGATTCTAATCTAGAAACACAGTCCTACCCTAAAACTGCACCTAACATTGATTCTCTTGGGCATAACAACTCAGTAAGAACATATGATGTTTCCCTGTGACCAAAATGGGCTAAAGACTCTAGAAGAGACACAGATTCATTGAAACAGACAAACAACCCAACAAACCCTAATAAGTTAGTTAATATCTGAAGCAACATATCAAAATGAGATGGAACCAGATTAAGTCTAGTTTCCTCCTTCAATCTGGCTATTGAGAGTCTCAGACTAAAATTATAAGCGTAAATTTTGGTAGAATTCCTTTAAGATGAATATTGTACATTGGTAAACTTTGTGAAGGCAAGAGCCAGGCTTTTTTTTTTTTTTTTTCCTCTGTCTTCACAAGCCCTGGCACGAAGCATAATACCCTTTAATTATTTTATGTTTTTATATTAATTATGTAAGACAGGGTTTGGCAGTATGCAGCCAATAGACAAAATCTGAATCACTGCCTGTCACAGCCATGACCAATAACTTACATACTATTGTTTGCATCTTGTCTGTGGCTGCTTTTTTCCAAGGATTGTAGAGTTGAGTAGTGGTGACAGAGACCATATGGCTGCAAAGTCTGAACTCATTCATTTATTCCAGCTCATTCATTCAGATTGTTGGCCAGATTCAGTTCCCTGCGGTTGTGGAACTGAGGACCCCGTTTCCTTGCAGACTGTCAGCTGAGAGTCTCTCTCAATTCCTTACGGCCACCTGTGCTCCTAGTAACGTGGAAACCCCCAACCCCAGACCCACCCAACTTCAAATCAGCAACGGCTCCATGGAATTTTTCATGTTCCTATGAATTGGAAAGTTTTAGTAAATTTTATTCACTTGTCAATTTCTATATTCATTTAACTATCTGGCTTTTGAGAGAAAAGTTTGCCTTGCCCAGTTATAAGAAGACACCATGACAAAAAGGCCTATATACTAATCCCTTCTGACATTGAAATGGTATGTATCACAAGACAACAATTTTGAGTTTGCAAGAGAAAAATGAACAACAGTGCAAATAATCACTCAAGAACCAAAGCAAATTTATCCTCTTCTGTAAGGTTTTCCCTGTTCTTTCAGCAAAGTTAATTGTCCCCTCCTTTGTGCTAGAAAATACCATTATAGCAAAGACACGTTCATGGTTGTTTCAGTGTTTGGCTTTCTAATTATGATCTTTACCAGGAGAAGGAGTCATTCTGATACTTACAAATACAACTAAGTAAATGCTAGGTGCTCAATAATTGTTGGTTCAGGAAAAAGTGAGGGATTGTTTCCAACATTTCTCTTCATTTTATTCCTTCAGAATTTTGGGAAATACTCTCAGTAAATAGGCTAACCTGGCACGGGGAAATGATGACACAATCGTATTTGTAAATATTGCCTGAAGACATGACAAAGGTTGAAATTACTAATAGTTTCATTATAAAATAGACACTAAAATTTAATAAACTCAATTAATTGAACATATTATACCAGTGGGATAATCACTGTCCTATTTTAAAAAAAATAGCAGTGTTGTCTTTGTCAAGCAGGTATGCCGTAAATATCAAAGATAGGCAGGGATTAGGAAAGAGTATTGTTTTATCTTGATACAAGAAACCTAATGTTCCCATGAAGTGGGTCATTTGGCAAGTTTCAGTAACTTTTATTCACTTGTTAATCTTTATATTTATTTAACTATCATCTGATCACCGATCAGGGACTGGATTATGTGCATTTACTTTAAAAAAAAAATTATCGGGGCACCTGGGTAGCTCAGTTAAGTGTCAGACTCTTGGGGCACCTGGCTGGCTCAGTCGTTAAGCATCTGCCTTCGGCTCAGGTCATGATCCCAGGGTCCTGGGATCAAGCCCCGCATCGGGCTCCCTGCTCAGCGGGAAGCCTGCTTCTCCCTCTCCCCTTCCCCCTGCTTGTGTTCCCTCTCTCGCTGTGTCTGTCAAATAAATAAAATCTTAAAAAAAAAAAAATTGTCATGGGCGCCTGGGTGGCTCAGATGGTTAAGCGTCTGCCTTCGGCTCAGGTCATGATCCCAGGGTCCTGGGATCGAGTCCCGCATCGGGCTCCCTGCTCCTTGGGAGCCTGCTTCTCCCTCTGCCTCTCTCTCTCTCTCTCTGTCTCTCATGAATAAATAAATAAAATCTTAAAAAAATAAAAAAATAAAATAAAAAAAAAATTGTCAGACTCTTGATATCATCTCAGGTCATGATCTCAGGGCCCTGGGATCAAGGCCTGTGTCAGGCTCCGTGCTCACCGGGGAGTCTGCTTGAGGTTCTCTCCCTCACTCTCCTTCTGCCCCTCCCCCTTAGCTCAAGTGTGTGTGCTTTCTCTCTCTCAAATAAATAAATAAATCTTAAGGAAAAATTTATCCAATAACTCTTCGAAGTAAACATGTTTAGTTTTCTTTTGTGGGTTAGGGAACTCTTACAAATATATAATTTGCAACAGGTGGAGTAGCTAGGAGGTGAGAGGCCACATCTTGTTATCAGCATTTGCTTTTTCCTGTAACTGACCACCAAGGTTAATTCAGTTAAATCATTTAATTTTCCTGGAAAGTTACATGTCCCTTTATTAGTCAATGCACATCACTATTCAAACTGCAAAATTGGTGTTTTCATTTTCTATTGCTGTCATTTCAATTTAATGCAAATTCATTTATTAAAAAACACACACAAAAATTTATTATCTCACAGATCTGTAGGTCAGAATGCTGGGTCCAGTGCGGCTCAGTGAGGTTCTTTGCTTAGAATATCACAAGGTCAAAATCAATTTTCTGTGATTCATGCATTCTTTCTGGAGGCTCTGGGAATGAATTTGCTTCCAAGCTCATTCATTCAGATTGTTGGCCAAATTCAGTTCCCTGTGATTGTGGAACTGAGGACCACATTTCCTTGCAGACTGTCAGCTAAAAGGCTCTCTCAATTCCTTAGGGCCACCTGAGCTCCTAGTAACATGGAAACCCCCAACCCCAGACCCACCCAACTTCAATCAGCAATGGCTCCATGGAATCCTTCTCATGTTTGATTCAGTTCCCTGACTTTACCTTTTGCCACCAGCCAGAGAGTTCTTCCTCTTTTTAAGGGCTCATGGGATTAGATTGGACCTCCCTATTTTAAGGTTCGTAACTTTAGTTACATACTTTGCCCTGTAGTGGCAGGTTCCAGGGATTAGGGATTGTCTTTAGGGGCCATCCTGCCTACCACACTTGGCACAACACCTTTCTTAGATAGAGAATTCTTTGAAGGAAGGTTTATATATCAACAGTGGCTTAATTGTGCTGTAATAACAACCTCAAAATCTCAATGGCTTATGAAAATATGATTATGATTTTATCAAAGTTTGGTTGCTGTTCTGCCTGCCCTGCATTCATCTTCTTTTTTTTTAACTTTTTATTGTTATGTTAATCACCATACATTACATCATTAGTTCTTGATGTAGTGTTCCATGATTCATTGTTTGGGCATAACACCCAGTGCTCCACGCAGAACGTGACCTCTTTAATACCCATCACCAGGCTAACCCATCCCCCCACCCTCCTCCCCTCTACAACCCTCAGTTTGTTTCTCAGAGTCCACAGACTCTCATGGTTCGTCTCCCCCTCCGACTTACTCCCCTTCATTCTTCCTCTCCTGCTATCTTCTTCTTTTTCTTTTCTCTTAACGTAGGTTGCATTATTTGTTTCAGAAGTACAGATCTGTGATTCAATAGTCTTGCACAATTCACAGCGCTCACCATAGCACATGCCATACCCAATGTCTATCACCCAGCCACCCCATCCCTCCACCCCCCATCACTCCAGCAACACTCAGTTTGTTTCCTGAGATTAAGAATTCCTCATATCAGTGAGGTCATGTGATACATGTCTTTCTCTGATTGACTTATTTCACTCAGCATAACACCCTCCAGTTCCATCCACGTCGTTGCAAATGGCAAGATCTCATTCCTTTTGATGGCTGCATAATATTCCATTGTGTATATATACCACTTCTTCTTTATCCATTCATCTGTCGATGGACATCTTGGCTCTTTCCACAGTTTGGCTATTGTGGACATTGCTGCTATAAACATTGGGGTGCACGTACCCCTTCAGATCCCTACATTTGTGTCTTTGTGGTAAATACCCAGTAGTGCAATTGCTGGATCGCATGGTAGCTCTATTTTCAACTGTTTGAGGAACCTCCATACTGTTTTCCAGAGTGGTTGCACCAGCTTGCATTCCCACCAACAGTGTAAGAGGGTTCCCCTTTTTCTGCATCCCCACCAACATCTGTTGTTCCCTGACTTGTTAATTTTAGCCATTCTGACGGGAGTGAGGTGGTATCTCATTGAGGTTTTGATTTGGATTTCCCTGATGCCGAGCGGATGTTGAGCACTTTTTCATGTGTCTGCTGGCCATTTGGATGTCTTCTTTGGAAAAATGTCTGTTCATGTCTTCTGCCCATTTCTTGATTGGATTATTTGTTCTTTGGGTGTTGAGTTTGGTAAGTTCTTTATAGATTTTGGATACGAGCCCTTTATCTGATAGGTCATTTGCCAATATTTTCTCCCATTCTGTCGGTTGTCTTTTGGTTTTGTGGACTGTTTCTTTTGCTGTGCAAAACCTTTTTATCTTGATGAAATCCAGTAGTTCATTTTTGCCCTTGCTTCCCTTGCCTTTGGCGATGTTTCTAGGAAGAAGTTGCTGCGGATGAGGTCGAAGAGGTTGCTGCCTGTGTTCTCCTTTAGGATTTTGATGGACTCCTGTCTCACGTTTAGGTCTTTCAACCATTTGGAGTCTATTTTTGTGTGTGGTGTAAGGAAATGGTTCAGGTTCATTCTTCTGCATGTGGCTGTCCAATTTTCCCAACACCATTTGTTGAAGAGACTGTCTTTTTTCCATTGGACATTCTTTCGTTCTTTGTCAAAGATGAGTTGACCATAGAGTTGAGGGTCCATTTCTGGGCTCTCGATTCTGTTCCATTGATCTATGTGTCTGTTTTTGTGCCAGTACCATACTGTCTTGATGATGACAGCTTTGTAATAGAGCTGGAAGTCCCGAATTGTGATGCTGCCAGCTTTGCTTTTCTTTTTCAACTTTCCTCTGGCTATTCGGGGTCTCTTCTGGTTCCATACAAATTTTAGGATTATTTGTTCCATTTCTTTGATAAAAGTGGATGGTATTTTGATGGGGATTGCATTGAATGTGTAGATTGCTCTAGGTAGCATTCACATCTTCACAGTGTTTGTTCTTCCAATCCATGAGCATGGAACGTTTTTCCATTTCTTTGTCTCTTCCTCAATTTCTTTTATGAGTATTTTATAGTTTTCTGAGTACAGATCCTTTGCCTCTTTGATTAAATTTATTCCTAGGTATCTTACGGTTTTGGGTGCAATTGTAAATGGGATCGACTCCTTGATTTGTCTCTCTTCTGTCTTGTTGTTGGTGTATAGGAATGCCACTGATTTCTGTGCCTTGATTTTATATCCTGCTACTATACTGAATTCCTGTATGAGTTCTAGCAGTTTTGCGGTGCAGTCTTTTGGGTTTTCCACATACACTATCATATCATCTGCAAAGAGTGAGAGTTTGACTTCTTCTTTGCCGATTTGGAGGCCTTTGATTTCTTTTTGTTGTCTGATTGCTGTGGCTAGGACTTCTAATACTATGTTGAATAACAGTGGTGATAGTGGACATCCCTGCTGCGTTCCTGACCTTAGGGGAAAACCTCTCAGTTTTTCCCCACTGAGAATGATATTCGCTGTAGGTTTCTCATAGATGGCTTTTATGAGATTGAGGTATGTACCCTCTATCCCTATACTCTGAAGAGTTTGGATCAAGAAAGGATGCTGTACTTTGTCAAATGCTTTTTCTGCATCTATTGAGAGGATCATATGATTCTTGTTCCTTTTTTTGTTAATGTATTGAATCATGTTGATTGATTTGCGGATGTTGACCCAGGCTTACAGCCCAGGAATAAATCCCACTTGATCATGGTGAATCATCCTTTTAATGTACTGTTGGATCCTATTGCCTAGTATTTTGGTGAGAATTTTTGCATCCATGTTCCTCAGGGATATTGGTCTGTAATTCTCCTTTTTGATGGGGTCTTTGTCTGGTTTTGGGATCAAGGTAATGGTGGCCTCCTAAAATGAGTTTGGAAGTTTTCCTTCCATTTCTATTTTTTTGGAACAGTTTCAGGAGAATAGGTATTAATTCTTCTTGAAATGTCTGATAGAATTCCCCTGGGAAGCCATCTGGCCCTGGGCTTTTGTTTGTTGGGAGATTTTTGATGATTGCTTCAATTTCCTTAGTGGTTATAGGTCTGTTCAGGTTTTCTATTTCTTCCTGGTTCAATTTTGGTAGTTGATACATCCCTAGGAATGCACCCATTTCTTCCAGGTTATCTAATTTGCTGGCATAGAGTTGCTCATAATATGTTCTTATAATTGTTTGTATTTCTTTGGTGTTGGTTGTGATCTCTCCTCTTTCATTCATGATTTTGTTGATTTGGGTCATTTCTCTTTTCTTTTTGATCAGTCTGGCCAGGGGTTTATCAATCTTGTTAATTCTTTCAAAGAACCAGCTCCTAGTTTCGTGGATCTGTTCTACTGTTCTTTTGGTTTCTAGTTCATTGATTTCTGCTCTGATCTTGATTATTTCTCTTCTCCTGCTGGGTTTAGGGTTTATTTGCTGTTCCTTCTCCAGCTCCTTTAGGTGTAGGGTTAGGTTGTGTATGAGACCTTTCTTGTTTCTTGAGAAAGGCTTGTATTGTTATATACTTTCCCCTCAGGACTGCCTTTGCTGTATCCCAAAGATTTTGAACAGTTGTGTTTTCACTTTCATTGGTTTCCATGAATTTTTTTAATTCTTCTTTAGTTTCCTGGTTGACCCATTCATTCTTTAGTAGGATGCTCTTTAGCCTCCATGTATTTGAGTTCTTTCCGACTTTCCTCTTGTGATTGAGTTCTAGTTTCAAAGCATTGTGGTCTGAAAATAGGCAGGGAATAATCCCAATCTTTGGTACCGGTTGAGACCTGATTTGTGACCTAGGATGTGATCAATTCTGGAGAATGTTCCATGGGCACTGGAGAAAAATGTGTATTCCGTTGCTTTGGGATGGAATGTTGTGAATATGTCTGTGAAGTCCATTTGGTCCAGTGTTTTATTCAAAGTCTTTATTTCCTTGTTCATCTTTTGCTTAGATGATCTGTCCATTTCAGTCAGGGGGGTGTTAAAGTCCCCCACTATTATTGTATTGTTGTCAATGTGTTTCTTTGCTGTTGTTATTAATTGCCTTATAAAAGTGGCTGCTCCCATGTTAGGGGCATAGATATTTACAAGTGTTAGATCTTCTTGTTGGATAGACCCTTTAAGTAGGATATAGTGTCCTTCCTCATCTCTTATTACAGTCTTGGTTTTAAAATCTAATTTGTCTGATATAAGGATTGCCACCCCAGCTTTCTTTTGGTGTCCCTTAGCATGGTAAATGGTTTTGCACCCCCTCACTTTCAATCTGGGTATATCTTTGGGTCTCAAATGAGTCTCTTGCAGACAGCATATGGATGGGTCTTGTTTTTTAATCCAATCTGATAGCCTGTGTCTTTTGATTGGGGCATTTAGGCCATTTACATTCAGGGTAACTATCGAAAGGTATGAATTTAGTGCCATTGTATTGCCTGTAAGTTGACTGTTACTGCATATTGTCTGTGTTCCTTTCTGATCTATGCTGCTTTTAGGCTCTCTCTTTGCTTAGAGGACCCCTTTCAATATTTCTTGGAGGGCTGGTTTTGTGTTTGCAAATTCCTTTAGTTTTTGTTTGTCCTGGAAGCTTTTTATTTCTCCTTCAATTTTCAATAAAAGCCTAGCTGGATATAGTATTCTTGGCTGCATATTTTTCTCGTTTAGTGCTCTGAAGATATCATGCCAGTCCTTTCTGGCCTGCCAGGTCTCTGTGGATAGGTCTGTTGCCAATCTAATATTTCTACCATTGTAGGTTACATATTTCTTCTCCCGAGCTGCTTTCAGGATTTTCTCTTTGTCTCTGAGACTCGTAAGTTTTACTATTAGATGTCGGGGTGTTGACCTCTTTTTATTGATTTTGAGCGGGGTTCTCTGTGCCTCCTGGATTTTGATGCTTGTTTCCTTCCTCACATTAGGGAAGTTCTCTGCTATTATTTGCTCCAATATACCTTCTGCCCCCCCTTCTTCTTCTGGGATCCCAATTATTCTAATATTGTTTCGTCTTATCGTATCGCTTATCTCTTGAATTCTGCCTTCGTGATCCTGTAGTCGTTTCTCTCTCTTTTTCTCCGCCTGTTTATTTTCCATCATTTGGTCTTCTATATCGGTGATTCTCTCTTTTGCCTCATTTATCCTAGCATTTAGTGCCCCCATTTTTTATTGCACCTCATTAATAGCCTTTTTGATTTCGACTTGGTTAGATTTTACTTCTTTTATTTCTCCAGAAAGAGTTTCTCTAATAACTTCCATGCTTTTTTCAAGCCCAGCTAGTATCTTTAAAGTCATTATTCTGAACTCCACGTCTGACATCAGACTAATGTCCGTATTGAGTAGGTCCCTGCCTGACGGTACTACCTCTTGTTCTTTTTGCTGAGGTTTTTTTTTTGTCTTGTCATTTTGTCCAGAGAATAGATGAATGAGACAACAAAATGCTAACAGGTTAACAACGTCCCCAGCAAATATACTCTATACAAATCAGAAAAGACCTGAAACCAGGGGAAAAGAAAGGGAAAGAAAGAAAAAAGAAAGAGAAAAGAAAGAAAAACAAAACGAAACACAAAGAAAAAGATAAAAACAAAAACAGAACAATACAAAAAAAACAGAATATGATCAAATATGATCAGGCTAGTGCATAGATCAGTGCCACACACTAGATTTTGGTCGTATTTTGGTCTGTTAGAAAAAAGTGCCTCCTAAAATTTTAAAGGAAGAAAGACTTATATATCTACAAAATAAGGGGTGATACAATGAAGGGTTGGAAGATGACTGTAAAGATGAAAATTATAAAAGATTTTATAAAAGGAATTGATAAGATAAGAAGTTGTTTGAAAAAAGAAAGATTTAAAAAAAAAGAAAAAAAAAGGGGGAGAGAATGTGATCAGGCAGGAGATTAGAACAAAGCCATACACTAGTGATTTAGGGTATATTTTGATCTGTTAGAAGAAACTGTATCTCAAAATTTTAAAGAGAGAACAACTTATATATATATATATATATATATATATATATATATATATATATATGCCAAAAATAAGGGTAACTACTATGAAGGGATAAAATATGACTAAAAATGAAAAACAAAAAATGTTTTTTTTAAAAAAGGGATTGATAAGATGTTGGTTGAAAAAGAGAAAAAGAAAAATTAAAAAAACAGTTAAAAAATTAACTTTGAAAAACTAATGAATCATGGTAAAAAAAGCCATGAATTCTATGTGCAGTATTCCCCTAGCGCTGGAGTTCTCCCGTTCTCCTTGGTCAGTAAACTTGGTCTTGGCTCGCTGGCTGTTCGTGCTGATCTTCTGGGGGAGGGGCCTGTTGCCGTGGTTCCCAAATGTCTTTGCCGGAGGCGGAATTGCCCCGCCCTTGTCGGTCTGGGCTAAGCAATCTGCTGGAGTTTGCTCTCAGGAGCTTTTGTTCCCTGCAAGCTCTCGGTAAAGCTTTGGAGGACCAGGGTGAAAATGGTGGCCTCCCAATCTCTGCCCGGAGGAGCTGAGAACTCGGGGCCCCGCTTCTCAGTGTGCCCCCAGAGAAAAGCAGTCACTCCCGTGTCCCCGGTCTCCGGCCGCACTCCGTGCTCACCCGGCCTGTGGCCGAGCGTTTCTCTCTCTGGCACCCGACCCCGTGTGGCGTCTCCAAACCCAGCAGATCCCTGCGGTGTGCTCCCGCGCCGCTCCTCCCGGGGGAGGAAGAGGAGTCTCGCCGGATCTACCGCTTGTTGGGTCCCTGCTGGAGGAGCAGTGGCCCGACTGTGTCGCCGATCACAGTTTATGGCCACCCCGAGCTGAGAGCCCGCGCCTCGGCTCCGTCTCTGCAGCCGGCTTCCCCGCTCCGATACCTGGGAGCTCTGCCGCACTCAGGCACCCCCGGTCTTTCTGTGACCCGGAGGGTCCTGAGACCACACTGTCCCGCGAAGGTTCCACTCCCCGCTTAGCCACTGGAGGGACATCCCTCCGCGGAGCCGACTTCTAAAAGGTCCGATTTTGTGCTCCGGGGCTCTAGCACTTGCCAGAAGCGGCTGACGGAGGCCCCCTCCCCCGCCGTCCATCCTTCCGAATATCGCCTCGGATTCACTTCTCCACACGTCCTACCTTCTAGTAAGTGGTCGCTTTTCTGTTCAGAGAGTTGTTGCTACTCTCCTCTTCGGTCTCCTGTTGAGTTCGTAGGTGTTCAGTATGGTTTGATCCCTATTCAGCTGAATTCCTGAGACCAGACGAAATCCAGGTCTCCTCCTCCTCGGCCATCTTGCTCTGCCCCCTGCCCTGCATTCATCTTCTATCTAGGACCCCAAGTAAAAAAGCATCCTTTATCTGGAACATTGCCAGTGATCATGGCAGAGTAAAAGGGACATAATGAGCCACCTAATGATTCTACCCAGAAATGATACACATCACTTTTCACATGTTACTGGCTGAAGCAAGTTCAGCCAGTTTGTGTAACCCCCTACCTTTACCACCAGCCCAGAGAAAGTCAATTGAAAGAGGAAAATGGGATATTTGATACAAAATAATATAATCTATGACAATGTGTACAACTTCTTGTCATTGCTTGATCTTCTGTTTGACTGGTTCTCAAACTACCCATACTGATTCTCACTCTTAGGAGATGATACATAATATCATAAGGGTGTTTTCATTCCCAGTACTGAGACTACACGCAGACTATTGATAGCTAGTCAGTGCCTAGGGGGGTGAGGCAGTTAACAGAAGGAATGCTTTTAGTAAGAACACCAAGTAAGCCAAAAATTATGAACATATTTTAAGGATAACAAAAAAGGGATCTTGCCTATATTTTCTAAAGTTCTACATAGAAACAAAACTAGACACCAGGAAGAAATAATGGAGGAAATGCTGATCACCTTCCAAATTAAAGACATTTTAAATGTGAAGGATTAAAGTTGAATTGTGTTATATGTTATCTAAACAATCTCCCTGTCTTAACTTTGGAAATCAGCACAACATTGCTCTAATCTTCAAATAAATACCAGTTTTTTTTTTTTCCAGAGGAAAAATAATTCCACAAAGAATATCTAACATTTATTTAGCATCTCCCTTGAGCCTTATCCAGTATTCTTGCTTTCTCTTTTTGCTTTGCACCAAGCACAGCTGGAATCATTAAGGATTAAGACTGTGCATTATGGTTGACATGGGTAGGGTGGCTGCCTGAGCCAGGAGCTAGAAGCCTGTCTGTAGGGTTGCAGGTTGCCACGAGGAAAAGACATTGAGGGGAGAAGCTACTATGTATGTTTCTCTTACCATTCATTTATGCATTAATCCATCCTATAAACAATTAATGTCCCAATAGTATGTGGAAGACTGACATATACAAGTTTTTTATGGCGGTTGCAGAGGTATATAAGAAACTGTTTGGTCTTAAAGAAACATTTTATCTCTGCTGTTTTGGGCTCCTTGCAACGTTATGTCAGTGTCAGCAATTCAGTTGACTTTTACATTATGCGGATCCTTGTTAAATATTTATTAACTCTAACCTTCTTGTGCACACTTCTAGTTTAATGGTGCCCCCTCTTTGAAATTCTGATTTCCCTAGTAACTGTGAGTGATGACGCCCCACCTCTTCTTTGATCCTTTGGGCCTCCTTTTCAGGCACCTGTTACAACACCTCCCTGTGACTTGTGGAGTTATGCAGTGAGAGCTCAGTTAGGGCAGGGGAAGAGTCCCTGACTCACTGTTGCAATCCACATCTGGTGCTGTCAATGTTTCTTGCACTTAGAAGCAACAATAACACCAACACAGCAGAGCAACAATGTCAAATTGAACTGCATTTATATGGAATGAAATTCTATAGTAATGCAGAATTTTAGAGATGTGGGCCATGTCTAGAAGCATTATCAAATCAAAAGAAATAGTAAGTATAGGTCATAGGTTTCCGGAATTAAGCTATATAGAATAGTATTAAATGTCAGTAAGAAGGGGGTACAAAATTATGGTCTGCTTCTTTTGAATTAAAGATATAGAGTAAATTCAGATGTTGGAATGCCAGGTTAGAGAAGAAATGATCTCTTTTTAAAGATTTATGCTAAGACTTAGCATTGTAGCAACCCCAAGATTAACCAAAGAGTAGACACATGCCAAGACACATTTCCTAGATAAGGTGTCTTGGCCTGGGATTCCCAGAATGTATGTCCTGAGGCAGAGGGTTTATGTGCTATTACTTTTTTGGAAAGTCCAACCCAGAAAGCAGAAGTGGGGGGTAAGTCACTGATACAGGGAAGGAGGGAGAGCCAACACAAAGATGACTTACAGAACTGGCCACCTCTGTAACTGACTGCTTGGTATGATGGTGCCACACAGCTCAGCACCATCTCAGAGGACAAAGGGGATTTATCTACTAACCCCTTTAAGTACTTTATCTACCAGCCCCCTTTTCCAACTGGTTAAATGGTCATCCTGCAGGGCACTAACCTCTGAACTTCTAGACTGTGCCTGTATGAGTGAGCATGAGCACCAAGCAGGATCATGAAGCAACATTGAGAGGGAAGCCTGTGGTTGTGGGCCAGGCGCATGCCAGGAAGGCAAGATGCGAGGTCCTGTTGACTGCGTCTGTGTGGAGACAGAGCCCACTGAGAGCCAGGACAAGAGAGAGGGGAGGTCAGGGGCCTGAGAGGCATCTAATATCTGCTTTGGGACTTGGCCGGAAGAATGTATTTAGGATGCACTGCGCATCCTTTACAAGCTCATGTAGTCTATCAACACGAATCCCTTCCCTCAATCTTCCAGATTTTAAGAGGAGAAAATTCAACTAGACCTTCAGAGCATATTTCTAAATGAAAAAGTTGTAGGTTTAGTAGTTAAGGTGAATAAAGTTTAATGCAATTTTTTTTAAAGATTTTATTTTTATTTATTTGACAGAGAGAGATGCAGTGAGAGAGGGAACACAGGCAGGGGGAGTGGGAGAGGGAGAAGCTGGCTTCCCGCGGAGCAGGGAGCCCGATGGCGGACTGGATCCCAGGACCCGGGGACCATGACCTGAGCCAAAGGCAGACACTTAACGACTGAGCCACCCAGGTGCCCCTAATGCAATTTTAAGTAGGTGTTTTATCAGCTCTTTAATTCATTGAAACAAGCTAACACTTTTTACTTGGAACAAGGTCCAACAATAACTTCCTTAAAGACCAAATGGTGAGAAAATAATCTGTGTAAGGAAGAAAAAAAAAAAACAAACTCTTACTATTTTAATTTGGGATCTATAAGAAAATCTTGATTGTTAAGGACAAATGCAACCATGAGTATATGATAAAACTGTCACTTTAAATCATTTAATATTGCAGCTTACAGTGGGGACAAGCAGGTTTGCTCACAGTGTGCTCTATTTTTTTTTTAATTCTTTCTTTCATTAATTGTTGAATGTGTATTGACAGGTAGAGTTCTGTGCTCAGCCTATTTTAAAAGTAATAATAAATAATGTCATTATCTTAGAAGATTTTACAGTATAATGGAGACCAGATAACTAAGCAAGCAGTTATAAAACAATATGCAAAGTGATCTGGTAGGAGCGAGTAAAGGGAATAGGCATAAGTAGATGGGGCACCAATTCCTGGCTATTGGTCCCAAGAGAAGACTCTAGAGGAGCTGATAGCCAAGCAGAACTTTAGAGAAAAGCTGGAGCCTGATGGCCGTTGGCATTGAGGAGGGAGAGTTGGGAGATCTCTTTGGAGAGAAGGAGCAGGTACGGAGGCCATTTTAGGAAAATGTGACCTTCAGAGAACCACAAATAATCATTAGGCCTGGAAATATAAATAGGAGTTATATCAGAAGGGCAACCATAAGGAGCTTTCATGCATAGATTCATGACTCACCGGAAGATCTCAAGGAAGAGAGAGGACATTCAGATTTGTGTCTTTGAAAGATCACTTTGACAGTTGAGTGGAGTGAGATAGGAAGATAAGTTATAAGATGGTTGATGTAACCCAGTAAAGAAACAATCTTAAACCGAGGTGTTCGCAGCAGGGATGGAGATATGTGATTCGTTTTATGAGAATCCACATAACTTGGGGATATAGTGAATGAACTGAATGAGGAGAGAAATGAATCAAAATTTCTGGCTTGAGCAACTCAGTGGGTATTATTGGGTATTATTCTTGACCAAATAAGAAATGCAGGAAGAGGCATAGGGATAGGGGAAGGGGTCTTGGGGAATGGAATTAGAGAATAGGATCACTTAAAAAAAATTCACTTGTTTAATAATATTTAGTAATTATTTTTTGTCAATGGACTGAACCAGACTGACTTTCTCAGTGTATTTGAAATAAAGTAATTAATTTTTATGTGACTCTACTAATAAAATCAAGATTAACATGAAATGTTCATGGCGTTAGCCAATCATTTAATCCATACAAATTTCATACTTTAAGCCCAATATTTATCATACATGCAAATAATTCTGAATTGTCTATTTTTCTTCTATAGCTATTTCTAAATAGATGTTGAAATGTATTTTCATGGAATTATTTGACTTCATTTATTGTTTTGTGCAGTAATAACACCGTGATTTTATTGATTTATTATCTGATTTAATATTCATTTGGTGGATTTTGCCTGTGGTCATTATTCTGGTGATTTTGTGTTTCCCTCTGTGTCTCTGTTTATCTATTTATCTATCTATCTATCTCTATATTATCTCTCTCTCTCTCTCTCTCTCTCTCTCTCTTTTTTTTTTTTTTTGGCCCTTCCTTACTTTCCAGTACACACAACACTCCAGGACCATCTTGTATTCTTCCTGCAGTCCTGGAATCAACCACTTCTCCAATGAGCCCATGAGCCCTGGATCCTTTACAGGTGAACGGTATTCAGAAACAAAGATCTAGGCACAGGATATGCTCATTGTTGCAACACCACCTCTTCAAACACCTCATAATGAAGAGAACTAGGATATACATGTATTTATAATAACTCATACCTACACATACAACTGCATTTCTGTGTCTACCTATTGGCATAAGTATGTTAAACTATGAGCCCATATTAATACCTCTGACCCCAATCCAGCACCACAGAGTTCATTCTAGACTTCCCATTTTTCTTATTTTTAACTTCTTTCTTCAATGTTGAGAAACCTGGCTTTAATTATTTACCACATATTGAGTAATCTATTCAACCCTGGTATACAACTAATTTTAGGATTCATAATCCAAACCCTTGTGAAAAACAAATTTACTAACTACAATACAGTGTTTGTGTAGAGTCCCTTTTTTTCTTAGCCTTACACTTTCTAGTTAAAACAGCATTTTTTTTTTTTTCAGAGCGACCTAAGTCGTTTCTTTCTTCCCCATATCTTTAGGTATGATTATGTGATTCATTTGTAATGCAATTTTTTCACAACTTGGTAGATATTTAAAAATTAACACATAGTAAAATTCACTTTTTGTAATATACAGTTCAGTTTAGACTAGTGCATGGAATTGCATAGCCACTACTGTACTTCATACATAGCAATAGCAACACCTCTAAATTCTCCTATGCCATCCCTTCACAGATAGCTACTTCCCTCCACTCCTGACTTCAGCAATCCTTGACTGCCTTAGAATACATTTTTTATTTTTCCTGAGTTTAAGAAAAAAAAAATGGAACCATAAGATATGTAACTTTTACTGTTTTGCCACTTTCACTTACCAAAATGCATTTAAGATTCATCCATGTTGTATGATTAATACTTTGTTTATTTTATTGCCTACCATATATGTATTGCCAAGTACGAACATATGGTTTTATTTCTCTTGGGTATACAGCTACATTGGGGATTGCTTCTCTAAAGATCCTTTAGAATTTTCTATATAAACAATCATGTTGTCTGTGAATAGAGACAATTTTATGTTTTTATTTGTATGACTTTATTTTTCTTGTCTTATCCCATTGGCAAGAACTTCCATTATAATGTAAAATAGGTGTGGTAAGAGAAGACATCCTTCTCTTGTTCCCAAACTTAATAGAAAATTTTCAGTCTCTCATTAATTATGATATTAACTCCGAAGTATTTCCTAGACGCCTTTTATCAGGTTAGGAAGGCCCCTTTTATTCCATTCCTAGGTTGCTACAAGTTTTTAGTTTGTTTTATCAAGAAAGAATGTTAAATTTTGTCAAATGATTTTTCTGTATTGAGAAGGTTATATTATTTTTTCATCATCAGTGTTTTAATGTGAATTACACTGATTGATTTTTGAAAGTTGAAGTAGAGTACTTTTTTTTTTTAGTTTTTATTTAAATTCCAGTTAGTTAACATACAGTGTAATACTAGTTTCATGTGTACAGTTTAGTGATTTAACACTTGCATACAATACCCAGTGCTCATCATAAGTGCGCTCCTCTGGTAACCACCCATTTATTCTCTATATTTAAGAGTCTGTTTCTTGGTTTTCCTCTCCTTTTTCCCCCTATGATCATTTGTTTTGTTTCTTAAATTCCACATATGAGTGAAATCATATGGTATTTGTCTTTCTCTGACTGACTTATTTCACTTAACATACTACTCTTTAGCTCCATCCAAGTCATCGCAAATGGCAATATTTCATTCTTTTTATGGTTGAGTAATAGTCCGTTGTGTTGTGTTGTGGGTGTGTGTGTGTGTGTGTGTGTGTGTGTGTGTGTGTGTGTGTGTGACATCTTCTTTATCCATTCATTAGTCAATGGATATTTGGGCTCTTTCATAATTTGACTATTATAGATAATGCTGCTATAAACATCAGGGTGCATGTATCCCTTTGAATCGGTATTTTTGTATTTTGGGATAAATACCTAGTAGAGCAATTGCTGGATCACAGGGTAGTTCTATTTTTTAACTTTTTGAGGAACCTCCATACTGTTTTCCAGAATAGCTGCACCAGTTTGCATTCCCACCAACAGCGTAAGAGGGTTGCCCTTTATCTGCATCCTCACCAATACTTGTTGTTTCTTGTGTTGTTGATTGTAGCCATTTTGATGTGTGAGGTGATATCTCATTGTAGTTTTGATTTGTATTTCCCTGATAATGCATGATGTTGAACATCTTTACATGTGTCTCTTGGCCATCTGATTGTCTTCTTTAGAAAACTATCTATTCATGTCTTCTGCCCATTTTTTAACTGGATTACTTGATTTTTGGGTGTTAAGTTTTATAAGTTCTTAATGTATTTTGGATACTAATCCTTTGTCAGATATGTCATTTGCAAGTATCTTCTCCCATTCCATAGGTTGCCTTTTTGTTGATTGTTTCCTTCACTGTGCAGAAGCTTTTTATTTCTGTTTATACTTTTTTTTCTCTCCAACAGATTGCTGTTTATCATCCATACCTCTCACTTCATATAACTCTTCTGTTACAGTAACGGTGTTTATACTGTATCATCTTTTCACTCCTTATTTTTCATGCTACCTGTTAATTATGACCACATTCTAGACATGTTCTTTCCTGGTTTTCTATTTTTATTTTATGGTCACTGCTCACCAGTTTCCTTTGTCCATTCTACAGGTGCATGTATTTCTTAGAATTGTATTTATTGCAGTATATGCTTATTTTATTTGTTCATTTGTTTATTTACTCTCTAAGTCAGTGTTTTCAGAAATCGTATACATGTGGGTGACTCTCAAACCTGAATCTCCAACCTAGAATTCTCTCTCTAGTGAGTTCCTTATCCAACACATTGATTTGGATATCATTTAGTAATCAACATCAGTCACCAAACCAACACATTAACCGTGCTTCCATCTTTCAAAGTTCCCTATTACTTTTACCGTAAAAGTTATTGGCTATCAACTCTAAGCCCAACTTGCTTTTCTAAATTAATTTTTTGTCTCTCCCTTACTTACACCCTTAGCTTAATCATGCAGATTATTTTCCATTCCTAGATAAAATTACATCATACTATTTAATACCCCTGAACTTTTGTACACATCGTTCCCTCGCTCTGTAAAGTTCTTTTCTCTTTAAATTCCTTCTCATTTTTAAAGCTCAGTCTATTTCATTTTCCTTGTGAGGCCTCAGACCTACACCTTCCTGCACTGATCCATGCCAGGATATTAATGATTTACTTATTTGCACTTTCATTGTACCTGACCATGGCACAATATTATGCTGTAATAATGTCAGTTTCCTAAAATAACTGATTTACATATTTACTGTACACACACACACGCACACACACACACACACACACACACACACTTAACTATGCATTGTGAGGCCTAGAACTAAATTGATCCCTTAGCACCCTGAAAATGCCCTGTTACATACTTGACAATACATGCGTATTTGTTGAATGAATAACTCTAGCCATAGATCTAGAGTTTTGCCCTTGTGAAGGCAATCTTGAATTCTGAAAACTTCAGCAGTTTAATTTTAATTCAGACCTTCCTAAGGTAAATTTTTGTGGGAATATGGGTAGCAAGCTAAGGTGGAAGGTTCTAGTTGTGCTTTGGAAAAAGAGAGGAAACTAAAGCAGTAAGCTGGGGTGTTGAGGGCTAAGTTAGCACGCAAGAACATTACATAAATCTAGGTTAGATAAGGACTTCATCAGCATGGAAAGGTTTTTCAAATATAGAGGGCACCGGAAATGTGGTAGGGCTCTGCCAAAGGGGTGAGATGTAGAGGCTGCCAATAGCACATATGCATCATTGTAGAGTTACTGTCCCTCAGCTAATGGCTTCCTATATCATATGCCTCTGTGAAAAATTTCTGGAAGCTATTGGGTCTGAGATGACTCACATCCTAAAGATTAAGTACCATTTCTAATGAACTGATGACTGATACATCATAAAATCGATGCTGCATCACAGCCCAACTTCCTTCTCACAAAAGTTTGGAAGAGTCATTTCTTAAACTTTACCCCTTATGCCTAAGGAAAGCTAAACTTTTGATTTTATGTTTTAAAATCTACGTTAAAAAAATAAAGTATAAATGCAAAAGAGCTTTGTGAGTCATTTGCTTATTTATATTAGAGTATGGGCCAAAGACAAAATAAGGGTCAAAAATCTCATACTGGAAAAAGAGCAAATTATGAATCAGCAATGTTATTTATACTTCTACTATTAAAATCAAGGTCATTTTTTTTCTTCTGGCAGTATGAATGAAGCTCTGATACTAACTACAGTAGAAAACTCTTAACTGTTCTTCACTGAATTTACTCTCTGGATTAACTGACACTGTGTTGCCTCTCTAAAGTGTAATGACTGGTACTTAGGACACACTAAAACTTGTGACTAGAAGACTATGCCCTAAAATAGTCACTGGCAAAAATGGCCCTTGAACAAAACTCAGCCCACTGCCTGTTTGTGCAAGTAAAGTTTTATTGGAACACATTCACAACTATGTATTTGCTTATTATGTATGGCTACTCTTGCACTGACACAGGAGAGTTCAATTGTTGTGACCGGGACCCTCTCAGCCATAAAGCCAAAGGTATTTATTATTTGACCATTAACAGAAAGTTTGTCATCCCCTGTACTAGAAGATTTCTGCTTTCTGAAATGTATGAAGTAGTTATGTTGTTCCTGATCCTTATTTTCAGTTTTGTTTGTTATTGTAGATATTCATGTAGAAAATCCAGGATTCTAAGATTGCCTTACAGTTTTCTTCCATTTCTTCTCCATGCCATGGAAACTGAAGCTTAAAAGTTGTAAACAGCATAGTAGAGGTGCAGTTTACACAAACAAACCACATAGGTACACACACACACATGCACACACACTCAAATGATGTGGAACTGTCATCAGTAGAAACATAGTCAATGAACAATGAATTAGCCTTCCATTAAAGATTTTCAGACATTTTCCATTTTTACACCAAAATATGGGTGGTTTAGGCATTAAGAAAAAAAGCCATTTACTGAGCACAAATGGGATAACAAAATTATCCGTTGATTTACCTGTGCTCAAAAATAAGTTAAAGTTGATTAATCTCAATTGAGGAACCTCAATTGTGTTTAAAGTTTAAAGTTTAAAGATCAAATGTGTTTAAAATTTACTTCCATCCTAAGTGATAGCACAAAAATCAGGGCAGAATCAAATAAATTTAAAATTTAAATTTAAATACGTTTAAATTTAAAAATTATAAATCACAAGAGCCTCCTGTGGCAAGGCAACCAAACCTTACAGAGTTTTTCTTTTGTATTGTTGAAGTTATCAGAAAATCACTAAACCTTTAGGCCTTCAAAAGTTTTATGGTTTGTCTTTTCTAATTTACTATTCTTACAAAAATCAGTATGGATTGATTTTAGATCATTTGCAGGTTTTCATGGGTTTATACATTATGTTAAATAAAGAAAAAATAACTTACATGAAAGAGCATTTCTAGATAGCATTTCTTTCTAGTTTTGAAGAACTAGTCATTTCTTTACCACCTCATGTTATTACTGATTCTTCTGGGTCAAGAAACCCTGGAAACATTGAAAGAGATGATTGTATAAACAAAATTCTGAGCTATATTTTTGAAAAATTTAGAAGAAAATTCTTACAGAATTGTTAAAAGGTTGTTTGCTTTTGCTACATTCGTGGAGAATGAGATTCCCAATAAATTTGCTAAATCTTATAGACACCTTGGCCTAAGATGGACAACTCTACAGAAAAATCCTGTACTACAAAGAGATAATAAAGAATGTATGTTATTTATTAATCCCAGACACAGTGAAAGTTCTAGTGTAGGAAGATGACATACATTAATGGACATGATTATTTTTCATTAAGAATAAAGTTGAAATAGTGCAGTGTACAAAAGAAACAAATCTAAGTATGAAGAAGAAAGAGGGGGAAGAGGGTGAGGAGAGATCAAATTGAGATAAAATAATTTCTCAGTTGGGAGCCAGAGCTATTCCAGATACCATTTTACATTTAATTGAACAACAACAGAAGTCAAAGCAATGATGTTTGTTGGTGAGAAAAGGAGAATTTAATTTACAAACATCCTTATTGAAATTTTAATTTGTAAAAACAATAACCAAAATCACTATTTTAAGATACGTAAGTATAACCTTTTCAATTAATTAATTACAGATATCATTTAATAATTTGAAGACTATGTTGATTAAAATGCAGGGAATAGTAACTATAGAATGATGGAAACTTAAAATAACTGGGGACTTTGTAGGTTATTTTAATCAATGTACCATACAGTACTGGCAATATAATCTCTCCCCTTTTTTTTAAAGATTTTTATTTATTTATTTGAGAGAGAGTGAGAGTGAGCAGGGGGAGGAGCAGAGGGAGAAGCAGAGAGAAGGGAGGTAATCTCCAGCAGACTCCATGCTTAGCACAGAGCCTGACACTGGGCTCCATCTGAGGACTCTGAGATCATGTCCTGAGCTGAAACCAAGAGTCAGACACTTAACCAACTGAGCCATCCAGGCTCCTCAATATAATCACATTTTTAATGTTAGCTCCTTAGACTGCCTCATTTTTTAATAGGGAGTTTCCAAAGAGGAAAGACTAACTCCAAAATAAAAAACTTAAGGAGAACAAGAAATCAGATTCTGAGAGTTCAAATATCAGTAACAAACACAAAAGACAGAAGCCATTTTTCAATAGGAAATAGAGCCAGAAACTAGGCATATTTGAAACAGAAGAGAGACCCAATCTCATCATCTTCAAGAAGCTCTGTGGCCATGGCTCACATCTATTACTCAGTGGGAACATGGATGTCTCTGGAAATTTGGGGCTAGCTTAAGGGAACCTGGATCAGAGTACATATATGTTCTCTACATTACATTTCTGAAAAATCACAGAGCTTCTGTTCTGACATTTCCAGTAACAATTGGAAACTAAATTTTACTACTTTGTTAGGATGGTAGTCTTTGTGTTGACCCCAAATTCTCTCTGACAATTCTAAACATGTATCTATATGAGGAACTATGCAAAATAAGCCTTGTCTTTTCCCTGTAGGAGAATTTTAAATATTAAATATTAATATTGAATGTGGTCCACATTTTTCATTTATTGGATTAAATACCTCAGTTATTTTTGAGTAATCCCTAAAATGAAATCTGTACTCATATTTGCACATACTTCTGTTTCTATGTGTGTTACCTAGAAATGAACATAATAGAAAAGTTTTTCCTAATCAGAGGAAGTAGGATTATTACTTCCAAATTGGAGACTGTGCTCTCTCCCCATAATGCTGTTCAAGGTTTATGGCAGATATTTTCAGGAGTCAGGCAACAGAGCTGCCTCAGATTGAGCTAATAGTCAATAATCAATTACTAACAGTAGGCATTCACACACTGCCACTGGTCAGTAAGCTAAGTTTCTTTCACCTTCTACTTATGTAGCTGACCATTTGAGCTTATTTTCCTGAGTCAATATGTAAAAGCACTTAGGAGTATTTGTTTGCCAACAACCTAATAAAATTAAGAATTGTGATGTAACTATCAAAAAAGTTATTGTGATGAAAGTAACTGAGGGCATTTTGTCTGGAGAAGTTGAGAGGATACTTTGTGTTCAGATATTTAGGGGTCAGTCATCAGAAGAGGGATGATGAGAGGTCAAATCACCTTTAGCTTCAGAGGATAAATTTGGTGGTAGAACATCTGGGTTTAAGTGCTTGTTCTGTTCTCTTACCATCCTGTACATTTGGGCAGCTTGTATCCTCTCTAAACTTATTTTTTCCTGGTTTGCAAAATGGCAGTTAAAAAGATTTCTATCTCAAGGTGTTGACGAAGTCATGTATTTGGAATTGTTTAACCTAATCTAAGTGTATTTACTTGGGCAAGTGACTTAGCTTCTCCAAGCTTACTTTTCTCATCTGCTAAATATGTGTTCATTTATGCATTCATTTCCCTGGTCACCTTGGCTTCCCTGAACAATGATCCTTGTCTTCTTAATTCATAGAGACCTCCACGTTTCCCTAGGGTTGCTTTCTCTGCCCTGGGTCATGCAAACTTCCGGGCAGTGACCTGACATGATGCGGGGGGTCACATACTTTGCTTCCCTTCTAAATAGCTGTTTCATTTTTTTTTTTTTTCCTGGCTTATTAGTTTAAAACAGTGGGAGAGAAATTCTGACAACTTTTAATCATTTCATGGACAGCTCAAATATTCTTTAGTGATTTATTCAATAAATGTGTATTTAATTCCTCATCAAACATGGTGGTGTGCTCGTGTATATATGATTTGGATATGAGTAAGATATAATCTCTTTTTTTAAGATCTTAATATCTCAGGGCAATACAAAAACAAAAATAAAAACAGGCACAAGTAGAATATGATGCACTATATACAAACTGGAATATGTTACTTATAAAATTAGTGCCCCAGTGATATCAACTGATTCTCATGGAACACATGAGAGAAGCCCTTCCCAGGGAGCTGATATACTTGAGACTTGATATACTTGATAGAAGAATGAAAACCATTTAAGAGATGGCAAGTCTTCATTAAGTCTCCCTCACTCTTTTCGGTCAGAATTTGTTGCCCACTCTTCCATATTTTGTTTTCAGATTTATGGTATCAATTATCCCTGATTGCTTTAGAGTATGACTGTGTGGGTGACTAACTGTATCACTTCCCAAACAGCAGGCTCTTTGAAAGCAGCAACTACACTTCAGATGATTTATCTTGCATCACTCTCCTTCAGATTTAAGTTTAAAGTCCTCCTAATCTAGTAATGAATCTTCTGCCTTCTTGCCACATACAGCAAAATCTGAGATAATATTTATGAGATGAGACAGAAACTTGGTGTTAAATTCAATAGAGGATAAAGGGTCAGGGAAGGATCGATAGCATCAAATATCATGGAATTACAGGTCAAACTCATTAAAATATGCATGGAGTAGTTGGCCACATTATCTGTATCATACTATATTTGTCATATTAGGAACTTCTTGAAATAAGCAGATCAGCAATAGATTTTTGGTCATCTTTTCACTAATTGGAGATGTTTAATGTTGTATAGTAATCTGTTTAACAAGGTTTGACTTTCATTAAACTTCATTTATGTGGACATTTTATATAAAAACCAATAGATGCTTATGGTGTGAGAAGGTTTGCAAGGGAGGTGGGAGTCTTTAGCATCTGTGAAGGACTTTGGAGGAGGAGGGATCAAGAAAAATATAGAAACAATTACAACCTTCCCATTTGTCTGATCTGTAGAGTTTAGGGAAAATGTAACGAATACATTAAAAATGGGAAATTACACATCTGTGTCTCAGTAGATCAGAAAAATTATGTAGTAGGCTAAAAGTTTTGCTTATGAATCAATCAATAAAAATGTAGAACTTACCACATTTTATCTCATACAAATAATACATACAGTTTTGAACAATAATATAATTAATAGAGAGATGTTACATTTTTTTAAGGGAAAGAAGGTGTAATAGATTGAAGAGTCACCCTAAGATATCAAGTCATGATCCCTGGGATATAGAAATATTGTTTTATTTGAGAAAAGAGTCTTTGCAGATGTGATTACATTAAGGATCCTGAGATGCGGAGATTGTCCTGGATTATCTAGGCGGGCTACAAACGCCATCCCACTCATCCTCTAAAAGAGAGGCAAAGAGGGAGAACACAGACAGAAGAGGAGGCCGTGTGACCACAAATGCAGAGCTTGGGATGAGGTGGCCACAAGTCGAGGGATGCAGATACCCTCCAGGAGCTGGAGAAGATGGATTCTTTCTCAGAGCCTTCAGAGGAAGTGTGGTCATGATGACAACTTGATTTTGAACTTAGGGCATTCAGAGTGGTGAGAGAATAAATATCTGTAGTTTCTTTCTTTTTTTTTTTAAGATTTTATTTATTTATTTGACAGAAACAGCCAGAGAGCACAAGCAGGGGGAGCGGCAGAGGGAGAAGCAGGCTCCCCACTGAACAGGGAGCCCGATGCGGGGCTGGATCCCAGGGCCCTGAGATCATGACTTGAGCTGAAGGTAGACGCTCAACCGACTGAGCCACTCAGGCGCCCCAAACACCTGTAGTTTCTAGCCATCTGGTCTGTGGTAGAGTAGCTCCAGAGAGCTAATACAGAAACTTTCTGAGTTTTATAGATTAAAGACAATATAAACAATTAAAATATCATGAAATTTAATTGTGCTGTATAATACAAACAGGTAATATCATAAACACTAAGACTGAAATAAGATGTAATTTATTGTATGATGAGAATATGGTTATCAATATCAAGATGGAAAAACTGAAGTCTGGATAGAAGAAGCAATATAGTCTAGAGATCTGAAATGAAACTCTGGGCAGACAGGTATACTTTGATTCTAAAAGACCTATTCTTGGAGAGTAATGGGTATGTTTAACATTATCAATTAAATCGTGTTGCAATTGTGGTTAATCCTGGGGTAAAATGTCAAATACATCGCTTATTAATGTTTTCTGAGGTGTACTGTATTGTCATTTGAAATTTATTTCACCACTTTTAGACACAATTAGAAATAGATATTTACATTGTTTTGATCTAAGTTTATATTAGTCTTTCAAAATGGTACAAATTTAGGTTGTTCAGTGAACAACTGAAGTTATGAAATGAATGTCAATGAATTTGTTTTCTGTGATCTTACTAGAAATAACCTTCTTCCATAGTCTAAGGTGATTCCAAGATGCCTGGTTGAGTATAACTAAAGGGTTGAGACCTGAAATGCTGGAGCTGATACTGCACAGGTTCATCTGCGGACAGAAGCTGGACCCAAGAATAATGGTGCCTCTGTGATGCTAACTTTGGGCTCATGATGTTTTAATCTTTCACTGATACAGGTGTTTAATTTTTCAAGTGACTAATTAAAATTTAGCTCTGTGGTAACTTTCATCTAGTCAAGTATCATTTTTACTTGAACAGTATATTAGTTTGCCATGGCTACCTTCACAAATACCACAGACTGTTCAGCGTAACAAAAAAATCATTTCTCACAATTCTGGAGGCTAGAAGTCAGCAGGGTTGGTTTCTTCTGAGGCCTTCTTCCTTGGTATATAGATGGTGGCCTTCTCTCTGTGTCTTCACAGGGTCTTCCCTCGGTGTCTATCTGTGTCCTCTGCTAATGAAGACACCAGTCCTATTGGACTGGGGTCGACCTCTATGACATCATTTAACCTTAATTTCGTGTTTAAATACCTCCCTCCAAATATAGTCATGTCTGAGAGGGGATAGGACCTCAGCATATGAATTTTGGAAAGATATAATTCAACCATCCAGATAGTTACACCTATATAAAGGATGTTTGTATTTGTGCATGGTAAAAGTACACACATTTGCTATATAAGTGTAATTAGTCATGGAAAAAAGATACTGTTTATCTATGGTTCTACCAGGTAAAAAAAAAAACATTAAAATTCAGTGTATATTTTTTCTTGATCTTCATTGTACAGATTATGGAAATGCCCAGTTCCAAAAAGACAGTGATATTTTGCAGTGATATATTATATAAGCAGTATTTCAATCTTAATTCATTGCAAGGTGTGAACTGATATTTCTTCCAAATGGGAGCAGAGAATTCAGATCAAATCATCCTCTGAATTTATAGTCTACTTTATGACCAATGGGAGTTCCAGTGGTGCTTCTCTTAGACTGGATGATATGACCAATGGTATTTAAAATCTGTTGACTTTTGCAGATATAAATCAAAGTTTTGAAAAAGAACATGTTTTGACATTTCCTAAGCTATATAGTGCAATATATTAATAAATACTACATATTAGTGATTTATATAACCAAATAATGTTGGGAATTCTGGTTGAACAAAGCTAGTATTTCTATATTGGAGCATTTCTTAGAGTCTTTAGTTTTCTGAAGTTAATGTTGAAGTATACAATATGGAACATTAATGAAACTAATTCAATCATAGAAAATTTTGTGGAAGGAGTATCTCTTAACATACAGTGGGAAGCAGTGAGGATGGAGAGTCTTTCTATTACTACATATTATCCTTCCCTCTGTTAAAACTTCATGGGTATTCATTTTTTTTTCATTTATTTCACTCATGATGTCTTATTGGTGACTTATTTCACATGATGTCTTTTATTACTAGTATTTATATAAATATATATTGTCATGCATTCACTGACTTAAAGGTTCAGTGCTGGATTTCAAGTTTTCAGCTATTTAGAAGTTGTGAACCCGGGGTGTAAATGACATCTCTGGAACAGGGGGGAGAGTAGAGAGCCTCAGACTGCACATGGGTGGTGCCGGCGGGGGGGGTAAGGGGGTAGCGGGATAGGCAGAAGCTATGACATCAGCCAACTATGCAGAGGAGTGATCCAAGGGGCTGCCAGAGAGTCAGAATGACACTGTTTTCTAAAATTCTCATCAACTTGAAGAGATTTAAGGTAACGATTACTTGGGTGTTAGCATTATTTTTATGTGAGGAAATTGGATTTCAAAATAATTTTGTAATTAACCCAAAAGACAAACAGCTAATAAAACTCACATACAGAATCCGAAAACAAGGTTTGTGTTTTGTTTTTTTTTGCTTTGACATCCTCACTGCTTTCAGTCTACTGCTAACCTAAGATTTTGAACGTACTTATAGAACCACAGAGTCATAGAGGTGGATAATGGCTTTCTGAATACCCTTCCCATATCTTTAGAAAATTTGGAAGAAATATTGGTTCTTATCTTGCAGTGAATGGTAATGCTTGTCAAGCGGTTTGCTCAAGGTCACATAGCTGGTTAACACATAAGTTTTTCTTATGAAAAGCTTTCCACACAGTCTACAAAGTTCCACACTTTTAAACAAAGAAATATTATCTAGTTATAAAAATATTTGCTAGGGAGCATTGCATTTCAAATTCACTCTTCATTGTTTATGAATTTTTGTAAGTGTAAAAGATGTTCAGATTGTCTTGGCCCCAATGAGTCATTATAGATAAATTACATAAAACATACAAAAAATTTAAAGATAAAATGTAGAATTTTTAATTGATGAAGGAGTTTTTTGATATAAAGACTGTAAAATATGAATTTTGTCTTCAAGGAAAGATACACAGCAACTTAACGGAGATCAGAATATGGGCTTCGGCTTGCATTTTCCTACATAATTCTGACATATTCCTATTTGTGAACAGGATAGATAGATCACTTCTGTAAATGTCATCTCTACCAATGACTCATTATTGTTGCTTCAATGAGACAAATATTACTGCTAGAGAAAGCCGGTAGTATTCATTGATCAATCTCAAACTTTAATTATACTATTTCATAATTATTACTTTGCCTAGATTTCAGTCATAGTGATTAAGAAAGCAATAGTATTTATTATTTATTATAACATTATGATTTCCAGTAATTTGTAAGATTAGAGTAGACCACATAAAGACTGTTAATAGTAGTATTTGTAAAACACACCAGAATGTCTCATTTGAGGTCTAATTAAGGCAATCCATTAAATAATTAATATAAACTCACACTTTGGGGGGGCGAAGAGAGAAAAGAAAACCTTTCTCCATTTGACATCTCAAAGCTGAAGCAGTTTCAATCCTTTTCATCAAAACAGCTTCTTTTGCTTAATAAAGACAACATGAAAAAAGATGAGGTTTCACATTTATTCCCTTCTGTCTTCTAAGGTCTTTATCATTATGCATTATGACTGCGATCTCTAGAAACCACAGGATCATTATAGTAAGAATGAAATAAGTAGAACATCGCTTTAGACACACGCTGCAATTTGTAAGCTCAGTCAAAATAGTTTTTGTGATAGGTGGTTACTTGAAATTCAGATTTAAATCGCTACTCATCTACACTCTGAAATGGGACAACTTAAATCTATAAAATTATAGTTAATATCATTTTAATGCTATCCATCATAAACCATTGCATATTTAAAAAGGCTCTAGTAAACAGTAATTTAAGAAATATTTCCACATCATATTTTGTATAGCTCTGAAGGTGTATCAGTGTACCAATCCATGTACAACTGTATTTAGTAAATGAATCCTGGAGCTAGGCCAAAAAAATTACCTCCTATATCACCCTGGTGGTAATATTGGGTAGCAGATTGAAAAAAGTTTCCTTCCCCCTCCCCCCCGCCAAAGTAGTGCTGTATGGTACAGAGCAAGGAGACTGAAAGAGAAATCAGGAGAGTCGAGGTTTACTTCTTGAGAAAATTTCAATTACTGATATAAGAAAAGAAAAATCGCTTCCGTTCCCAAATCTGAGTGTTCCCACTTGTCAGATAAGGAAGACAAACTACATCTCACTGATGTCTGAGTCCAAAGTCTTGACCATCAGCCCACGCCCAATCTTCCCCTCACCCCCAGCCTTACAAAACCGCAAAATGACTTCCTGTCTCTGTAGACTTGACTGTTCTGAACATTTGTGAACGGAATCATAAGTATGTGGTCTTGCTGACTGGCTTCTTTCACACAGGATAATATTTTTAAGGTTCATCCATCCTGTAGAATATTTGAAGACTTCTGACCTCTTTATGACTGCATAATACTCTATTATGTTGATATACCATTTATTTATCTAGTCATCAGCTGGTTGATGTCTAGGTTTTTTCCACTTTTTGGCTGCAATGAATAATGCTACTATGAATATTCATGTACAGAGCAAGGATACTGAAAGAGATATTACTTTTTAAGTAATATTTGTTTTTATTTCTTTTTTTTAGGAGTAGGATTGCTGGGTCATATGATCACTCTATGTTTAGCCTTTTGAGGGAAAGCCAGACTGTTTTCCAAAGTGCCTCACTGCATATTTCTACCATCAGTATATCAAGTTTTCAGTGTTTCCACCTCTTTGCCAACACTTGTTATATCTGTCTTATGGCCATCCAAAGTGGGGGTGAAGTGGTATCTCACTGTGGTTTTGATTTGTGTTTCTCCGAGGACTAATAATATTGAATAACTTTTCATGTGCTTGTTGGTCAATTAAATATCTTCTTTAGAGAAATGTCTATTCAAATCATCTGTCCATTTAAAAATTGGGTTGTCTTGGGGCACCTGGGTGGCTCAGTCATTTAAGCGTCTGCCTTCGGCTCAGGTCATGATCCCAGGGTCCTGGGATCGAGCCCCGCATCGGGCTCCCTGCTCCGCGGGAAGCCTGCTTCTCTCTCTCCCACTACCCCTGCCTGTGTTCCCTCTCTTGCTGTCTCTGTCTCTGTCAAAAAATAAATAAAATCTTAAAAAAAAAATTGGGTTGTCTTTTTTTAATTGAGTGGTAAGAGTTCATTATATATTATAGCTATAAGTTTCTTATCAAATACATGATTTGCAGAGATTTTCTCCCATTCTGTGTTGTTTTTTTCACTTTACTGATGGTGTCTTTCGAAGCACAAAGCTTTTAATTTTGATGAGGTCCAGTTGATGTATTTTTTGCTACCAATTATGTACTATCATAATGTAAGATGCTCATGATAGGGGAATTCTTTTGCTCTCACATGTAAGGAACCTTTTCCTAATCCAAAGCTCAGTTGAATTTATAATTCTCATCTCAACTTGAACTTATAATAAAATCCCTTAACACTGAGTGCTCAGACCTCCAGATCATATTTAGAGATTACACAGTGACATAAAGCTCATTCATGTATACTTTCAGTGTTTATGTAGCAAATTTTGGTAGCAGTTTAAACAAATATAGATGTCTTATATGTATATAATTTGGGGTAATTTAACCACCAATAACTATTTTTTTAAAGATTTCATTTATTTATTTGACAGAGAGAGGGACAGCGAGAGAGGGAACACAAGCAGGGGGAGTGGGAGAGGGAGAAGCAGTCTTTCCGCGGAGCAGGGAGCCCGATGTGGGGCTCGATCCCAGGACCCTGGGATCATGACCTGAGCCAAAGGCAGACGTTTAATGACTAAGCCACCCAGGCACCCCTATAAGTTTTTCTGTTTTAATGAACTTTTATTTTAGAAGTTTTAGATTTACAGAAAAGTTCCTAAAATAGTACAGAAAGTCCCCACATACCTTGGACCCAGTTTCCCCTATCATGAACATCTTACATTATGATAGTATATTTTGTCACAATTAATGAACCAATATTGATATATTATTATTAACTAAAGTCCATATGTTACTCATGTTTCCTTAGTTTTTACCTAATGTCCCTTTTTTGGTTATAGGATCCCACACAGGATACCACATTACCATTAGCTATCATCATGGCTCTTTAGGCAGCTCTTCACTGTGACAGTTTCTTGGGCTTTCCTTCTTTTTGGTGACCTTGATATTTTTAAGGTATACTGGCCATATATTTTGTAGAATGACCCTCAGTTAGCTTTTTCTTGATGGATTTTCTCATTATACTGAGGTTCTGTGTCTTTGGGGGGAAGACTGCTGGGGTAAAGTGCCATTTTCATTCATCATAATAAGTAAACATACTATTAACATGACTTCTTTCTCATGACATAGCTGTTGTGTTGACCATTCTAGGTCTCTGGCCTTTCCACTTTACAGTCATTTTGTGTCTATATACTAATAGTTTACTGTGATTTCAACTGAGAGTGCATTGATTCTATAGATCAAGTTGGGTAGAAATGACATTGTAACAATATTTTTTTTCAATCTGTTTATTTGTATCTCATTTCATATTTTAAATCATTTTATAGTTTAATGGTTCCCAAATATATATATATGTATATGTATATATACGTATATATATGTATATGTATATATATGTATATATATATGTAGTTATTATTATTACTATTCCTTTGGTGCTATTACATATTTATGTTGTTTTTTTAAATTTAAGATTCCATTTATCCATTTATGGAATACAGGAAAATAATTGACTTTTGTATATTGACCTTGCTATTTTTCTTTGTTAGAATCAAGGGTTTTTATTTGTTCATTTGTCTTTGTTGTTTTTTATCAGGAGGTGGGTGCGGGGTAGATTCTTTGGTATTTCCTACATAGACAATGATATCAGTAGGATGTTGAGTAGGCATGATAAGGGAAGCCATAATTGCTTTATTCCCAATCTTAAAGGGGAAGATTCTCTCACCACTAAGTATGATGCTTACTGTAAGACGTTTGTAGATGTTCTTTATCAAGTTGGGGACTTCCTTCTATTCCTAGTATACTGAGAGTTTTATCCTAAATGGCTGTTGGAGTCTTTCTAATGATTTTTCTATGTCAAGTTCTATGTCCATGTGATTTTTCTTCTTTAGCCTGAGGATACATTAGTGATTTTAAAATGTTGAGCCAGCCTTGACTACCTGGAATAAACACTAATTAATCATAATGTGTAATTATTCTCATACATTGTTGGATTTTGTTTGATAATATTTTGTGGAAGATTTTCATGTCTATGTTCATGAGAGTTACTGGTCTGTAGTTATCTTTTCCTGTAATGTCTTTATCTGTTTTGGCATTAAGGTAATGCTGGCCTCATAGAATAAGTCAGAAAGGATTGGTCCTATTTTTATTTTGTAGAATAATTGGTATTATTTCTTCATTAAATGTCTGGTAAAATTCACCAGTAAAATCATCTGGGGCTGGTGGCTTTTTTAAAAAAAATATTATTAATTGTTGTTTCAATTTAATAGATATAAAGCTGTTCGTATTACCTATTTCTTTTAGTGTGAATTTTGGTTGCTTATATCTTTTAGGACATTAGTCCATTTTAACCAAATTGCCAAATGTGTGGGCATAGAATTGTAATAATCTTTTATTATTCTTTTAATGTTCATGGGATGAAAAGTGATGACCCCTCTTTCATTTCTGATTTTAGTAATTTGTGTCTTCTCTTTCCCCTGATCAGCTTGGCTGGAAATTTGTCCATTTTATCTATCTGTTCAAAGAATAAGACTTTGGTTTCCTTGACTTTATTGTTTTCCTGTTTTCAATTCATTGGTTTTTGCTCTTTTACTTTTTATTTCGTTTCATTAGGTTTGATTTGATCTTATTGTTTTAGTTTCCTAAGATGAAGGCTAAGTTACTTATTTTAGATTTTAGTTATTGTCGGTATGTATATGTCATGGTATGAATTTCCACCTAAGCACTGTTTCTGCTGCACCTCATAAATGTTAAGTTGTATTTTCATTTTCATTTAGTTGAATATATTTTATCTTCTCCTTAAGACCTATTCTTTGATCCATGTGTTAGAAATATGCTGTTTAATCCCCAATTATTTTGGAATTTTGCAGCTATCTTTCTGTTATTGATTTCTAGTTTCATTTCATTGTAGAGTAAGAACATATTTTTCCCGATTTCTGTTTTTTAATTGGTTAAAGTGTGCTTTATGGCCCAGGGTATCATCTTATCTGTATTGAAGAATGTTGCATGCAAGCTTGAAAATAATGTACTTGTTGGATGGAATATTCTGCAAATGTCAATTAGATTAAGTTCACTGATAGTACTTTTCAAGACTTCTATATCCTCACTGATTTTCTGTCTGTTTGATCTATGAATTATTGATGGGGGGTACTGAAGACTCCAACTATAGCAATGGGATTATCTATTTCTCCTTTCAATTCTGTGGGTTTTGCTCTCATGTATTTTGACATTCATTTATTAGGTACATGCACACTTGGAATTGTTATATCTTTTCATAGCATTGACCACTTTATTGTTATGTAATGCCCCTCCTTAATGCTAATAATCTTTCGTATTCCAAAGTATGATTTGTCTGAGATTAATATAGCCTCTCCAGCTTTCTTTTGCTTAGTGATAACATGCTCTATCTTTCTCTATCCCTTTACTTTTAACCCGTATCTTCATATTTCAAGTGTGTTTGGGGTTGTTTTTTTTCTTTTCTTTTGGTAGAAAATGTATTTGGGTTTTGTTTTCCTATCCATGCTGATGACCTGTTTTTTAATTGCTGTATTTATATCATTCATATTTAAAGATAACTTTGATATTGTTAGATTCATATCTACCATGTTTATAACTGTTCTCCATTCATTGAATATTTTTGTTTTGCTTTCTTCTCCCTTGTCTGGGCTTAATTGAGTAATTATATAATTCATATTATCTCTTCTCTTGGCATATCAGTTGTACTTTAAAATAATCTACTGGTTGGCATGATCGTAGCTGGGCTAACATATATACTACTTCTAATAGCACTGTATTGCTTTCTGTGTAGTGCTGTTATATTATAACAGAACATTCCCAATTCCTCCTTCATATCCTTTATGACATGGATGTCGTTCATTTAACTTATCCATATGCTATAATCACCCAATACGTTGTTACTTTTATCATTTTAAACAGAAATATATCTTTTAGATATGTTAAGGGTAATAAAAATAAAATACTTTATTTTATCTTCATTTATTTCTTATTGATGCGCTTAGTTTCTTCAGGTAGATCCCTCTCTCTTACCTACATCATTTTCTTTCTACTTGAAGAACTTTTAACATTTATTGAAAGAAGGTCTCCTGGAGATGAATTCCCTTGGTTTCTTAAGTCTAAGAAAGTCTTTATTTCTCCATCAATTTTTTAAAGACAGTTTCCCTGGATATAGAATTCTAAGTTGGTTGGAGTCTTTTTTTCTTTCTTTTAACCCATTATGTATCTCATCTCACTCTCTTCTTGTTTGCATTGTTTCTGACAAGATGTCTGAATAACTGCTTATTCTTTTCCCTCTATAGTTAAGATTCCTGTCTCCCCAGGCTTCTTTCCAAACTTTCTCTCCTCTGATATTTCAATACACCTATGTTATACCTTTTGAAATCATCCTGCAATTCTTGAATGTTCTGTTCTGTTTCTCCCCCTCCCCCATCCTTTGTTCTCTTTGCATTCTGCTTGAAAGGTTTCTGTTTGACCTATCTTGGCAGTTCTCTGATTCTTTTCTTGGCCCTGTCAGGACTACTGATAAACCTGTGGAAAGCATCCTTCATTTCTGCTACTATGTTTGTTGTTTCTACCATTTCCTTTTGACATTATTTTCTTAGAGTTTCCGTCTCTCTGCCTCATATGCTGTGTATTATCTATTCTTGCATTTTGTAACCTTCATAAATGTTTCTCCAGTGTTTTTCTCTCCCAATTGATCTCTGTTCTATTTTCCTGAATCCCTGTTGTCCCATTGACTATGTTTTTATTTTTGTTTTTTCTTTCCTTAGTTGCAACAGAGAGGCCTCTCTGTGAATAACGGAATAATGCTCTGCAAAAGTCTTTTACCCTGAAGAGTAAGCCTTTGTTAAAAGTCTTGTTTTACAATGATTACTCTTTCCTTCCACCTTCCAGAGCCATGATGAAATTCCTTGGATCTTCACGAAGAGAACCTGGTGTGGTTTCTGAACGTAAAACTCACAATACCTTGGTCTACAGCCTGTGCCCACCAAGAGTTTCTTATTCTCACACTAGTTCACTCCAATCTCCAGCAATTTATCAAAATCAACATTAAAGTGCTCCTATCGGTTTATGGCTCCAGTGGCTTCTGTTCCAGGTAAGCTGATCTCAACCGAACCTCTCTAGATTGTCTGTCTCCCCAGATTTTGGGGTGGTTATTCATACTGTAACATCATTTTGTTGATGGGTCCATAGAAAGTCATTGTCCAGGTCTTTCTTGTTCAAGGAGTGATGACTTCTAAGAACTTTACATGTTGTAGCTGAAACCAGAAGTATCACTAATGATTTTATTTTAAAAACATAAGAACTTTAAAGGTTGAAGTAATATATTTAATATATCTCTTTCTGAGAGAAAGAGAGAGAGAGAGAAAGAAAGAAAGAGATTCTTTTAAAGACTAATGCACTTTGAAGACTAAAACTTCTTTTTTTTAAAGATTTTATTTATTTATTTGACAAAGAGAGACATAGCGAGAGTGGGATCACAAGCAGGGGGAGTGGGTGAGGGAGAAGCAGGCTTCCCGCGGAGCAGGGAGCCTGATATGGGGCTCGATCCCAGGACCCTGGGATCATGACCTGAGCCAAAGTCAGATGCTTAACAACTGAGCCACCCAGGCACCCCGAAGACTAAAACATTTTAGGTCATTATAATTATGATTATTTGTAGCTATTAGTAAGTAAGAGATGATTAGCTCCTAGAGTTAATTTATATAATGAATAGAGGTATAGCAACAGAAGTCTACATAGTATAAGTCAAAGGCAACTTGGGTAGATGAGATATAATCATACACAGAACCAGTTTTTGTATTTTAGCTCTTTGTTGATTTGATGGATACAGGCAGGGTAAGGCAATCCCTATAATCTCTGCTTCCTGGTATCCATATCTATTTGTAATCCCCTACTCAGTGAAGGGAGAATCTATAACTTGATTCTAACTAATAATATATGGCACAGGTGATGGAATATCACTCCTGCATTTGGCTAGGGCCCTCAGTTATACAGGGCCAAGAAGATGAATTCCGCCAAATGTCTCATTCAGTTAGAAAGAGGAATTTTCCCCAGTCCAGCCTTCAAATGAGAACACACCCTGGCCATCATCTAGACTGCTGTCTCGTGAGACGCTATGTAGAGGGCTCAGCTCAACTGTGCTCAGACCCCTAACCCACAGAACCTAATATGTATTGTTGTAGACCACCAAGTTTGTGGCAATTTCTTACCTGGCACTAAAGATCCAATACAGTTGGTAACAGTGTTGATGGATTGATCTCTCTGAGAAAATTTTTAAAAAATAAAATTTAAGGGACATGAGGAAAATAAAAGAGAAAAAAATAGGTGATTCAATTAGGTCTTTATATTGAGAGATTATTGTTTAATTCAAAGGAGACCAGAAAATTGTTGTAATATATATTAAAATCGATAGACTCCCAATGGAAATTTTATTTTTATGCTATAGAAGACCCACATGCTTTAGGGAATGATTGTTTTTGTTTGACCCAGTAGAGTGGAAAAAGCCCTGCTACAGGTTCTGAATAGATATGATTTATGATAGTTGTTACTGTCACTCCCCATGTTTCCAGCTTTGTGATTGTACTTCCTTACCTCCTTGTGAGTCAGGAATGGGATCATGTGATAAACTCTGGGTTGACATTGTTCATTTTGTGCTGAAGCACTTAATTACTATTTCAAGATCTTCTGTCCCTCTAAGAAATGGTGAACTACAGATAGTAGCGGCTTCATCAGCCTGGATTCTTAAAAAACTGTGATGAGCAGATCCCCACTATCATCTTGTGATGGACATAGAGCATGAAAGAGAAATATACTTTTATCATGTTAAGTCACTGAAATTTTGGGTTTATTTTTTGCTGCAGCCAAACTTACCTGTCCTGAGTTATAAATGGTTTACACATCTGCTTTGCAATTTACTAGCTATGTGAAATGTGGCTAACCACTCAACTTCTTTATTCTGTTTCCTTAGCTACATGATGGGGGAAATAATAGTATCTAGCTTCTAGGGTTATTAAGACTAAATGAGATAAAAAGTTTTAAGTGGAATGGTGCGGTTCTTGGTATGTAGTAACTGTTCATTGCTGTTGTCACCTTGTAATCCTCTGATACCACTTTCTGCATGACTTGGCCTTGCCTTTGAGATCTAGCTGGCCAAGACAAGAAGGGAAAGGATTCATAGAACACAGAATTCAGACCAGTAGGTCCAAAGTTAGCGACAGAGTAGTTCCTAAAGGCATTTTCAGCACACTGTCCCTTTGTATTCCAAGTGTTTAATTTTCCCTGGATTTTATAAGCACTCCTGATTTGACTTTTGAATTCCAAAGAAAGGAATGTGTGTGTATATTTATTTTTATATTTTTTACTTAGTGTGGAAAATATTACATATCTATACTTACATACCTATATGTACAAATATATATATTTAAATTTATCTCTATATTTACCATTTTGGAAAATAAGGACTATATTGTGACAAGGAAGGCAAGCTAAATAGTCAAGAAGCAGAAAGGGAGCTCGAGTACTGTAGCTACTTTGAGGCAAAATCTTATTCTTTGAATGGTTCTGCCTCCTTGTCTCTTCTAAATTACATTATTTTCCTGATGTACAGATAGTGTTGGCCAAATGAGATTTGACATTTTACAGACTCTCATGTAAGAATTTTCAGCTGTGTTTACTTGCTAGAAAAGCAAAAATATTTTCAGGCAATTTCTTGGGTCCTTAGTATGAAAACAAAAGACAGAGGTGATCATGCAAAATAAGAGTAATTATTAAATCATATAACTGAGTGAGAAATATGCATGTTAAATTTTTTGAGAGCCCATTTTAAGTTTGAAAAACAATGGAACCAGATGTGTCATAAAGTATGTTCTATATTACGAGAAATTATGTGAAACGAGGATCTGCATACAGCTTTTGAGTATTTTTATATCCATTATTTTATCTTATATAGAAAACAGTCATGGGAGATAGGCAAGACAGTCATCCTTGCCATTTAATGGATGAAATTGTTATTTAGAGTAATTAGGTGACTAGCCCAAGGCCCCAGTGAGAGTTAGCCCCTAAGCCCCTTGTTCCTTTTTCAAAGCTTGTGTGTGGGTGGGGGATGTTCTGGGGCAATGGTCAACCAGCTGGGGTGAGGGAACAACTCAGGGCATAGGGCATAGAATTACCTTATATTCCTTATTCAGCCCATTATTACCACCAACTGTTTTCTGTCAGTTTTCAAATTCTCATGTTTTATTTCCGCAATATTTTACCACTTAATCATTTTTTTAAAGATTTTATTTATTTATTTGAGAGAGAGAGTAAGCAAGAGAGAGAGCATGAGCAGGGGGAGAGGCAGAGGAAGAAGGAGAAGCAGACTCCCCACTGAGCAGGGAGCCCACCAAGGAGCTCCATCCCAGGACCCCGAGACCACGACCTGAGCTGAAGGCAGACACTTAGCTGACTGAGCCACCCAGGCGCCTCACCTCTTAATCATTTTTATCTCACAGCTGAGTTCTACAGAGAGACAGTGAAATGCTTGAGTTAGTGTGAGCTCTGACTCTAGGTTGACTGATTTTGAGGCAACTTGTAGAATATTTAGGGATATGCCTTGTCAGAAAGACCTAGTTGTAATTACTAAGTAGATGTAAAAATCAAGAGATGAACTAGTTATTTATCTTCCTGAGTCTCAGTTTCTTCAATTTTAAAGATATTTATTTATTTATTTATTTATTTAAGGCAGGTGAGGGAGGGGCAGAGGGAGAGAGAGAGAATCTCAAGCAGACTCCACACTGAGCCTGGAGCCTGATGCAGGGCTCAATTTCAGGATCCTGAGATCATGACCTGAGCTGAAACCAAGAGTCGACTGCTCAACTGACTGAGCCTCCCAGGCTCCCCTTCAGTTTCGTCTATTTTAAAATGTGGGTATCACATAGTATATTTGACAGAGGCACTTTCAAGGATTAAGTGAAATTCTAAGAGGTAAAGTGGTTAATACAGTGCAGATACATAGTGAATGCTTTGAACACGTTAGTTATTTTTATTATTTTGTGATTTGTTATGATTACCTCTTTCTGGGCTCCTCCCCCTTGCTTCCAGGCTTGCCCTTCTTTAGTACTTTTAAGTCTATTCTCGACCTTTGTAAAAGCAAATGAAGACCAATCAAATAAGAAAAGCAAAGGCTATTTATTCAGCGTTTGCTGTAGCAAGGGTCAGTCACCATCATAGACATTTTGGCAGAGTCTAAAGACAGGCAGGAGAGTGGGAAAGCTTATAATTATAATGGAAAGATGGGAAGCTTCAGGTATATCCTGATTGTAGGCTTTTGGCATGGGGAAGCTGCAGACAGGTTAATTATAAATAGGGCATCCTGTGGCTAGAGGAGCATATTTGGTTTTGTCCGGTTGGTCCTAAGTTGGAAACAGGGACATAAATTAGAAAAGCTCTCAGTTGTTAATCCAAGCCCTGGCCACTTCGGGCCAGTTTTGCTGAAGCTACTGTTTGAGTTCCTGGATTGTTACTGGAGAGAGCCGTGTGTCTTCCTGGCCATTGTCCACTTGTATTTTTAGTCTCTCACGTTCCTCTCGGTGACATATTTAAGACACAGATTGTAGAGGATGACTTCTCTGCTTAAGACCCTTCAATGGCTCCCTGTGTTTCCAGGACAGATTCAAAGGCTCTGGACAGGGCACTCGAGGACGCCATCATCCTCCCTCCTTCCCGTATTTCCATCTAAGACCACCTTTGCAAGGAAGTGCTGCTGTATCCTACAGCAGTTAACAAAACCATTCGCATTTCCATTGCACACGTTGTCAGCTCTGCTCGTGGTGTCCCTACAGGGAAGACCCTCCATCCCACTGCTCTTGTTGTTCCCTCAGTTTTCTACTCAGCTTGGCCATCTTTCCCCACAGCCTTCACCCAAACTCATTAGGCTCCCCATCTGTGCTCCTAGAACGCTGTGTGCCAACTTCTGCCCGACCCCTTCCCACATCATATTGCAATTCCGTGTTTGTGTTTATCTCTCTCCCTTTCCACACGGTGAGCTTCCTGAAGATAAAAACTGCCTTATGTGCCCCCTTTCCCAGACTCTTGCACACTTCTTGGCACGTGGTTGGGGTACTGCGCTGAACAAGAGCCGGGGATTAGGATCAACATTTTCATTTTCTAACTTAAGCCTGAGAGTTTTTTTTTTTTTCCAATATATCACATCTTATGAAAATGTGACATTAAAAATGAATGCTGGAAAATAAATTCAAGTGGTGGAGTGGAACCAAATATGATTAAGACATTTTCAATCTGTCCTTTGTGACATTTTAGAAAATGTCTCTATTCTGAGGTTAAGTATCACTTGAGCAGTCCACAAACTGCAATTGGAAGGCAAAAGCTGCTCTTTTCCTGACAATCAAAAGCGGATAAAGGGGTTCTTTCTGAAACATTTGTTGGTGTCCCGGAATGTAAATACTTGCCATTCTTCTGATTAAGACTTCAGTAATGAGGGCATTGCCACACTGAGGAAAGAGCCCACCTTCAGGGGAAGAGATGAAGCAAGTCTTCTCCAAGGGAAAAACAATAAGAAGGACCCTACGTTAGATGGTGTATTCTAGAAGGGGCTCCTGCCTGAGGAGGCCAGGTCTGCACGGACATGAGGCCTCCTCTGGATGCCCAGGAGCAGATTTACCAGGACCTTTGTCTCTTGTAACTGGCTCCTGCTTTTCTTTCTCCCTTCTCTGGGCCACCGTTCTCTCCCAGGTTACAGTTGTCCTAAAACTGCTGTTTCCATCTGTTTTCTTGCCACTCCCATCCAAGAGTTCCACAGTTCCAGAGTAATGCATATTTCCGATCATAGCATTCACCTGCTCAAAACATCAGAGCCCCTCACGGCCCCCACTACAGGCTTGTGCCGATGTCACCTGCCCTGTGTCTACAATTTACCATTTCATTGCTTGCTCACTATCTAGCTTACGACTTGCACTCCAGTTAAATTCATGTATGTACTTTTTCAGAATACCTGGCATGAAATTTCTCAACTTGAAATTTTCTGCGTATCTGTAATGATTCGCTGATCACTTTATCTTTAGGTTCCCCAGATTCACCTGATGGGGGCAGGAAGGAGCTTCTTAAAAATAAAGATTTCTTGTCCTGGAGGCAGCTTCAGCATTTCTATAAAAAGTACTTAAAGAAGACATCCTCTTGAAAGATTTTTTAGGAGTCACAGTGCTTAAAAGATCTGTCTTAACATGGCATCAACATATTATAGACACTGTTTGTACTTGGACAGGATGCTACAGATTAACAAAAATAGCAGTGTTTCCCAATGGCATTTTTTTTTAAACATTATGTAAGAAAGAACAGTGTTGGAGATCAAATACTAATTATTGTATTTATTTGGATTTGTTGGGCTTTAAGAAGATTGATGATAACGTCCAAATATATAGTATTAGAATTTTGGGTGCATCTAGAAGCTACATTTTCAAGAGACACTCAAAGTGATTACTTTTTTAGACTAAATTTTAAGAGCCATTGTTGGAAATAATCCAACATTCTTCAAACTTTCTGTTGGTTGGCAGAACTTTATACTCGGGTAATTATAGCCTTCAATGGATTTTCAATGACACAAGAGGCCATGTTTTATATGCATTTAATCTTCACAGAACCTTGCGAGGATGCCTTTTAAACCAGAAGGAAACTGCCAAATGGTAAATCCTTAAGCTGCAAAAATGTGAGGAAACACATTGAATAACAGGATATTTTAATGCAGTGTTATTTCATCTAGAAGATATATTCTTGGCAAAAGCCAAGCTGGCCCATTATTTGTAGCCATCATAGAAAAGGAGAAAGTTTAATATTAGTTGACCCATTCAACACACAGTCTGGCAGAATGTACCTTAGAAGATTTTGACTTGGAAGACTCTGTACTTTATGTCTGAACTTCCAGTATGTGAGAGTAATTGATATTTGTCTGCAGTTGGTATATTGACAGTGGCAGAAGATATGCTCAGTCCAAGCTGAAAAGCAGGTACCATCCTGGCACATGAAAGAACCAACAAAAACGCAGGAGTGAGAGATAAAAGGAGAAATAAAGAGAGCAGAGATAGATTCAAGTAGCCAAGGTCCCTGCATCAGGAATTTACCAGCTTGGAGATAACACTAGGCTGAATTGTATTTAGAGTTGTATGTTAATTGTAATTCAAAGCTCTTGCTCTCTTAGTGGTGTGTCTTTTTTTTTTTTTTTTTGATGTAGGTACTATTATTTAAATAACATATAGATGACCTTAATTATTCACTGATGTTCTAGGGGAAGTCCCTGTTGAATTTGTAGAAAACAAAGGCAGCTCTACAAAGTCTCAGTCAGGGAATGAATACAAACTCCAGTAGTGTTCCACAACGATGACCACCCAATGAGCTGCATGGATTCCCTTGTTGTTGGGTATTTTTGATTTGAAGTCTCATTACTTCTTCTTTATCATTAGGTAGCAAATATACTTCATCCAAATTGGAGTAATCAGTTATCTAATTAAAATTTATATAACGTTTTTAGCAATTGAGGGAATTTGGGGGAAGAGAGAGGATGACCAATATTGATGTACATAATCGTTAATGTACCAATTAAACCAATCAGATTTGACAAATTGGATAAAAAGCTAACAGATCCAGAGATGTGTCTTATGTGCCCCCCCTCCACAGATATAATGCAAAGTAAAGAGAAATTCTTTCTGAAAATAAACCCTTCAATTAGTCATGACCATTTCATGCTGTATGATACCATTGAGCAACCTCATTAGGATGTTACACCTCATGAACCTGGAGCAAAAGAACAGATCATTTGTTTTACCAAGGCATGGTCTCGCATGTTATTGAGTGTGGCTCCAACATGATGCTTCATTGCATGCATATATTATCACGCACCAACAACCTGGTCTATTAGGAATGCCTAGGACTCCCAAATTCAGTCAATCTTTCTATAAATGGTGATCTAAATTGGAAAAAAATAAGACGCAAAATGAGAACCTAAGTTTTAAGTATTACAGATATGGACAGCATGAATCTTAAATATTTTCTTTCTTTTCCCAAGTGTAGAGGACAAGTATTGCCAATTGCAACTCCCGTGCTCCCATTTGCCCGTCTCTCATGCGTGGCGGGTGTGGCCACCAGGCAGCGCCCTCTTCCCGCACTAACGTCATTTTGCAGATCTTCTTCACACAGTTTTCCAGTAGCCACTACCCATAAAATGGACCAAACCTATTTCCCATTTTGATTTTACTGTCAGTTTTACATCATATTAGACAGACCTATGAAAAACTATTCAACTCCTATGTTTCTGTATTTCCTATCAGTTTTTGTCTTCAGTAATGCATCAGGTATTGAAGGCAGTGATCAAATAACTATAGAAATGATGAATATAAATGAGAACGAACTTCATAGAATTTAGCGAGGGAGTGGGGAACCCACCATAAAGGCCAGTGTCATTCATTTCTTAAAGTCAATCCTAGCTTCAAAATTTTCTCCGAATTCCACGCACCACACTTTGAGGGGAGGGGGGAAGTGTGCAGGAGAGTACACAATAAGATTACACTGTAGCAGTTTGCATCCACTCAGAACTGTAGGAATTGAGTGACATTTGTTAAATTAGAATCAGAAAATGCTTTTTTTTTTCTTCCCTGCCCTCTCATTGGTGCCACTACCCAGCATGAGACGAAACTGTAAAAGGTATGCAATGTCCCTGATGCACATTCTGGTGCCTTCATGTTTCCTGACACTCTCCATTCTCACCTTGAGCCTTTAAGTCAGCCAGTATGAACCCTGGCTGCCCAGCTGGCAGAATCTAAACAGCAATGAGATCTCAAGAGTCCTGCTTTATCCATGGCTTATCTTCGGAACCATTTTCCCTTGTCAAGTTTTGTACTGTTTCTTTGCCTGCTCGGGTTGCCCTGTCTCCTGACCTCTTGTCTCCTGCACTTGAGATGCCAGTTCTCTGGAACTGACCACAGCTCCTCTGCTGGGTCAGAATTTCCTGCTGCCTTTCCATCTATGCTTGCTTTGACATCTGCAGTGAATAATGCAACTACGCTCTACTATGATCCCTTAGCTAGCCGATACTTCCCCTAAATTGCCATTCATCTCACAACAGAATACAATATTCTCTTCTTCTTCTTCTTTTTTTTTAAGATTTTATTTATTTAGTTGACAGAGAGAGACACAGCAAGAGAGGGAACACAAGCAGGGGGAGTGGGAGAGGGAGAAGCGGGCTTCCCGCGGAGCAGGGAGCCCGACGCGGGGCTCAATCCCAGGACCCTGGGATCATGACCCGAGCCGAAGGCAGATGCTCAACGACTGAGCCACCCAGGCGCTCCACTAGTCTTTTCTTCTTAACCCAAAGAGTTTTTCTTTTCTTTCCTTTGTAACAAAACAAAACAAAACACAACAAACCAACCAACAAACAAATGAAATCTCTTCTCAGGTCCCAACGTTTCCTTTGGGGTGCTCTCATTTGTCAAAATAACACTGGTTTTGGAAGATGGTGTCCCTGCTGTCCAGGAATAATGTGGGTGGGTTAACTTGAGAGGTACAGTCCCATTGCTTTGGTTAGAGCTCACTAGAGACACCTGCTTTTTGAAACTCACTTTCCAAGGAAAATCCTCTAGACTTTTTAAAACCAAAGTTTGTATTTTATTTAGATTTCCTTAGTTTTAACCTTTTTCTGTTCCACGATCCCACTGAGGATACTACATTCCATTTAATTGTCATTTCTCCTTAAGGTACTCTTGGATGTGACCGTTTCCCAGTTTCCTTATTTTTGGTGACCTTGCCAGTTTTGAAGAATAGTGGTCAAGTGTTTTGTAGAGTGTCCCTCAGTAGGGATCTTCCTGATGTTTTTCTCATGGTGAGATTGAGGTTCTGAGCTTTGAATAGGAAGATCACAGATACAAAGTGTCGTTTTCTTCATGTCACACCAAAGTTACGTACTATCAACATGACTTCTTGCTGTTGATGTTAATCTTGATCACCTGGCCAGGAAGGACTTGTCAGATTTCTCCACTGTGAAGGCACTTATCCCCGGTGTGCCCTTTGGAAGGAAGTTTACTGCACAGCACATACTTAAGGAGTGGGGGGTTATGGTCCACCGCCCCAAAAGCAGAACATCTACATACATATTTGGAATTCTGCAAGGGATATTGGTCTTTTCTTCTCCATTTAATTGTTTATTACATCCTTTAAAAAATATCAGTATGGACTCATGGATATTTTATACTTTGGGTTATAATCCAATACCATTTTATTTCTTTTGTCATTCTAATTGTTTCAACCTTGGTAGATTTTGTTTTATTACACAAACAGTAACTCCTCTGATGGAGATCCCACTTCACATTTTCTCTAAAGATTAGGAGGAGGATATACTAAACCAGCAGTAGAGGTGTTTGAATCTGGGGTTTGGGCATAGGTTATATAGGTGATGTTCTACTTTGTGTAGTCTTTCAGTATTGGTGGTGCTTTCAGTATTGGTCACTATGAACTGTGGAATCAGAACATCATGCTTCAGATCTTTCTATTGTCTAAGATCTTGGAGTATTCTTGCTTCATTGGAGAAAAAAAGTCTTTGGGCTTTTCATATGCTTTTGTATTCCATGAAGTCTCTACTACCTGCCTATTGAAATGGACATCCTGTGCGTCAGGAAGACACAGAGTGAGCATCGAACAAGTCAATACCTTAACCCTTCCCAAACCAGAGGATTGACATAATCAGTATACATATTATGATTAGATGCTCCAGACAGACAGAAGAATATTGTTCTTCATACTCATAATAATAAACGCATTCCATTATGAATCACAAAACATTTGATTAGATACTGAATATACCCAGTACAATGCCTGGTGATGTAGTAGACAATTAGTAAATATTTACTGAAATAATTAACTAATGATATTTAGAATGTATTCTTCATTTAAAAATGTCTTCTTGGGGCACCTGGGCGGCTCAGTTGGTTAAGCGACGGCCTTCGGCTCAGGTCATGATCCTGGAGTCCCGGGATCGAGTCCCGCATCGGGCTCCCTGCTCGGCAGGGAGTCTGCTTCTCCCTCTGACCCTCTTCCCTCTCGTGCTCTCTCTCTCTCATTCTCTCTCAAATAAACAAATAAAATCTTAAAAATGTCTTATTGGGTTGATTAAAATGCATTAACTGTACTAATCCCAGTTCTTATCTTTTTGGGTTCCTTTTATCTTGTACCAACTACTCCAGTGCCTCCAGGTAGGCACCTAATAATTGTTAATTTTGACAAGATTGCAGCTATGTAGAAACTATACACGGCAAAAAGTTTCTGAAGAAATGTACCAGAATGGTTGATTGTCACTGTTCTAGATGCTATGCCTATGGATGATTATCAACTTTATTCTATATATATATATATATATATCTCACAGAATATATATATTCACATTTTCTATAACACATTCTCACATTTTCTCTAACAAACCTTCATTGCTTTGGTAATGGTTAAGCATGCTTCACTAAAAGAAAATAAACATGCTTCTGCTGATACACTTGGTCAGTTAGTGATAAAAATTTTGTGCCATATTTTGGTCCCATTCTAATGGAAGCTAAAAAAAATTCTAACCAGGGAAATTTAGGTGAGAAACAAAACTATATTTTAAGCATTACCAAGACTTTATCCCCAATATATCGTGTCTGTTAAAAACAAAGAATACGGGGTGCCTGGGTGGCTTAGTCATTAAGCGTCTGCCTTCGGCTCAGGTCATGATTCCAGGGTCTTGGGATCGAGTCCTGCATCCGGCTCCCTGCTCCGCGGGGAGTCTTCTTCTCCTTCTGCCTGCCGTGTTCTTTCTCTCCTCTCTCTCTGACAAATAAATAAAATCTTAAAAAAAATAAAAACAAAGAATACAAGTTATTATGTCTTAGTCTCTGGTAATCTATGGAAATCTGTAGTAAACCTATGCTAAAACCACGGAAATAGTTGAAAAAAAAATCACAGTGCAACTAGGGATTCTTCTCTAACAAACTGTGGCTGTCAAGATTAAAGCAAAGCAATCCGTTCTCTATGGAGTCATTCTTATTAATACTATGAGTAGTGTTTTCTTCCTGGAGGTTATTTATATAAGTGAGCATTATAGTCCCACCACTGTCATTCAGGGATGGGGCCAGGCACACTTGCACTTTGAGAACTGTGCCTTTGATTCTCCGATTTCTGACTGAATTACTACAAGTCAGAACACTGTGTGGGAGTGGATTTGGGGACTAACCCACAGGAAGCAAGTCACTTATGCTGCCAGTGCACTGTTTTTCTTTGAAGTCTGTTCAAGGGAAAGTTTTTGCTTTCCAACAACATAGGAATCATTCTCCTGGACTGTGCTTTGAGTTTACCAATTTGTGGAGGTTATAGCCAGAGCAAAGCTACAAAGAATCACATTCAGCAAGCATCTGAGACCTTTGCCAAGCATCACCACCGTGTTGAGGTGATGTAGGGTGGAGGTGAATGGGCATACAAAGAAGGGGGAATCAGGGACACAATACACTTAAGTGCCCTAAATGTACACTTTACCTTTATTCTGTAATATAAAAGTTAAAGTATTACATTATAAAAATATTTATAACCCTCTCACATGCAAGCAAATCTTTCTGTTGCTGGTTGTGGTGATGATGATGACGGTGATGGTGGCGATGGTGTTTTCTTTAAACACTCTCAATCTCTAAGGTTCTTTGAAACCACTTCTTAAAATTGAAGTATCATCGTCATGCAATAGCCTATTAGTTTCAGGTGTGAATCATAGTGATGTAATATCTTTATACATTAAAAAACGATTCCCACAATAAGTGTAGTTGCCATCTGTCACCATACAAAGTTGTGTTGTTTTTTTTTTTTTGGATTTTTTTTTTTAAAGATTTATTTATTTTGACAGAGAGAGCACGAATGCAGGGAGGGGCAGAGGGAGAGGGACACGCAGACTCACCCCTGAGCATGAGATGGGGCTCGATCCCACAACCCGAGATCATCACCGGAGCTGAAATTTAAGAGTTTGACGCACAACCGACTGAGCCAGCTGAGCACCCCTGTCACCATACAGTTTTTACAATATTACTGACTATAGTCAATACACTGTACCTTACATCCCCAGCCCTGATTTGTTTTACACCTGGAAGTTTGCATATCTTCATCTCCTTCACCTATTTGGCTCATTCTCCCACTCTTTAACCTCCTCAGGTAACCAACGGGTTTTTTTTTTCCCCCCTATACCTATAGATTTGTTTCTGTCTTGTTTATTTATTTTTTATTTTTTTTTGATTTCACATATGGGTGAAATCTCTTTCTGTCTGACTTGTACTTCATGCCTCAAACCACAAAATCTCAGGGGTTAAAGTGGGGCTAAGTCAGCAAGAATCCCCCATTACTTTGACATTTGCCCCCACCAGTGTTGCGGCATCTCCAACCTTGGTACAGTACCTGTATTTATTTTTGTGAGTCTCCTGAGTATGTTTCAACGATGGTCGGGAGAAGGCCTTATTAAGTTCCAAGTGTAATCATCAATTCACTCTCCCATTTTGGCCTGATTCCTCTTTCCTCGGCTACCAGGACCAACACCACTGCAGACACGTCACACTGGAGGGAAGCACAAGTAGCACATCCTTGGTCTCTGAATCATCAGCAGGATGATGGAGCCCTGTGGTGTGGGGAAAACCCTTCCTCCACCATCAGCTGGTTTGACATCTTGTTACTAGTGCCTACACCCCAAATTCTCACATGAGAAAAATGCCTCTGGGTTTGGATTTGCAGCCCCTTCTGCACTAAGGATTAGTAAAAAGTCTGTGAAGTCTCACACAAGGGGACAACTGATTTTTGACACAGGTACGGGAGGCATCATCTGCTTCCGTCCTACCCAGAGCTCAAGCTCCTTCCATCAAAATCCCATTCCTTTCTCCAAGGTTCAGACATCATCCCCTAGAGTTCCATCATCCCCTGGCTTGACACAGGCAGTGGACCACATACTAACTTCTGCTACATTGCAAGATGAGATTGATATCAGAGAGCATTATTTTAGTCCTCACTTTATTCATTATTCACTTCTATGAGCACACACAATCCTCACCTCTCTGAGTTTCTCATTTGTAAAACAGGGCAGAATCCCTGCCTGGGAAAGTTATTAAAATGACATGATGTATCACAGACAACATTTAAAGCACTATTCTACCATTATAAGACAATAATATGGCAGTGTGTTAGGGTGACTCGGTGAATCCTCCCGAGGACCTCAGGCTCATTTTCCTAGTGGCTCCCTCTGGGCCGGCTGCCTGCTAAGCCACCTCGCAGAGAGTGGGGCACTTTGGCTCAGAGGGAAGGGCCAGCGTTCTGACTGCCCTGTGAATGGAGTGCAGTTGCCCTGCGATTTCTCCATTATGATTTTGCTGGTGGAATTGTGCTCTTGCACATTTCCCCTTCCTGACTTGTGCCCAGTTGGCCTCATTCAGTTCGCCAAGATGGCTCTTTCTGTGTTAAGGTTTTATCCTTTTCTGTCCCACATGTTTAGTGGAGTACAGCCAGAGACCAATAAACTTGCCCTGTATTCTTAGAACCACTAGCAATTCAGAAGCCCATTTACCGAGAGCTTTGTCCTGCCGCTTTCTGTTAAGTGCCGCTCACACTCAGGCTCCGACACTGTTTCAGAGCCCACACGCTGCTGGAGAGAACAATCATTAGAGAGGTCAGGCAAGCTCTGGATTTCAATTTGGGGAGTCTCACTGAATTTGAATTAGTTCTGTGGTTGTGAGGAAAAGGGTGTGTGGTGCTATTCCATACCAGCGACAGAAGTCATAGAGGAAGGTGGCAGGTTATTGGTGAGGGGTCCAAACGGGGGCCTAGCCATGAAAGAGATCCTTCCATTGTGAGATGTGCCATATAAAAATCTTCCTCTTTTAAAAAAGTCGTTAAGCATCTGCCTTCGGCTCAGGTCATGATCCCGGGGTCGTGGGATTGAGCCCTGCCTCGGGCTCCCTGCTGGGCAGGAAACCTGCTTCCCCCTCCCCCACTCCCCCTGCTTGTGTTCCCTCTCTCGCTGTGTCTCTCACTGTCAAATAAATAAAACCTTAAAAAAAAAAGTTATTAAAGGGTCGAGGGGCTCAGTCTGTTAAGCATCCATCTCCTGATTTCGGCTCAGGTCATGATCTCAGGGTCATGAGATTGAGCCCTGCATGGGGCTCCGTGCTCAGCGATGAGTCTGTTTGAGATTCTCTCTCTCCCTCTTCCTTTGTCCCTCCCCAAGCTCGTCCATGTGCATCCTCTCTCTCTCTCTCTTTCCAAAATAAATAAATCTTAAAAATAAATAAATAAAAATAGAAATTCATTAAAGGGTCAAACCCAAATGCAGATTGGAAAAATGCTTGCAGAGAAGTAAATTTTAAGTAGTGTTGTGTCTACTTAGAACAAAGGCGATGCAAACTTTCAACAAATGTTTATTCATGGATGCTTGATGTGTGTCCAGCCTGTTCGGACTGAAATTTAATGGGATCAGAAGTCTGAAGTTCATTTAAGTGGAAACAATCTGTGTTACTGATCAAGTGACCTTGAAATATTATTTCACATTTTGAGCTTGTTTTCTTGAGGATAAAATGGAATACTAATTCTCACGTCACTTGTTAAATGATATTTTTCCTATTACCTTGGAATTTCAGCAAAAGTTGCAAGGCAGAGAAAAATAGGTGGTAAATGAATCCCCTTTCACTCTAAAGGTAAAGCTGAGCAGGAGCTTAGGAGTCTCTCCAGGGTTTACTCTGACCTTCAACCTCCCATCTCAGTAGGCCCATTATGACGGAAGACTAGAAAATTTAGGAAACATTCGTGGGACTTGGAGTGTCAGCCCAGGGGCAGTGCTGGAGCCTTTTCTCTTTTCTGTGAGGGAGTGAGGGTGTGCCTCCCCGGCCCAGTTCCAATTAGAAGGGGGAGATCCCAAGAGGATACTCACAAAGATGTCCTGACTGGTGATGTGTGGTGTACACAATCGTGGCGGGGAGGCAAGGTGAGAAGGAAAGCCTGAAGTGTGTCCTGAGAAGGGAGACCCATACGAGGGGCTAGTGACCCATCTGGGATAATGATGGGAGTGAGAAGGATGCCTAGTGAGGAGAGAGGATCAGGGTGGGGCTGTACTCTGACCCCTGGGCAAGAATACATACAGCTCCTGGGCACCAGCTGGGTGCTGTTAAATCAGGTGGGTCCTGGGACAAGGCGATTTTTTTTTTTTAGAGATTTTATTTATTTATTTGACAGAGAGAGAGCATGAGCAGGGAGGGGGAACAACGGGAGGAGAGGCGGACTCCCCGCGGAGCAGGGAGCCTGACACGGGAGCTCCATCCCAGGACCCTAAGACAATGACCTGAGCCGAAGGCAGATGCTTAACCGACGGAGCCACCCAGGCGCCCTGGGACAAGGAGATTTTAGCAGTAAGAGGCAAGTGGGCTTGTGGAGCTGGAGCTGGTGACAAGGAAGCTTTGAGATGTCAGGCACAATCCAGTGTGTGTGTCTGGAAAGTGCCTTGTGGAGAAACTCACCTGCTCTCTGACACACAGCTTTTGAATTGATATTGGCAGCCGAAAGCATCAGTGTGAAAACATTTTTGCCATTTCCTTCTACTTCTCAACCCTCTCACCCCCTGTGCACCCGCATCAAGTGCAGGCTATACCTGTGCTGGTCAGAAACTCCGAGGATGAGCGTCCGGATTGCAGGTGCACACCTAGCACTCACAAGGAAGGTTCTTATGAACATGACTGCAATGACTCAGTGAGAGAGGCAAATAGAATATTTCCTTTACATATAACATCACCACAAAAGTTTTAGTGTTACTGTAATAGGCAAACCCCTGAAAAATTCATCACAAAATGGATTTCTGTATAGAAATGGACTTCTGAAATCCAGTGAGAATTCTATTGTCTGAATTTTTTTCCCTAAAGCTTTCTTAGGCAAATAACTTGTTAAAATCACAGAAACAGAAAAACAGAGATGAACAAGCCGCAAAGGTGATCTCACACCATTTAGGTTTATTTTCAGTTCAGTTTATTGGTGTTAAAATCTAAAGGAAAAAAGAAAAAAAGGGGAGGGGCAGGGGGCTAGGTAATATTGAACAGAAAAATCACTATCTGCCACCCAAAAATCTCTTCCTAATTCTTCTTATTTTTTCATACCAACTCTTCCAGTATTTTTGAAGTTATATCTTCATGGGATTTTATTCATTTATTCAAATATTGATAGATTTTCTATATATCGTGACCCAGTAGACTTGTATCAGGGCTCTTGTGCTCCATAGAAGGAGTGCTTTGTGAGGAACACACGGAGGTACAAGGCAACAATTCAAAGGGCTGCCAGAAGTCATAAAATGAGGGAATGCTTGCAAAACATGCATTGCTACCCAACACAATAGGAGCACTTTTTAAAAAAATATTTTATTTATTTGAGAGAGAGAGAGCACAAGTAGGGGCAGAGGGAGTGGGGGATGCAGACTCTCCACTGAGCAGGGAGCCTCCAGTGGGGCCCAGTCTCACAACCCCGAGATCATAACCTGCACTGAAACCAAGAGTTGGATGCTTAACTGACAGAGCCACCCAGATGCCCCAATAGGTAACACTTTAAATTTATAGTAGAGCTGATAGTAAAATTGGCTATATGACTTTTTGCTATTTTCTTCTAAATATGTTATAATATCTAAAAAATAAGAGATCAGCATACTTTGTTATCCTGAGTTATACTCACTCATCCAGTTTCAAGCCCAGAGCACTGTTTCTGAGGCAATCGGCCGCAGGATGTGCATAGGCCATATATTCTAAACCCTTGCAGGAACCCCCACAAAGATGTATCTGATCCCTTCCATACAACTTGAACTTACACAGCCCTGTGGGTCCTAGCCTCAGACATCTAAACATTTTTTTCCTGGTGTTATAAAAAGATAAGGGTAGAGATCATTCCTTATCTTGACACTAAGTCAAGAAAATGCTTTTTTTTTTTTTTTTTGGCTGGTAAAGATCTGCTTTACAAAGAACTGAATGGTATGCAGCATCATTCAAGACCAAATGGCCCCCATTTTCTATTGACTGGCTACTAGAAATTCTTCATTTCAGATTTTTTTTTATCAGAGATTATTATTCCCAGTAATGTCAAATGGGGGTGTTCAGAACAAACCTTCAATGACAATGCCCAAAACCTCCTTAGAAATATCAAATTGCTGATAAGAAAATAAGGCACCCAATGGCCAACATCTAAGAGAAAATGAAGGAGAATAATAGCCAGGACACCAGATGACCCGAGGCTCTTTAGCCCTGAGGTTACTTGTGGATCTCAGCGATGGTGGGCCCGTGGTCTGTCTGCTCAAAGAGAGGTGTCAAATGGAGAACACTGTACCTTAATCTGAGATCCCAAAAGGCAGTTCTCAGAATAGAGATGAACTAGATCTACACCTACACCTCACACACCACAGCAGCAACAGGGAAATGGTTGCTTTGCACCTTGGTTGGTTTTCCACAGAAGTTTCCACTGGTTGCACTAGTTTATTGGCTGGTGCAGTGGAGGCTGTATTATGCAGCTCATATCCCCCCTTCTGGAATGACACACTCATTCCACTACACCTATGAGCGTGGGCTACAGCTGGCTCTCAGGTGAGTCCCTCTTCAGGATCTATACTCCGCTGAAGAGAGCTCCTCATGGGAGGTCATCTCCTCCCTAGCAGCAGCCCACATTCAAGGAGTGGTCTACGCAGGGGATACGCAGGCCTGCCATCTTTGTCTCAGTGTGGGAAATGTCTGAAGGCCTTTCTAACTCTGGAGCTGCCTCCCTGTGGTCTCACCTGGAGCCTCAGGTACAATCGTATTAGTTTCAGCTTTTCTTTCTGCCCAGTCCTGTTTGATCTGTCTTCACATATGGAGAAAGTACTCTCCAGTAAGCCTTCTGTATATAAAATCTCAGAACCTCGGGGTTTGTTTCCTAGGAAACAAAACTGACAGGGAGTGATTCCAGAGAGTGAGGATATGAGCTCGGGAAGGGAAGAGGGTCAAGGTAAGTTGTGCAAAGCAACTGATTACTGCTCAGAACAACTGTGGCTTGGTCTCCCGGGGAGCACTGGGACACAATGCAGAACTCTCCTCAGAGGGACAAGGAAACCAGTATTTTCCACCAACTTCCATTCAGCATTGATTGAGGGTTGTTTACAAAGTTGTCAATTGTCATGTCCTCAACATCTCCAGCCTATCCACAAAATATTCCAGCACTCTCTCATAGTCGGAGGAGGAATCTCTTACTTGGAGTAAGATGCCACTGTCATGAACAGAAATGACAGGCTGTGACACACTGTGGGCGGGGTATCAATGCCATTTACTATACCTTGATTACATGTGAGCAGAGTAAAACAAGGAAAGGGAAACACTTCACCCTGGGTGGTTGTGACACAGATCCAGTCCTGACATGAATTTACGTCTTCCTTACACACTACCTCCCTGTGGCCCAGGGAACCTTACATAGGAACTTGCTTTAAGTGGTTCTAGACTAATAGTGCCTCCAAGAGCCAGAAAAAAGGAAATCCGAATCTGCCACCCTAGACTTGATAAATCCCACCCGTATCTATTTTAGAAGAACACTGTGGAGAGGGACGCCTGGGTGGCTCAATCGGTTAAGCATTTGCCTTCGGCTCAGGTCATGATCCCGGGGTCCTGGTATGGAGTCCCACATCGGGCTCCTTGCTCAGCGGGGAGCCTGCTTCTCCCTCTGCCTGCAGTTCGCCCTGCTTGTGCACTCTCTCTCTTGCCCTCTCTCTCTCTGACAAATAAATAAATAAAATCTTTAAAAAAAAATAACACTATTGAGAAAAAAGTAAAAAAAAAAAAGGAAAAATCAAGTTAAGGAGGTGCAGTGAGGGAAAACCTGTAGAAATAATAAAAAAGAATATTTAGACTCATAAGGACTCGATATAGAGGACTTACAATCGATTATGCAACAACTAGGTTATTATGTATGGAAGAAAAAATAAAAGCTTGAATGTATTTGCTGGATAGAGAACTTTAAAAGATAACTAAGTATAGTTGAAAAAGGAGAACTTCCAGAAATTAAAATAAAAATGTAAAACAACCTGAAATTCAATACTCAGTAGATGGAATAACAGCTGAAAAGAATCTGCTGACAGGGGAAAAGCAATGAAGGGCATCTCCAACAGATGAATGGATAAAGATGTGGTCCATATATACAATGGAATATGACTCAGCCATCAGAAAGGATGAGTACCCAACTTTTACATCAACATGGATGGGACTGGAGGAGATTATGCTAAGTGAAATAAGCCAAGAAAAAAATCAGTTATCATATGGTTTCACTTAGTTGTGGAACATAAGGAACAGCATGGAGGACATTAGGAGAAGGAAGGGAAAAACGAAGGGGGGGGATCAGAGATGGAGACGGACCATGAGAGACTATGGACTCCAGGAAACAAACTGAGGGTTCTAGAGGGGAGGAGGGTGGGGGACGGGTTAGCCTGGTGTTGGGTATTAAAGAGGGCACGTTCTGCGTGGAGCACTGGGTGTTATGCACGAACAATGAATCATGGAACACTACATCAAAAACTAATGATGTACTGTATGGTGACTAACATAACATAATAAAATAAAATAAAATTTAAAAAAAGCAATGAAATGGAAGAAGGGTCAGAGAAATGATAAAGAATATAGTATAGAGGAACATAAGAAAGTGGGGACTATGACGATGTGGTAAGCATACAAGGATGGTATGCATATAATTGGAGTTCCAGAGAAAAGGAAGGGGTTAACATGTATTTGAAGAAATAGTGGCCAACATTCTGCCGATTTGATGAAACCTATGAACCGACAGATGCAAAAAGCTCAGAGAAACCTGGGGAGAGAAATATAAAGAAAATGATATCAAATGACGTAATCTACTGTTCAAAATATGTGATGAAGAAAAAAAATCCTACAATATGCAGAGGAAAATAGGATATTATATAGAGAGAAACAAAGATAACAATTACAAAAGACTTCCTGTAAGAAACCATGAGAACCAGAAAGGACAGAATCTTTGAAGAATTAAGAAAAGAGATCATATTACAATTCTATACCCAGAAAGAATATCTTTCAAACATGAAAGTGAAATAAAGTTGAGTGAAAGAAGCATGACCAGCAGTTCTGTCCTACAAGAAATGTAAAGTAGTTTCTTTAGGCAGTAGGAAAATGATATCACGTGTCCTTTAAGTCTACACAAAATGATTAACAGTACCAGAAATAGTAAACTGAGGCCCAGGCCAGGGGCAGAGTGCCAGTCAGCAATATGAAGGAACAAACTACTGACGTACACAACAATGTAAATGAATCTCAAAAAAGATTTGCTGAATGATACCTAATCATATTGTTTCATTGCATTTACATAAAGCTCTAGAACAGTCAAAACTAGTCTATAATGAAAAATAGCAGAACAGTACCTTTTTTTTTTTTTGAAATTGTAGGCACAGGGATTGACTGGAAAGAAACATGAAGATACTTTATAAGTTTGTGGTAATATTTTATATGTTCATAATAGTTTGCATTTCAGAGGTGTATATGGTTTTTAAAAGTCAATGTATACATCAGATTGGTTCATTTCATTTAAGTAAATTTCACATCTAAAAAAAAACCTGTAAACAAGTATTGAACACCAGTTAATAATATGCATGCTGAGTGCCTGTATGGAGGTCTTTGGCTATCGGCAGTTTACTTTGCAAAGTATAAAGAAAGAGGATGATTAATAGATTATACAAGAGCAAATAGTTGGATGGAAAAGTACTTGATACAACATATCATAATGTGTTAAGGTAGAACCTAAATTGAAGGCATATAGACATTCACGGTAGAATTCTTTCAGTTTTGTTCTGTAATTGAAATTGTTCATAATAAATTTTGAAAACCTACTGGCACAAAGTGAAAATGTTAAAACCAAAATTATAGGGGCGCCTGGGTGGCTCAGTCAGTTAAGCGTCCGCCTTCGGCTCAGGTCATGGTCCCGGGGTCCTGGGATCGAGCCCCGCATCGGGCTCCCTGCTCGGCGGGGAGCCTGCTTCTCCCTCCCCCACTCCCCCTGCTTGTGTTCCCTCTCTCGCTGTGTCTCTCTCTCTCTGTCAAATAAATAAATAAAATCTTAAAAAAAAAACCCAAAATTATAAATCTTTTAGAAGTTAATCCTGGAAATGCTTTTATGACACTGTGGATTTCTGATATAGGAGAGGACATAAAAAGAACAAACCATAAAATAACGGATTGATAAAATCAACCACATTAAATTTAACAAGTTTTCTTTATCAAAGGACAACGTTAGTGGCGCACAAAGACGAGCTACTGAATGCAAGGTGATATTTGCAACACATATAACTGACAGACTAGTTTCCAAACCACACAAATAACTCTTTTTTAATAATCAATTTTTAAAAAGTGGTCAGATAACACAATACAGCAAGGATTCAGTAGGCAAAATAATTGGGCAGGCATTTCACCAAAAAGGCAATCAAAATAGTTAACTTAATGATTAATAGATGCAAATTAAAACCACAAGAAGATACCATAAATATCTCAACAGATCATGTAAAATTACAAAGTCTAAAATAGATCATGCTATTGAAGATGTGGACCGATGAAACTATGATGCAACATTTATCGGTATTTGGTAAAGTCACTTCAGAAAACTATTGTCATTATCTAATAAAGTCCTAATAAAGTCAAATACGAGCACATTCTATGGCATATTAAGCTCCATCCCATGCATGTATATACTAGAGGACATCTCACATATATGCACCAAGCTGCATATATATTAAGTTTTAGGTCAGCTTTGTATACTTAAGCACTTTCCCTGTTAAAGAAAAACAAAATGCAACAACCAACCAACCAACCAACCAAACTGGACACAAATAAACATACTGTTGAGCAAAAGTATCAAGAAACAAAACAAAACAAATGGTATGAGTTATCCATTAGAGTTCAAAAATAGGCAGTCCCGATCTATGTTGATTAGCAAAGTCCACCTAATTGGTAAAACCATACAGAACAAAATATGAAATGATTATGACCAAGGTGAGGTTAAGGGTCCCCCTTAAGCAATGGTGCTGTGATGGCGCAGGGCTCACAATGGGGTTGGGGGGCAGGACACCACTGCTGGGGTGCTGGCAATGTTCTATTTCTTGACCTGAGGGGCATTTACATGAGTGGTCATTTTATTTTTTTTTTAATGTACAAATATATGTTTAATTCACTCCTCTATATTTATACTATATTTCACAATATATTCTGTTTTTTTAAAAATAATCCAATATTTTTGATAATGTTGTGATTCTATATTTTCTTGTAAGCACCACAGAACATATTTTTCTTGGATAAAAGCTTACCCATGATTGTTTCCTAGGGGCCTTCAGAGCCTCCTCTCCCACGCACCTCCCCCACACTTATTCTATAGGATGCTCTGAGGCAGAGGAGGGAAACCCAAAAAGGGCACCCGAAGGACAAACTTGCTGCCACATCAGTGATGATTTGCCCCCAAGAGACACAATTTGGCTATAAATCCTGATGTATCCCTCCAGCCTAATTGGCCATTTCACGCTAGGAGCGCCGTGTGATCTGGCTGATCTCATATGCACTTTCCACCACCAAGATTCTCTGCCACATTTGATTCCATCCTCAAAAGTATCAGAATCAGTTCCTGGGCCTTCATAATCAAATAATAATAATAGCATTAAAACAGTAAATAACAATAACAATAAAAACTTTTGAAAAACCGGCTAATGCTTACTGAGCACTTACTCTGTGTAGGGAGTGTTTTATTGCTTTGCATGCATTCCCTCTTTTCATCCTCATAGTGTTTCTATAAAGTAGGAGCAATTATTTTTCTTATTTTATAGCTTGGAGAACAGGCACAGACCAGTGAAGTAACCAGCTCAAAGTTCCAGAGATGTACGTGATGCATAAGAGCTGGGTTTCCAACTCAGGTGTTTTTTGCCGCTGTACTTCCCACTCTTGGGAAGTAGTAATGCTATTTGATAAGAAGTGAATTTTTTGTTTGTTTTGTGGGGGTTTTTTTCTAGATTTTATTTATGTATTTTAGAGAGAGAGAGAGAGAGAGAGAAAACGCACAAGCAGAGGGAGGGGCAGAAGGGGGAAGAAGAGGGAGAGAATCTCAAGCAGAGTCCGTGCTGGGCTCAGAGCCCCGCGTGGGGGTCCATCTCAGGACCCTGAGATCACAACCTGAGCCGAAACCAAGAGTCGGAGGCTTAATCAATTGAGCCACCCAGGTGTCCCGAGAAATGAGTTTTTAAATACCATTACTTTTTACACCTGTATTAATGTTTTTTCTATTACAACATAGAGAATTAAGTGATACATACACTTTAAATGTTCATCAGTGTTGCACATAAAGTATATCTTCACAATCAATAGTTGAATGGTTTGATAGTATATGTGGAAGAAGTAGTGATAAGGGATGAGGGGTTTTTTGTTTTTATTTTCATTTCAGTTAGTTAACCTACAGTGTTATATTATTTTCAGGTGTATAATAAGGGATGCATTTTGAATTGAGGGGACTAATGCCAAATTCTAGATAACTTCACTGCCAAATGATAGATGGCTCCACAATTCTACAAATAATTTAATAAATTAACCCTCAGTTATATAAAGAAGGTTTAAATGCCAAGTTGAATAAGTAAACCACCTCCTTTCCAAATGAGCCACAGAGGTTAAAGAAAGAAAGTTTTTTTTTTTTTTTTTTTTTTTGGCTTTTACTCATCTCTATTTTATTTTTCACTAGCCTAATACAGATACCATTTTCCCAAATATCACTTCAGGAGTTGCCAGAATGTTACTTAATGGTTGTTGGATTTTTTTTTTCCTGTTATCGTTTTTATAACAAACTTGGTTCCTGGCTCTGTGCTTCCTGTTATTAATGAAGCCAGCATTGCTGAACTGCTTCCAAACCCAAACATGAGCACCCTAACAGCGTGCACTTCTCAGGGAGGCTTGGAAAATCACCCAGAATGCAAGTAAGCTGGCTCTGAGTAAGAGTTTCTCCTATGAGGTGGAGAGGCAGAAAGCCAAATTCTGCGGGTCTGAGGAATATCCTTCATGCGTAGGGTTTCTACAAAGTGCTGGAATCAGGAGTTAAAAGTCCTTTAAAATTATGTCAGCCTCCTTCACAGGCTTAACGTGAAATTATCCAGCCCCAATTCTGTGCTCTTGATCCACTGGGAGCCTGAGAACTAATTTACTGTGAAATGCAGAAGAGAACCAAAAGCCCTTACTTATGTGTTTGTGGTAAAGTCATGAAAACTAAATGCTACCTCCTGAAATGTGTGCCAAAGGAGAAAGACAAGCAAGCTTTTTTTATTGGCTTTTGGCCAATAAACAGTCTCAATCCATCACTGGCAAGGGCAAGGTAGTCTGAGTGGAAGCGACAGGCAAAAACTTTACCACTAATAATAAAAACAAGAGAAGAGGTCATATTAATTGAGCACCTGCTCAGTTAACGTATGTTGCTACTTTTACTCCTTAACTGTGGTTTGACAAATGAAGAAACGGAAATTAAGCTTTATACTCAGGGTGAAACCTATAACAAGTGGTCAGTCCATGATTGAATTCCGTTTTCTCCAGGTCCCGATAAACTGCATTCACCCTCTTCATTTTGCAATCTCTAGCCTCACAGGGGCTCTCAGTGGACCTGCAATTCCCTTAGGCTTTCTCATCCGTCCACCCCTCTCTTCCTTAGTTAGCTGCCACTGACCAGCTGTGTGTCCTCAGACAAGTCGCTTCAATTCTCTTGTCTTAGTTTTTTTTTTTTTTTTGGTTGTTTTTGTTGTTGTTTTCAAGACATTTATTTATTTGAGAGAGAGAGAGAGTGAACGAGCCTGGGAAGGGGCAGAGAGAGGGAGAGAGAAACCTTAGCAGATTCCTCGCTTAGCTCGGAGCTGACAAGGGTCTTGATCTCAAGACCCTGAGATCATGACCTGAGCAGAAACCAAGAGTCAGATGCTTAACCGACTGTGCCACCCAGGAGCCCCTCTGTCTTAGTTTTCATATCTACAAACCGAGACTAATAACAATATTCACCTCACAAGTCCCCTGCTGGATCACTGCTATTAACATAAGAACGTACTGCGGTATCTTTCATTAAAAATAAACAAACAAAAATGCCACAGTCCCTTCAGCCCTTATCCCACTGATGCTGGTCGGTCGAGTCCAAGGATCCGAAGGGGGTCCCGCAGGATCAGCCAAGAGGGTCCTCGGCTTCACACAGGATAGAAATCAAACATGAGCCAGTCGGAGGTGAGAGCAGAGTTTATTGAGGCATAGAGAGAGTGCAAATACAGAAGCAGTGTCTGGAAGACTCAAAAAGGAAAGGAGCAGAAGTCTTGTCTTTGCTTGGGGGCTTGGGGTTTTGACTGACGATTGTGGTCTGGTGCATGTGTGCTCTCACGCATCCAAGAAATGGTCAAAAAAGGATGAGTGTTCAGGTGTTCTCAGTAAGTCACTTAGGCCCTGGAGCCAGGGGTCTTGGCATCAAGGTGTTTAGAGTCAGTGATCTTGGAGAACATTTATGAAGACCCTGCCCGGTCACTCCTTAGATATTATCTATTGTGCTGGCAGACGCCAAAGAAAAAAATAACTCCTTTGACCTTTACAAGGACGACATACATTAAGGTATGTGCAAGGTGGGGGGGTGCAGGTCCTAGCAAGAATAGACGCAGGAAAAGAAGCAAAGGAAAATACAGCTTTTTGTTTTCAAGGGGTCCCTTCCATGGCTCTGTCTCACCGTTTGTGTTGCCCCAACTCCATCCCTGAAGGGTTATAGGGTGATGGTGGTTGGTTTCTCCAACTCTTCTCCTTTCTTCATTATATTCCAATTGATGTTCCTCCTTTCTCACTCCATCAAACCGTTCTTTCCATGGTCACTATAGCATCCATGCCGTTAATCCAATAGTCAATTTTTCTCCGTCACCGTACTTGATTTATTAGTATATAATATATCTAAATAGTACTCCTTGTGCCCCTCAAAAGACTCTCTTCACTTGGCTTCCAAGACATCATACTCTCCTGATTTTTCTCCTACTGATCTGGCTTTGCAGGTTTCTCCTCATCTGTTCTAAATGTCCAAACCCACAGTGTTCAGTCCTTGAGTTTCTGATTGTTTTCCTTTAGACACTCTCACTCATATGGTGACCACATCCAGTCTCGATGCTTTAAAATGCATTCTGTAAAGCTCCCAAATGTGCACCTCTAGTCTGCCCCTCCCCTGAGCTCCTGACACAGATTTCCAACTGTTCATTCAGTCTCTCCTCTGGGATATCTTATAGTCCTTTACACTTATATATACAAATCCAAACTCCTCACCTAATTCTTTCATAGTCTTACCCCTTTCAGTATCTGGCAACACATCCTTCCAGTTTTTTGGTCCCAAATCTTGGTGCTATCTCTGACCCTTATCTTTTCTTTGAAGATCTAACAGGAAATACTCCTGGCTGTGTATTTTCAATATATCTAGAGTCTAACCATTTCCCACTACCCGGAACACAGCCACCCTGAACCAGACCACCACCATCTCTGGTGCAGGTTTTTGCAATAGTTCCTAAACGATCTCCCTATTTCCACCTTAATCTCATTTCAGTCCATGCAACAGAGAGATCCTTCCAAATATAAACAGACCATGTTCCTCTCTACTTAACACTCTTTACTGGTATTCATCTCAGGGAGAGAACATGCAAAGTCCTTCTGGGAGCTTCCAAGGATTTCTACAATCTCCCTAATACCAATGTGATTTCCTCGCTCGTGTGGCTGCAGCAACACTGCCTTCTAACCCCTACTGAACACACGAGGCATGCTCCCAGATCAAGGCATTTACACTTCTTACTTTCTTCGCCTGAGATTTTCTCCCATCAGATAGCACGACTCACTCTTCTGCTTTTTTACACCTTTAATCAAATCTCACCATCTCAATTCCATCTTCCTTATTCACCCAATTTAAACTTGCAACCCTCCCTAACGTTAGTGTTCCTTTTTCCCTTTCCCTGTTTTTGTTTTTATTTTATTTTTTACCAGAATGCTTAACGCCATTTGACATCCTATGTTTTTTTTTTTTTTTAATCTATTTGTCTCTTGTCACTTGCCTCCAGTGGAATCTAAGCTTCATGAAAGTACAGATTTTGATTTATCTTATTTGCTGTTTTATCTACCAGGTAAATTGTGCAACATAGTTCTCAAAAGCAAATGCTGAAAGAATGATTAAAAGTTTTGTCTCTTTTCTTTCCACCTTCTAATGGTGTACTTTCCAATTGTGAACATTCTCACAATATGAGTTTATTCCATCCTCATTAACAAAGCTGCAACCTACATATAAAAAATCATTTCTGTTTCATATATAAATAATATACTATAAAGCGTTAACGACTTGCTCAAGATTAGGCAGACACTCCTAAATCCTATCATTCCAAATCTGTACTATTGCATAATTCAATGAAAATATAAATGATAAATTCTTGCTTTATGAAATTTGTAGAAAATCTCCCTTAACTTTTGTCTAATGGATAGTGATTTTTTTTAAGATTTTATTTATTTATTTGAGAGAGAGAGAGAATGAGAGATAGAAAGCATGAGAGGGAAGAGGGTCAGAGGGAGAAGCACACTCCCTGCTGAGCAGGAAGCCCGATGCAGGACTCGATCCCGGGACTCCAGGATCATGACCTGAGCCGAAGGCAGTCGCTTAACCAACTGAGCCACCCAGGTGCCCTGGATAGCGATTTTTTTTTAAAAAAGGAGGAAGGTCTACAAATATCCAGAAGTATTTTCATTCCTTTCTTTCTCAGAATTTAAAAACAGATTCACTAAAGATAATATTGAGTGCTACCCTGAGTACACTGGAAATAGAAAAGTATAACATGCATGGGATTTATTTGTTTCTCCATTTACTTTTTAAGTATTTCCATGCCCAGCGTGGAGCCCAGCATGGTGCTTGAACTCATGACCCTGAGATCAAGACCTGAACTGAGATCAAGAATCAAGACGCTTAACTGATTGAGCCACCCAGGTGCTGTATGGGATTTATTCGTAAGAATTTTGTTATCTCTGGTCCATATATACTTTTGCAAACTGAAAGTAGATGCCTACCAGTATTTTTATTGATGATCACGTTCAAAATAACTTGTTATCAGCGAAGACTTTAGATTTGCAAGATCATTTGGTTTTAATTCATTCAAAACTATCAGTTGAATGCTTTTCCTAGAGCTAAAGGGTAGCCTATTAACTTTTCATGGAGATGCGCAGAACCCCAGGCAATATAAAAAGGAAGGAATCACTGTTAGCATCAGTAAAAAGGAAGGATTGGGGTGAACCTGGTGTGATTCGGGAGCAGGTATTAAAGCGAAGAAGCTCTATGATCTCTAGAACAAAAATGTGATGCATCCCTGGTTCTCTCACTATTTATATTTCCACTCCTTTCATATTTCTTAGATGTTTCTAGTCTCTCATTACTTGAGTCTTTCCCAGTTCTGAATTCTCCTTTGACTTTGATTATAGGATATATTCTAGAAATTACATAGTAGGCATAGATACTAATAGGAGGTTCCCACTATTTTTAGGCAAAAGCTTGTTGCTCCCTTTTTTTGGACACCAATCTTTGACCTTCCTTTAATTGCACTGATTGTCTCTATCCCTGCCCGCCTTCTCTGTATCCATTGTCTGGGAGGCCAGTGCGCTGCAGCTGTCTCATTTATATAATTCAGCAAATGTTCACAGAGACCGAACTGTGAACACAGTTGTTTCTAGCTGTAAATAGAAGCAAGTTGCTTTGTGTGTTTCTGGGTGATTTCATCTGTGGTTTCCATTCAGATAACTTCACAAATGTTCTTGTCTAAAAAACAACTTACTTCCTCCCTCTCTTGCCTCTGTCTGGCTAAAACGTATGTGATCCATAAACTTGGCAAACGCTTGTACTTAACTTTGCTAATTCTAGCCCTTCATTCGACCCACCTTTATGTTATACATCTCACCTTTTCGTGCGCTCTATAGAAGTGGACTGAAGGATTAGAATGGTGGCAGGCAGCAAATTACACAGGAACTGTGGGCTCCGGAAAGACAGACACCCTATCTTATTCACTCTGGTGGCCCTGAAGTGCTAGCGGGGTGCCTAAAGACTGTGCAAGTAGATACCTGCGTGTTTTATGACAGTATTTTTAAATCCTGCCACATTTATCACAGTGTGAACAAAATGCACATCTCCCCCTGTGGCCTCTTTTTTTCTATTTTATTCTAATTTGTCTCTCTCTCAGGTGTCCCGTCCATGGTTTTACTTTCATAGCCTAGCCCTGTTACAGCAATAAGCTTTTCTCCATCTATTAGCCAAGTTAATGCATTATACATGGATTAAACTGTATAAAGCAAAAAACACATCAAAATATTTCGTAAAGTTTTTGAGAAACATTGGAAGTGCTAATCAGTTAAACAATAATGACTGTTGACTAGCCAGTAACTAGTAACTTCATCTTGTGGTAGTTGTACTACTTTATGTGCATTACCTCTGTTAGTCCTCAAAACAGCTCAATGTAAAGAATAATGGGGAATGAGGTGTAGAGTGTCTAAATAACTTGCCAAAGAGCCCAGAGATACCAGAAAATGGAGTAGAACTCCAACCTATTGTATATCTCAATCCAGAATTTTCCCTCCTTACTCTAAACTGTAATTCTTCAAATGAGGCTACATTACGGTCTCTACCCTTGTGGAGCTACACAGGCTGGATAAAATGCATCCGGATCCCAGGCTGGACAGACCAATTCAATTCAGTCATTTCTATTTTGAAAATATGTGTAGGACATCACATTTCTCTAGGGGGTTTATATATAATCATGACTCCGTCTCTTTCCATATAAAGGTTTAAAATAAAACCTAAGACCAGAACAAGCAGGGCTCTACTACAAGAAGATTATGGTGAATTCAGTTAAGGATGTTTTCAGTGCCTTGGGGGAATTCTAAGGAAGGAAGGAGCATATTTTGTAGAGAATGCAGCTTGATGGGAAGAGAGAGAGCGCTCAGCAGTGTCCTTGCTAACAGTTACTGCTTGCTTTGTAGGCAGGAGTCCAACCAAGGGGATGAGAAAGGAAAGAGAATGGCATTCCAGACAGGAGGAGAGAGATGATGAGAAGTTCACAAAGCTCTAAAAGCTCGCACTGGATGAGACTGGGAGAGCTTGGAGCCTAATTTTTGAAAAGAAAAATATCTGATTAAGTAATTTTTTCAAAGTGTAGCCTTGAGAAGAAGAAGGAAGTTAAATCTGAACCCAACAGCAGAATGCTGTATGTCTGTGGCGGAAGGTCAGAAGGCTTCGGGTCCTGAGAGGCATACACAACAACCCAGAAATAACCGCGGCTTTCTTAGGGTACACGATATTGAATTTTAAATAGTATTTAATATCAATTTTATTGACTTTAATTTATCCACTTTAATGCCAGTTGTGCTGAGGTTCCACATAGCTACTTACACTAGTATTAACAACAGCATAAATGTCCCATGGAGCACGTTTAAGAATCTAGAACCAGGGGCACCTGGGTGGCACAGTCGGTTAAGCCTCGACTCTTGATTTCAGCTCAGGTCATGATCTCAGGGTGGTGAGATGGAGCCCGCATCCGCTCCACGCTCAAAGGGGAGTCTCTTTGTCCCCCTCCCTCTGCTCCTCCTGCTCTCTCTCTCTCTCTTTCAAATGAATAAATAAAATCTTAAAAAAAAAAAAAGAATCTAGAACCAGTAGGCAGTAAGACTCCCTGAGGGCAGGCAAAAGGGACCATTCTTAAACTAACATTTTACCTCTCTGCTGCAGCCACTCAGCACCGTCCTAGGTGACTTATTTCACTTTTTGAGGTCACCCTTTTACTGTCAGGAGGTCATTGCTGTTTTGTCCTTTCCAAGGGTCCACCATTCCCCCTCCAGAATATTAACTTAAATGGAGGTACAAGATCCGGGAGTCATAGAGCCGGCGTAAAGACAGAGCTGTGTCATTCTTGCAGAAATTTTTGAAAGTGAATTTATAACTGTAATGAATTTGCAACTATAAACAACAGAGAGGCAGATTCCAAGCACAATTTACAGAGTTATCGTGGTTTCGTTTGTTGTTGTTTGGTGAGTTAAAGCAGGTTATGTTAAAATATTATCCTCAAAGAACTAAGAATCACTTTGATGCATTCTGTTTTATGTCTGTTGCAACACACACTGGGGAACTTTATAAATATTATTCTAATTAGAAAGTCTTTAATATCTATTGCTGTAAGAGACTCAGAAGCTTTTATTAATTCATGATATGATTTAAGCTAGATGCAATGTTATGGGAATATGAAGATTCGTAAGTATCTTTGGCTCCAGATCTCTCATGTAATGTAGACTACAGTGAAAAAAAAAAAAAGACCTTTCTACAGCTTTATCAAACAATCCGTCAAGAGGGGTGCCTGGGTGGTTCAGTTGGTTAAGTGTCCGACTCTTGATTTCGGCTCAGGATGAGGGGCTTGATCTCACAACACTGAGATAATGATGTGAGCCAAAATAAATTACACTTATGCATAAGTTTTCTCTCTTTCACCAAAGCCACATTGTTCATGAGACCATGGGCAAGGAGCCTTAACAGGCATCTCACAATATGGCAGTTGGTCAACCTGACAATTGAGAGCCATTTCTACATTTGGCACCTTTGGGGGAACATTAATCTTCTCATATAAATCTCCTCATACTCCGGCCATTTGAAGTCTATTCTTATGCTTTTTCATCAAAATTTTTTATCATCGATATTGCTGTTTTGTCCTTATTTCATACTGTATGTCTTTTTGCTCTTTTGTGTGTCTTATAATTGTTGGCGCTTATATTTTTTAAATGAATCTAAGCATCTCTGTGTGAGGCTTTCCCTCACACCGCAGTTGAAATGACTATCACCACTACTGATTCCCAATTTGCAAAGAGTAGAGGCAAAGCTGAGCCCCCAGGAAAGCACCGCACCATTTAGTCCCCTGAAGGCAAGTTGCTTAAATTGAATGAAGGGGGAAATAGTTTTCCTCCAGGAAGGGGAGAAAGTGTTTTGTCTTGTCACTTAAAGAGTTGTTTAGTCTAGATATGGAACTGCTTACCTTGACCACAAAGAGTCAGCCAGCATCACCATCCACAGAATAATTGAATGCCTTCTTTCACCATCAACAGTGTCTCACACAATTCTTCTAAATAAGGAGCTTATTTTATAAAGAAATAAATGAGATGATCAGCTCACAGCCATGGGATTCATTGATGTTATTCTGCCCCTGTTTGCCAAAAGTGCCTGAGCTAATAGAATGATGAATAGGTCTATTAAATGCTTAGTTTGTGCAAGGTTATGTGCTGTCCTATGGGACACAATATATGCTCTGAACAGGCAACTGGTATTTGGAGCTATTTCTTTCAGAGCCAGATCTCATGGGTCCAGAAACCAAAGGTTATATGTAGGAGTGGCATGTTTCCCTGTCATATCTTGCCCAGCTCATAACATTTTTGCTTTTTATCCTGTAACTTTGGGCTCAGTTGCAAGGAAAACAATACTTTCATTGGAGGATATACAATAGTTGTATTGAATTGGAGATTGAGACTGTCACCTTGGCATTGTCACCCCTGATGTCACTGAACCAATAGGTAGAACAAGGCGGTTACTGTACTGACCAGACTATTGCCTCTGACTATAGAGGGAAATTGGATAGCCATTATACAGTGGGTGCTGGGAAAGTGTGAGAACATGCTCTGGGATTCCTTCTAATATTTCCAGTCCAGTGGTCAAACGTAATGGAAGCCTACAGCAACCCAGTAGCAGGACCACTTTGGGCTCAAACCCTTCAAGAATAAAGAACTAGGTCACTCCACAAATGAAAGATCTTCAGACAATTGAGATGCAGACTAAAGTCAAGAGAATAGGGGTTGGTAGTGGAGGAGTGAAGTTATAAATACTGGTTATCTTCTCTTGAGCAGTAGCAGAAACAAAGACTACACTACCCACATTTCCTTCCTTGCTTTGATAAAAAATATACTCTCATTTATTTTTAAATTTCTCTGCATCTCCTGTGTGACTGACAATGTTCCAGATACTGACCATACAGCTTGGAGCAGAACAAAGCCCCCCCCACCACACACACACACACACACACACACACACACACCAGTGACACTTGATTTTAGGAGGTCTGACAAACAATAACTGACCAGACAAATAGGTGTAAAAGGTACTGTCAGATAGTAATATGTGCCACAAAATTTTTCACCCTGATTTTGTTTTTCTGTTTAATTGTTCCTTAATTTGTTTTATTAATCAGAAAACACTTTTTGAAAGATTTTATTTATTTATTTGAGGGAAAAAGTGCATGAGCAGGGGGAGGGATAGAGGTGGAGGGAGAGGGACAAACAGACTCAGTGCTGAGTGCAGAGCCTGAGGTGGGCCTCGATCTCAGGACCCATGACCGACCCTGAGATCACGACCTGAGCCAAAATCCAGAGTCAGATGCTTAACTGACTGAGCTCCCTAGGTGCCCCAATCAGAAAGCACTTTTTAAGGAGTTAAACTGATTCACCAGGAAGCATAGATAGGCATATATAAACAGGAAGCACACACACACACATTTCAGGACACTTTACAGGTTTGTCTTAAAAAGTAAATTATTTCAATCATTCGGTGCCTCGTCTCAAACTCTTTAGGAAGCCGGTCTCAGCCAACCAGACAATAAGGAAGCCATCAATGTACAGTAATGAAGAAACTCATTATAGAATTCATTTTATTTTATGCTCCTATACATCAGTCTTCTCTGAAGATCCATTAAGATTTAGTCCAAAAATTCATTCTCAAAGGAAGGTCAAGGAACTTCAGAGCACAGAAGACCACAAGGTTAACATTAAGAAAGTATATCGTCTCTAAAAGCTTTGTTGTTTTTGGTATCTCAAATCTCCCTTCTGTCCAGTAGTCCTGAAAAGAGTCCTCAGGGCTACGTACACACTGCACTAAACCATTGTACTTGTAAACGCCAATAGATTTCGATAGACTTCTCTGGTTTAACTTCTGAACTGAACAGTTTTCCAACCCTCCTCCCCATGTATATCTCTGTTCATTGGTCTTTTTGGTTTCGGTCTTTAGCTTTTCCTGGGCACCAGAAGTAACTGGACAAGGCACCTTAAGAATACCAGGGTAGAAGCATGTATATTGCTACTGTGTTTCAGGAAGCGGTTTTCAAAAGTGTAAAGTGCACTGGGGCAAAGTAAAATCTCCTGCACGTGTTTCCTTAAATCTCTTCTGTACAATACGAGGTATCATTTTGTTGAGAAGTTCAGATTTTTTGGCATACAAATGTAATCCGAGAAACTTCTGTCAAATCTACTTTTGTTCATTTCCGTTAATTGTTAAACTCAAGGTCTACCCTTATGGGGAAGTAAACAGTTGAAGAATGATGTCAGAATCTGACAGTGCATGAGAAAATGCATGTTAATCCTTTTGGTAAATTTCCTTTCCTTTCCTTTTTTTGGGAGGGGTGTCAAATTTCAACGTACTCTTTCTAAAGAAGAGAACAATGGGAAACAACTGTCATTTCTAATTAACTATACAGAAACAATGCTCTTCCGTAGGATATGGACTTCTCACAATAGATTTCAATTATTTTGACCAAGAATTGAGATTTGAATCATTACTCAGCAATTTTTAAAATTTCATTTCATTCTATTTTAATTCCTGTACAGTTAACATACAGTGTTACATTAGTTTCAGGTGTACAATATAGTGACTCAATTCCGTAAGTCACCTGGTGCTTTATAATTGCTAAAGCTCCTGTGGGGATAAAATCACCCAGGACAGACTCAGCCACTAGAGGGCGCCATCAAATCCAATTGGGTCACCAAAGACGCTACAGTTTACTGCCTTGTCTATCCCTGTATCCTTGTCATGACTTTCTGTTTTTAATTCAAGATAGTTTCATTCTACATTTCTTTTTTTTTAAGATTTTATTTATTTATTTGACAGAGAGAGATAGAGCGGGAACACAAGCAGGGGGAGTGGGAGAGGGAGAAGCAGGCTTCCCGCGGAGCGGGGAGCCCGATGTGGGGCTCCATCCCTGGACCCTGGGACCATGACCTGAGCCGAAGGCAGACGCTTAACGACTGAGCCACCCAGGCGCCCCCATTTTACATTTCATGTCCAAGTTCCTATCCTGATCATTTTAGTGTATATAAGAGGCAGTTTGGAGGAGAATTTCAGGATTGGTAAGGCTTAGATTTGGCAGTCAGCAGTATGAACCTTCAGCAAAATTAGAACAGTAATCTTATCTCAGTTTATGCCACATTTCCCTTCACACTCTCTCTCTCTCTCTCTCCTTCCATTCATCAAAGAACGCTGTTTTTCTCCTTTTCCCTTTGTTTTTCTCCCACTACCCAAAATCTTAGTGACGGTTCCATGCTCGTCTCTTTGCTTCAAAATTATTCCAAATTCCACCCTGTTACTGCATCAAAAAAAGAAATAATTCAAAAAATTACATATATATAAAAGTATATGACTAGTTATATTTCATTAAAATTTGAAATAATTTTAATCACAATTGAGGGTTAGATATGTAATAATGAGCTTTTAAAGAACACCTATTATTTAGAGAGTTATTTCACAGACTATCCCATGATGTAAGTAAACTATTATGAGGCATGAGGACTTTTCCATACACCTTAAATCAGAAATATTGGCAGTGAGGTCCTTCATTTATAAGTAAATTCAGTCTGTTTCAGAAGCACAAAAGGCTCTTATATTTATTGAACACTCACTAGATACCAGACAATGCACATGCATTCTTTCTTTGATTTTTTAAAACAACAGAATAGGTAAGAATCTCAATCTACATGCTCCGGTGTGTGCAAGAAATAGGAGTTTCTTCCTTTTAAAAAATTCAGTTTATTATAGATTTCTAGTCTTTATCTGTCACTGATGAGCCTGTGCTACTGGGAAATTCAGTCTTGGTCTCTCCATTGTACTCCTCAATGTTTGATTTTCACTAAGGTCCCATGGTACCATTCAAAACCATAACACTGGACACTGGAGACCCCCCGATATTGCCTGAGGATGCCTAGTCCCACCGAGTCTTGACTTTCCCCATTGCCTTGATGTTCTCTGCTTCTAGGCCACTCTTGGGAAAGAAATCTTTAGTGGGATTGGCAACATCTATATCTATGACATTGCAGTCTCCCTAAGCGCACTACACGGGCATTTTTGCTTAGAGGTTGCTACATGACACTGCTTGAGATCAGGATGGGGAAGAAGGTGCCCAGATGCTTAGGTAGATTCACTAACCTGACTCTCTTCTTCCCTCCGTGGTTTCAGGGACACTCACTTCCCTGCCTCTCACTTTACAATATCACTCTTGCTCATAACCTACCTCCAGAATAACCAGCAAAATGTCTTTCATGGCATTAGGCCCTTAGAAAATAAAAGAAAAGCCATTGAACTCAAGTAATTCTTCTTTATACCTTGGCTAAATCACAGAGACACAAATCATGAAAACACACTGTGTGCTTGATATGCGTGCGAGGCACAGAGAAAGACATTTTACCTTCATAACTCAGACTTGTCCAGGGTAACATAAGGGATTGACCACGTCTTCCTGACTTCACCTGGTGCCAAGAATAAACATCTGGAAAGTGCAAGACACACTTGAAAAAATATGTACATAACATTGTAAATAGTGTGGGTGTATGCCTAACAAAGTAGAATTCAATACTCTTGATGACTCTGTCTTATAATGTTCTTCCCCTTGGCTTTTTTCATGCTATCCAGTATAACAGCTTGCCAGGTCCCTTTCTTGCTGTTCCTTCGTGGTGTTCATTGCTGGTTCCTTTTTACTTCCGTCTCTAAATGTTGGGGACTCTTCAGGCTCAGTCTTCACCCTATTCTCTTCTGTCTTATAATATCACTGATCCCATAATTTAAAATATGATACGCACTCTCACAACTTCTAATTTTTGTCTCTCAGATACTTCCTCTAAGATCCAATTTAACATACAGTTGCCTCCCTGACATTTCCAGTGTAATTTTCCCAGACACTTTGAGCTAAATCCTTGGTACATCTCCTTCCAGATCTTTCCTCCCTATCTTCCAAATCTCACTTGTCTCTGACTCTTCCCTTTCTTCATCCCTCACATTGAATTGCTCAGCGGTCCTCAATTCGTGGCCCAAAATACATCTCAAAGCCAGCCAATATTTTTTATCTTCATGACAGTTGGGATTTGACTGTTGATTCTGCTTAGCACTGGGGTCCCAGATATGAAAGAATGCCAAGTACCTACTAGTTGCTTCATAACTATTTTTTTGAATGAATGAACGAGTGAATTCAAACAACAAATACACTGTGTATTATGTTAGAGAAGCATAGTCCTCTAGAGTTTCTCATAATTTTGCTTTCCACTTAGAGTTCTGGGTTCAATAAGAGTTCTCTCTGGTTTTAAAAACTTATCTCTGGGGGCGCCTGGGTGGCGCAGTCAGTTAAGCGACTGCCTTCGGCTCAGGTCATGATCCTGGAGTCCCGGGATCGAGTCCCGCATCGGTCTCCCCGCTCAGCGAGGAGCCTGCTTCTCCCTCTAACCCTCCCCCCTCTCATATACTCTCTCTCTCATTCTCACTCTCTCAAAATAAATAAATAAATCTTAAAAAAAAAAACTTATCTCTGCGCCTGTAGAAGACAGATTATCTATCTATCTATGTATCATCTCTCTAGCATCTATCCAATCAATATTACATTGGATAATAGAAATTTTGTCTGAATTGCAAGATTAAAACTGGTATTTCCATTGAGGAACTAGTAAAGTAAATATTCATTCTTTTATCAAATATTAAATATGCATAAATCTAGAACAATAAAAGACCATTCTTTAGATGTCATGGGATTCCATGTGTTTATATAATCCTTTTCTTCATCTCACCCTTCCTGTGGACAGAAAGATGGGGAATAGAATATGTGACCCTGACCTAATTAATCAGATTAGACTAGGGAGTGAGCCGAATTGGGGTCAGTTGGGATTTTCATTCTGAAAATGAACTATCTCATTAGGTTTAACCAGTTCTCCAAAGACGAAACAGCCAAAATGGCCCTTCTCTGTCTAACTCGCCTGAAATACACAATATTCCTTGTTTGCCTTAGAGATATTTTCATCAATATGGAACCTAAGAGAAGTGGTATTTCTTACACCAGTGTAAAAATGGAATCCAAAAAAATAACTCTGAGAGGATATTTGTATATAAATTTGGATACGAGGGCTTTTGTTGTTTCTTTGTTTCTTAACAATTTGAGTTTGATGCCATAATTCAACATTTAAATTTCAGTCATTAAAGGGGATAAAAAGATGTTTTTCTTTTTTTTTAAAGATTTTATTTATTTATTCATGAGAGAGAGAGAGAGAGAGAGAGAAGCAGAGGGAGAAGCAGGCTCCCAAGGAGCAGGGAGCCCGATGCGGGACTCGATCCCAGGACTCCAGGATCATGACTTGAGCCGAAGGCAGACGCTTAACCATTTGAGCCACCCAGGCGCCCCAAAAGATTTGTTTTTCTAATTTCATTTCAATATAATCATGTTTGTGAAGATACAGTCGAGCTGGCTAAAGACTGAGTGACAAAACAAGAGGTAGAATCAGAAAGTGGTAAATGTAGTACAGAGAAGATTTCCTTATATGGTGATATGGCGAATCCTTATGGTATGGGCCTAGGATGAAATGTACCCATGGTTTTAAGGTTTGTCTGCTGGCTAACTCCTCACTGTCTAGACGACAGGACCACCATGCCTCGTGATGTGCACACCCTTCCTTGTGTCCAGACCCATGTATCCTTTGCACTGTGTGTGTGTTTGTGGTAGGGGGGAAGGTCAACGGATGGCATGTTTACCCAAGTCTATATTGTTATTTTCACCAGCTGTTGTAATTCAGTCCAGCCCAATACTCTGAATCTGGTCAGCTAACGTGTAACACATTTAAATATGGGCTTCTCCATGGAAGAGACACACACTTCTGGGTCACCATGGCTACTGCCACCAGTGGCTTCTGAACTCTCTTCCATTTAACTTTGCAATGGTGCCCTAACTCTGGTCCTCAGTTTTTTTCATTGTTGCCGCTAAATTTTGATTATTTCACCCTATTCTTTAGACTCGTTGTGGTTCCGTGAATCCTCAGGATAAAGTTCAATTTTTTTATTGTTCTGTTAATCACCATACATTACATCATTAGTTTTTGATGTAGTGTTCCATGATTCATTGTTTGTGCATAACACCCAGTGCTCCATGCAGAACGTGCCCTCTTTTAACACAGCTCACAAGACCCTTCATTACCTGACACAAGTTTCCACCTCCAGATGCAATTTTGGCCCCTCTTCCCATGCTCTCTGCGTGTTTGCAGACTCAGCTCATTCTGCTGTCTAATGGTGTCTCTCACCAGCTGGTCCTGACTCTGCTCTCCCCACCATGAGTATTCACCCAGGTAATTTCATTCTGTGGTTCCCAATTGAAGCATTCCTTACTTTTTGAAGATCTGTGAATTAGGTGCCCATAACAACTTTACTCTCCTTATTTCACCTCTAATACACTATAGTAAAACGTTTTATCTGTATTTTCTGGAGGACATTGTTTTTCCCCTTTGTTGCACTCACCGTATTTTTCTAGAACACCTGCTTGGTGAAGGCAGTGACCATTGGTGTGCCGGTGAATGTTAGAGAGCTGATTACATGGGAAAAAAGCCAACAAAACAAAATAAAACAAACAACAAAACAACCACCCTGACTTGTGATTGTTTCTGTGGTTTCATGGCCAATTCCAAGCTACGGATGTGATATAACAATGCAGAACTGAGAAGAGACATACACAGTTGGCCGGTGGGCCCGCTCCAATAGTTCACTGTCTGTATCTTCAGTGTCTGGTACATACTTACTCCATGTTAGATACTCAGGAACAATCTACTTAACTAAACACCTGTTAGAATGACAAAAGAAAACTAAAATCAAACAAGGAAACAAACAACAATAACAAAACCCACAAAAATCTATCATACAAAGTGCTTGCAAGGAGGTGGAGTCATGGGAACTCTCATATTTTGTCAGGAATTCAAAACAGAACTGCCAGTTTGAAAGCAGTTTGATAGTTTCTTATAAAGATTAACATATGCTTACCATGTAGGCTGTCAATCCTACCATTACATATGCACATAAGACAAATGGAAACATATAGTTCCATAAAAACCTATATGAAAGTTTATAGTGGTTTTGTTCATAATCCACAAAAACTGGACAAACCCCAAAGGTCCTTCAGTTAATGACTCTATAAACAAACTGGGTATGTCCACTCAAGAAAATACTAATAAAACAGAATATCAATATATTTTGCCAACATATCCTACAAATGCATTATGCTAAGTGAGAAATAAGCCAGACTCAAAACACTATAAACTATGATACCATTTATATGATGGTCTGAAAATCATAAAATAGGGATAGGAAACTGTGGCGTTTTTCAGGTGGTAGGCATGGGGATGATATTGACAACAAAGGGGCACAAAAGAACATACTTGGGTAGTGGAAATTTTCTATATATTGATTGCTGTGGTGGTGACATGGCTGAAGATATTTACTGTGTGTAAATTATACCTCAATATGCCAGACTGGAAAAAAAAAAAAAGAGGACCTATTTATGAAGAGAAGGAAGGAACGAAGGAGGGAGGGAGGGATGGGAGAGAGGGAAGGAAGGAAGTCTGATGCCTCACTGCTAAGCATATGGTTGATTTTTTGGCAGTTATATTAAAATGCAAAATCAATATGCTAAAACATGTGGCAATATTCCAGTTTATATTAATTTTACATTATGTTACTCTGGGTTATCTTCTCATAGTTAAGTGTTTCTGGTACAAAAATGTTAGCAAACGCAACGGGTAAAACTTTGATGGTAAGTTGCCTAAGTAATGAGGCAGGTTTTGTTTTGTTTTGTTTTGCTTTTTGGCTTCCAGTCGTGGATACACTTAACGCCAGACCCCACCAGCAAAACTTCATCTAAAAGTCAACCCATAGCTCTGCAGCAGTCATGCTGAGTCTATTTCCTACAGAAGAAAATGGTCCGTTTCTCATGAGAGAAGCTCAATGCTTAAAAGTGAAACACAGGCAGTCTGGTAAATAAATATGTAAACACGTCTATTAAATATATCAAATATTGGCCTTGGTGCCCTTCAAGAGATGATATTGGGAGGAAAAAAAATAAGAAAGTTGTAAAAGAAAAATAACTGGCTTCCCTCTTGCAGCCTCCCAGGGCAATCAGCCATAGGCATTGCTGCGGGCAACCCAATTGCTACAAAGCACAAGCATGTTTAATTGCTCCCCTCAGGCACTAGAGATCTGTAGCTTTCAAATTTCCCTCATCTATTAAAATAAAATCCTGGAACTTTTCTACCTTCTCTAAAAATGACCACTTAAAGGTTGAAATTTATTTCCCATCGACCTTTCTGGAGCGCCAGTTGCTAGACCCCTCTCTCTTCTGTTCTCACCCTCCATCTGGTGGTCCAAGTCTCATCCAAGTGTGCTTGCTTGCGTTGTTCCATGAAATGAACCGAATATGACTCTGTTCGAATATCAGTTATTTTGTTTTGCTTCACATAGAGATCAAGCTTAGTTAATAAATTTAAAGGCCTGCAAAATATTTTAAATAATATCTTCGTACAGGGGCGCCTGGGTGGCTCAGTTGGTTGAGCATCTGACTCTTGGTTTCAGCTCGGGTTGTGATCTCAGGGTCACGGGATCGAGCTCCATGTTGGGCTCTGCGCTAGGCTCGGCGCCTGCCTAAGATTCTCTCTCTCCCTCTCCTTTTTCCCCTTCCAACACTCACCCCTCTGCTGTCACTGTCTCTAAAAATAAAAAGGAAAAAGATATATATCTTTGTGCATAATTAAGAAGTCTAAGAATTTGTCATACCAAATACAAATGGCTCCAAAGATAGGTATGGTAACTACAAGGCATGAACATATCAACTGTTTTCATTAGCCGCCTCATAGTCGAAATAGAACAGCCAAAAAAAAAAAACCAAACAAACAACCATTCCCTTTCTTCTTGACATTGTGTTCATAGGTAACTTTATTGCTATGAAGTTTTCCCAGATACATTAAGAGGGGACACTGGCCTATACATCCATCTCTAGTCAGTTTCATAGCAGAGGGCAGATCCTGTGGGTCTGAGGTCTCTGAGGACACCGAAACAATTGCATTTCTGGATGAACAATTCTGAAAACCATGCTAAGCTTTATGGAGACAGCACCAAATACTACAGCCATGAATGACCTCGCCAGAGCAGGAGCAGATCCCCTCTACTATTCCTCTCTTTTATAAGTGCACCAGCATTATTTCTTTGCTCACTTTAAAATATATCTGGAATGCCAAGTTTGATAAAACAATATTAGATTACTCTGTTGCTTTCAGCAAACATGAAACATGATAAAAGCTAAATAGAGTGAAGGATTTTTGACTTTCAGATATAAATATGAATTGTCTATATAAACATTGCATTTGAAAAAAAAAACATAAGGACCTCTAAAAACACGACAATCATTTGCAAAAACTTTTTGCATTTTTCTCAAATCAGTATGAAATTCTCATACAACAAAATGCACAGACTTTAAGCATATAGCTCAATGAGTTTATTTTTTATTTTTTTTTAAGATTTTTATTTATTTATTTATTTGAGACAGAGAGAATGAGAGAGAGAGAGCACATGAGAGGGGGTAGGGTCTGAGGGAGAAGCAGACTCTCTGCCAAGCAGGGAGCCTGATGCGGGACTCGATCCAGGGACTCCTGGATTATGACCTGAGCCGAAGGCAGTCGCTTAACCAACTGAGCCACCCAGGCACCCCATAGCCTAATGAGTTTAATGTGCACTCTTGGAAAGACCTGCCAATAAAGAGATAAACCATTTTCCTCATTCCAGAACGTTCTTCTGTGCCCACTTTCCAGTCAGTTCCCCTACTCCATGCTCAGAGGTCACTATTATTTTAATTTCTATCTAGTTTCCATTCTTAGCCCTGTAAGTTCCAGAACTTCCTAAATATATATAGATTTCATAATTATGTCCTCTTTGTATTCTTTCCCTGATGTTGTTGGGGGCATCAAGAGTTCATTCTATATTGTTGCTAAACTATGCCATTTTTTTTTCCATTTAAGTATTAATGGACATTTGAGTTATTTGCAGTTTGTGGACATTTTTTTTAATTTTTTATTGTTATGTTAATCACCATACATTACATCATTTGTTTTGGTGTAGTGTTCCATGATTCATTGTTTGTTCATAACACCCAGTGCTCCATGCAGAATGTGCCCTCCTCAATACCCATCACCAGGCTAACCCATCCCCCTACCCTCCTCCCCTATAGAACCCTCAGTTTGTTTCTCAGAGTCCATCATCTCTCATGGTTCGTCTCCCCCTCTGACTTACTCCCCTTCATTCTTCCTCTCCTGCTATCTTCTTCTTTTTCTTTTTTCTTAAAATATCTTGCGTTATTTGTTTCAGAAGTACAGATCTGTGATTCAACAGTCTTGCACAATTCACAGCGCTCACTGTAGCACATACCCTCCCCAATGTCTATCACTGAGCCACCCCATCCCTCCCACCCCCAACCACTCCAGTAACACTCAGTTTGTTCCTGAGATTAAGATTTCCTAATATCAGTGAGGTCATATGATACATGTCTTTCTCTGATTGACTTATTTCACTCAGCATAACACCCTCCAGTTCCATCCACATTGGTGCAAATGGCAATATCTCATTCCTTTTGATGGCTGCATAATATTCCATTGTGTATATATACCACTTCTTCTTTATCCATTCATCTGTCGATGGACATCTTGGCTCTTTCCACAGTTTGGCTATTGTGGACATTGCTGCTATAAACATTGGGGTGCACGTAACCCTTCGGGTCCCTACATTTGTATCTTTGGGGTAAATACCCAGTAGTGCAATTGCTGGATCAAATGGTAGCTCTAATTTCAACTGTTTGAGTAACCTCCATACTGTTTTCCAGAGTGGTTACAACAGCTTGCATTCCCACCAACAGTGTAGGAGGGTTCCCCTTTCTCCACATCCCCGCCAACATCTGTTGTTCCCTGACTTGTTAATTTCAGCCATTCTGACGGGTGTGAGGTGGTATCTCATTGAGGTTTTGATTTGGATTTCCCTGATGCCGAGCGATGTGGAGCACTTTTTCATGTGCCTGTTGGCCATTTGGATGTCTTCTTTGGAAAAATGTCTGTTCATGTTTTCTGCCCATTTCTTGATTGGATTATTTGTTCATTGGGTGTTGAGTTTGATAAGTTCTTTATAGATTTTGGATACTAGCCCTTTATCTGATATGTCATTTGCAAATATTTTCTCCCATTCTGTCGGTTGTCTTTTGGTTTTGTGGACTGTTTCTTTTGCTGTGCAAAAGCTTATTATCTTGATGAAATCCCAATAGTTCATTTTTGCCCTGGCTTCCCGTGCCTTTGGCGATGTTTCTAGGAAGAAGTTGCTGCGGCTGAGGTCGAAGAGGTTGCTGCCTGTGTTCTCCTTTAGGATTTTGATGGACTCCTGTCTCACGTTTAGGTCTTTCAACCATTTGGAGTCTCTTTTTGTGTGTGGTGTAAGGAAATGGTCCAGTTTCATTCTTCCGCATGTGGCTGTCCAATTTTCCCAACACCATTTGTTGAAGAGACTATCTTTTTTCCATTGGACATTCTTTCCTGCTTTGTCAAAGATAAGTTGACCATAGGGTTGAGGGTCCATTTCTGGGCTCTCTATTCTGTTCCATTGATCTATGTGTCTGTTTTTGTGCCAATACCATACTGTCTTGATGATGACACCTTTGTAATAGAGCTGGAAGTCCGGAATTGTGATGCCGCCAGCTTTGCTTTTCTTTTTCAATATTCCTCTGGCTATTCGGGGTCTCTTCTGGTTCCATACAAATTTTAGGATTATTTGTTCCATTTCTTTGAAAAAGGTGGATGGTATTTTGATGGGGATTGCATTGAATGTGTAGATTGCTCTAGGTAACATTGACATCTTCACAATGTTGGTTCTTCCAATCCATGAGCATGGAATGTTTTTCCATTTCTTTGTGTCTTCTTCAATTTCTTTCCTGAGAATTTTATAGTTTTCTGAGTACAGATCCTTTGCCTCTTTGGTTAAATTTATTCCTAGGTATCTTATGGTTTTGGGTGCAATTGTGAATGGGATTGACTCCTTGATTTGTCTCTCTTCTGTCTTGTTGTTGGTGTATAGGAATGCCACTGATTTCTGTACATTGATTTTATAGCCTGCTACTATACTGAATTCCTGTATGAGTTCTAGCAGTTTTGCGGTGCAGTCTTTTGGGTTTTCTACATACAGTATCATATCATCTGCAAAGAGTGAGAGTTTGACTTCCTCTTTGCCGATTTGAATGCCTTTGATTTCTTTTTGTTGTCTGATGGCTGTGGCTAGGACTTCTAATACTATGTTGAATAGCAGTGGTGAGAGTGGACATCCCTGCCGCGTTCCTGACCTTAGGGGAAAAGCTCTCAGCTTTTCCCCATTGAGAATCATATTCGCCCTAGGCTTTTCATAGATGGCTTTTATATTGAGGTATGTACCTTCTATCCCTACACTCCGAAGATTTTTGATCAAGAAAGGATGCTGTACTTTGTCAAATGCTTTTTCTGCATCTATTGAGAGGATCCTATGATTCTTGTTCTTTCTTTTGTTAATGTATTGTATCACGTTGATTGATTTGCGGATGTTGAACCAGCCTTGTAGCCCAGGGATAAATCCCACTTGGTCATGGTGAATCATCCTTTTAATGTACTGTTGGATCCTATTGGCTAGTATTTTGGTGAGAATTTTTGCATCCATGTTCATCAGGGATATTGGTCTGTAATTCTCCTTTTTGATGGGGTCTTTGTCTGGTTTTGAGATCAAGGTAATGGTGGCCTCATAAAATGAATTTGGAAGTTTTCCTTCCATTTCTATTTTTTGGAACAGTTTCAGAAGAATAGGTATTAATTCTTCTTTAAATGTCTGATAGAATTCCCCTGGGAAGCCATCTGGCCCTGGGCTTTTGTTTGTTGGGAGATTTTTGATGACTGCTTCAATTTCCTTAGTGGTTATAGGTCTGTTCAGGTTTTCTATTTCTTCCTGGTTCAATTTTGATAGTTGATACATCTCTAGGAAGGCACCCATTTCTTCCAGGTTATCTAATTTGCTGGCTTAGAGTTGCTCATAATATGTTCTTATAATTGTTTGTATGTCTTTGGTGTTGGTTGTGATCTCTCCTCTTTCATTCATGATTTTGTTGATTTGGGTCATTTTTCTTTTCTTTTTGATCAGTCTGGCCAGGGGTTTATCAATCTTGTTAATTCTTTCAAAGAACCAGCTCCTAGTTTCGTGGATCTGTTCTACTGTTCTTTTGGTTTCTAGTTCATCGATTTCTGCTCTGATCTTTATGATTTCTCTTCTCCTGCTGGGTTTAGGCTTTATTTGCTGTTGTTTCTCCAGCTCCTTTAGGTGTAGGGTTAGGTTGTGTATTTGAGACCTTTCTTGTTTCTTGAGAAAGGCTTGTATTGCTATATACTTTCCTCTCAGGACTGCCTTTGCTGTATCCCAAAGATTTTGAACAGTTGTGTTTTCATTTTCATTAGTTTCCATGAATTTTTTTTAATTCTTCTTTAATTTCCTGGTTGACCCATTCATTCTTTAGTAGGATGCTCTTTAGCCTCCATGTATTTGAGTTCTTTCTGACTTTCCTCTTGTGATTGAGTTCTAGTTTCAAAGCATTGTGGTCTGAAAATATGCAGGGAATGATCCCAATCTTTTGGTACCGTTTGAGACCTGATTTGTGACCTAGGATGTGATCAATTGAGTCCTGGTTCCTTTTATCAGAGCATGGTATGTGGAGATTAAACCGAGGCATGCTGTATGCTCAGTGCTAATGCTGTGTGCAGGTGCATGTGCACGCACGCATGTGTGTGCATACTCACACCCAGCATGCACCCCTCGGTGCATCTACCTCTAGCAATTTCTCTCCAACACCACAGGGATCACTGTAGTTTCCCCCCTTTAAAATGTATCACTCTTTTTTTAGTAGTGAGAAACCTACCTCCTATTATCCTTACTATATTTGCTTATTTGACCAACTCTACTGTGTAACAGCACTCTCTCTCTGTCTCTCTCTCTCTCAGTGTCAATATTGCTGTGCTTTTCCATGGACACCCTCTTTACTCATCTTCACTTCAACACTTCCTGTGGTGTTGTCCCCCCACTTTTTCATTTCTTCCAGGAACAGAATATGGAGCAAAGCAACAGGTCCACACACACATGGAGGCTTTAGCACATAACAAAGATGGCCTTTGAGACCAGACAGAAAAGATGAAATGATTAATAAATGATACAGAGACAAATTTTTTTCAATATGTGAACAAAACAAAAATGGATCCTTGTTATGTGCGCAGACTTATTTTATGTAGTTAAAGGCTTATATGTGGAAAAAACTCTTCATGATTGTTAGCCGCAATATAAAAGAATATCTGTATGACTCTAGGATAGAGAATCACTTAACAAGACATACACGAACACAAAACAAATCAAAGAAAGATGGAAAATTCATACTTTACATTTTTTAAATGTGCTGCACATACCACCTAAATATTGTGAAAATATAAAACCAAGTCAAACAACATCAGAAGATACTTCTGATTTTTTAACTAGAAGAGAGGTACAACAATGAATCATGGACATTGAATCACTACATCAAAAACTAATGATGTAATGTATGGTCATTAACATAACATAATAAAATAAAATTAAAAAAGCTAATGCACTGTATGTTGGCTAACTGAACATAATAAAAATAATAACAATAATTTAAAAAAGAAAATATTATTCTAAGTGAAAAAAGCCAGTTATGAGAGACCCATATATTATATTATTCCACTTACTTGAAATGTCGAGAATAGGTAAATCCATAAGGACAGAAAATAGATTAATGGTTGCCTAGGAATGCAGAATTATGGGTAAACAAGGAGGGGTTATTAATGGGTATGGAATTTTTTTTGAAGTGATGAAGATGTTTTAAAATTGATCATGGTGATGGTGCACCACTCTGTGAATATACTAAAAACCATTAAATTGTACACTTTAAATTGAAAAAAATAAAAAGAGAGAAGTACAAATTAAAATGTATTAAGAACCTTTGTCCTTAATTTGGAAAAAGAAAAGTCAACTAACAGCAATAGACAAAGCACGAGCAGGATTTATCAGAAGAGCAAACACAAATGGGGAATAAACACGTAAGCATGTTCAACCTCACTGTTGATTAGGAAAATGCATGAGTCCACAAAAAAATATTATTTAAATCCAATAGACCAGGAAAATTATAAAAAGCTGTCAAATCCAATTATTGGAGATAATATGCTTAATGGTAATTCTTATTTCTTAATTTCAAAATATGTCTGGTAAAACCATGTTGAAAAACAATTTTCAGGGCACCTGGGTGGCTCAGTTGGTTAAGCGTCTGCCTTCGGCTCAGGTCGTGATCCCAGGGTCCAGGGATCGAGCCCCGCATCGGGCTCCTTGCTCAGCGGGGAGCCTGCTTCTCCCCTGCCTGCCATTACCCTGCTTGTGCTTGCTCACTTTCTTTTTCTCTCGCTTGCTCTCTCTGTGTCAAATAAATAAATAAAATCTTTAAATTAAAAAAAATGGGCTAATGTTATAAAAAAAAGAAAAACAATTTTCTTGTGAAGTTGAGTCTACTTTCCATTCATAGATATGATCTACAGAGAAGCTCCTGCACGCATATTCCAAATGCTAATTTCAACGGTGGTCACATCATCACAAGTCATTATAGGAAAAACAAGAAATACCTTAAATGTACATTAACAGACGAATTTAAAAATAAATGATGGTTTTGTCACATAATAAAAATATATTCGGTAAATAAAATGAATAATAGCTATATGCATCATAAAGTGTTAATCATAAACAATCACTTTTCTGACTGAAAAAGAATTGCAGATGTATACAGAGTATGATTCCTGTTATGTAGAAGTTCAGAACACATTAAACTAAATACTAAATACATTGTTAATTCTGCATAGGCATATATATACATAAATATATGTATACTAAATAATGGATACAGTCTATATGCCTGGAATTAATAATGTATTTAATATTTAGTTTTACTATTACATTTGTGTATATGTATATATAGATCCACATACATACTCACATTATATGTACATTATACATCGATATATTGACATATATACATAGATACATATTTATACATCTATATAAATAGACATACAGATCCAGAGATCTATAAAATTTGTAATGAAAAGTCATAGAATATTAACATACTATTCAGGATAGTGGTTTCCCTGGGAGGGAGGGGGAAAGAGATGAAGTTAAGGACAGGAATATAGGCACATCAGTGATAATAGAAACGATCAGTGTCTTTGCCTGGGTGGTAGGTACACAGCTATTTATTCGTTGATATGTGTACCACCATATAGTGACATGTGACTAAATGTGTGCTTTTTTATATTTGTTCTTGTGCACTGTGACTATTATATAATATTCTGTAAACTGTTTTAAAAAATATTAAATGGGTCCTTCAGCCTCAAATAACTTTAGGGAAATCAACACTTGCCTGAATACCAATGATAGAGGAATGAAAATCATAAAACTACTTTCTAGACTTTAAGGTAAGAAGAAAATGAGTTGGACGAAAATGCTTGTTTTGCTTTACCTGGGAAGCATTGAAAAACACACGGAGTATCTGTTCCATATCTGTCAAGGTTATCAAAACTTAAAATAATTCTATCCTAAATTAACTCACTGTTCAGACCAGTGCAACACACAGAATTTTCAGGGAAAGGAAGTACAATTCTTCCAAGGGACCATCTGATTAAAGGAAACGCTTTTCTTGGGAACAATAACCCTTGTCATTATCATCCTGGGAGCTGAGCTGCGTGCTTGAGGATGACAGGCTCTGTGCAGCATAACGTAATTCAGCTTTTTGAAGGAATGCAAAAACATGTAGGTGTTTTGGTCACCTTAATTTAGAGAGCTCTGGGATTCATTTATATAGTGGTTCTCAGCTTTCTTTTACCCATTAGATTAACATTCTGCTTGGTCAACATGCCCACCATCTCCATAATGACAACTCGAGGCAATTACAGTTTTACTTTGGGTTCACTAGGTACATGGGCACTGATCATCCGTTTCGTCTAATCCCAGGACCCTCTGTGCTCATCTGGTAAATATTTATAGAGCAACTGTTAGCTTTCAGACGTGAGTTAAAGGCCCAAATTTCAACTTCGTGTAGAAAATACTGATTTTGCTGGCTTCTCTGCTTAGGATCACATCAAGGGAAAAATAGACCTAGATTGTCTTCAATTTGGAATTCCTTAGGGGGTGCAAATAAGTAACACTTTTATATTTTCTTCCAAGTACGAAACAAGTTTTTTGTTTTTTTTTTAAAGATTGTATTTATTTATTTGACAGAGAGAGACACAACGAGAGAGGGAACACAAGCAGGGGGACTGGGAGAGGGAGAAGCAGGCTTCCCGCGGAGCAGGGAGCCTGATGCGGGGCTCGATCCCAGGACTCTGGGATCATGACCTGAGCCAAAGGCAGAAGCTTAACGACTGAGCCACCTAGGAGCCTCCAAAACGAGTTTTAAAAATAAGACAGGAGAATCAGAAAGGAGATCAAGCAGTAGCCTCATTACTAACAGAACACTCATTACCGATAGCTTTATCAAAAAACGTGGCTCCAATACTGGAGACGCATAGTTTTTCTTTTTTTTAAGATTTATTTATTTATTTATTTGAAAGAGAGAATATGAGGCGGGGGAGGGTCAGAGGGAGAAGCAGACTCCCCGCTGAGCGGGGAGCCCGATGCGGGACTTGATCCCGGGACTCCAGGATCATGACCTGAGCTGAAGGCAGTTGCCTAACCAACTGAGCCACCCAGGCGCCCTGAGACGCATGGTTTTTCTAAAGCACTCTCGCCAGCCTGCAGTTGAATCTACCCTACACAATCACAGAACTTGCCCGTGTAGGGGCAGACCCTGCCTCACAGCAGAGCAGAGTGGCTGGTACCTTCCGTGTTGTTGGGGCGGGTCTGACAGACAAAACCCTGGAGAAGCTAGGTGGATGCTCCCTTCTGCGCTCCCTATACAGGTAAGTCAGGGAGACAGGAGGAGCGTATCCCTCCAAATGTCTTACCGTGGGCATGTTCGTTTCCTAAGACGTTGGGAGGAATGCTCTCATCTTCTCTCCCTGCTGCGGGGACATTTTTGGTGTCACAGCTGGGGAGGGGCTGCTATGGCATCTGATGAGTAGAGGCCAGGGATCTATTGAACATCCTACAATGTGTGGGGCAGCCCCCTACGACAAAGAATTATCTGCTCCAATATGTTAATAGTGCTGAAGTTGAGAAGCCCCCTTCTAGCTGCGCTGTGAATTATATTTCACTGTGCCAAATAGCTGAATCTTACATTAGATTTGCACTTACTTAGACATCAAATTATTTATTGACTATCTAGTATGGTGCCAAGATGCTGTTCTAGGAGCACTGGTGAACAAGAGAGACTAAAAAGTTGCTCTGGCTGGGACAACATAGAATATATGCATGCTGGTGCACACACCTATATGCTAATATATACACACAAACAGATATCCCTCCACACCTTGTACACTTAATTTTTCAGTTTTCTTCTGTGGCCACTTAGCTGTTTGCATCCTCCTTTTTTTCTGTAATACAAATAAGAGATGAGATTCACATGTGCAAGACACTTGAGTAGGTAAATCTAGACCATAGTACTTTTTGTTCCCAGAAATAGAATAAACGTTTGGTTAAGATTCCAGTTTGCAGCATGCTAGCTCTAAGTGATGGAGAATACCTTTTAAAGAGACACAACTCTTGAACCATTTTAATGAAAGTAACTCTTCAGTTTGTAACCTGAAACTTTTATTGGTTACGTCAAAGCTGATATATCTTAGATATGAGCACAATACATCAAATTGTCCCTAAACCATGACTGGTAAGTACTGGAGGAAAGCACAAATTTCCCAAAGCTTTAAAGCTTTTCGAGTCAAATTTGTTAAGGAGCTGAGCTGCAGGTGGTGTGGCCAATGCTGCTTACCCACTGGCAGATGCTCAGGAGTATCTGGGATTCTGTGAAGCTCCTTGAAGGGCTAAAAACAAACAAAACAAACAAGCAAACAAAAACACCTGGAAACATGCTCCATTGGAGTAATTCAGTATCATGATTCTCATTCACTATGCTCAATCCCATGAAAACCTCAATCATGCCAAATTTGGAGTCACTAATCTCAACATTTTTTTCTAAATTAATTATTGAGCACAATGCTATGACTGGGTGAAGTCTTTTTTTTTTTAAGATTGTATTTATTTATTTGACAGAGAGAGAGAGAGACAATGAGAGAGGGAACACAAGCAGGGCAAGCGGGAGAGGGAGAAGCAGGCTTCCTGCTGAACAGGGAGCCCAATGCGGGGCTCGATCCCAGGACCCTGGGATCATAACCCGAGCCAAAGGCAGACACTTAACGACTGAGCAACCCAGGCGCCCCTGGGTGAAGTCTTATTTCTTTGAATTTGCTCTTTTCATTTTTTGTTTCTTGCAAAATAACCTTTTCTATTCCTCCTCCATTTGTGTTCCTACTTTAGCCATTAAACTCCATTTTCCTAAATATTTGCAAGTCACGTCAAGAACAAAATGTAGACTTTGTCAACAGGTGTTTTGTAAAGGTCGGAGATTATGTGCTATATTTAACCCAGATACAGTTATTATCCATGGATTATCTGCTAGCCAACCTCCCCAGATGGTATAGATAACGAAGTGAGAAATCTTGCAACTTTTGTACCTATAAATTTTTCTTCCTATTTCAATTTCTGTTGGAATGGTGTAGGACTAGCTCTTTTGACACAGTGATTGGAAATATACCAAGGAAGGATAACACAGCAGTAGAGATGATTCAGTTCAATCTCATCTAAATAATTCTGATTTGTCAAAAATAATTCAAGTGGACATTTTTTAAAGGTTTATTTATTTGAGAGAGAGAGAGCACATGAGGGAGGGGCAGAGGGAGAGGGAGAGAAAATCCCAAACAGACTCCCCACTGAGAAGGCTCCAACTCATGATCCTGAGCTCATGACCTGGGTCAAAATCAAGAGTCGGACACTTAACCAACTGAGCCACCCAGGCGCCCCTCAAGTGGACATTTTTTTTTAAAGATTTTATTTATTTATCTGACAGAGACACAGCGAGAGCAGGAACACAAGCAGGGGCAGTGGGAGAGGGAGAAGCAGGCTTCCCGCTGAGCAGGGAGCCCGATGCGGGGCTCGATCCCAGGACCCTGGGATCATGACCTGAGCCGAAGGCAGACGCTTAATGACTGAGCCACCCAGGCACCCCATCAAGTGGACATTTTAATGTAATTATATTTTATTTGAAATATTATATATATAGTGTATATATAAAATATACATAGTAGTATTCATATAAATATCCACATGATTACCATGACCACACTTACAACCTGTATATTGACCAAGAAGAAAGCATACAACAATCAACAACTTCACTGGCAAACTTTACAATGAGAATGTGAGGAAAAATATTACCATACGGAACTCTATGAAACAATAATTATAAATATATGAGTATTTCTATTATATGACATACCACCTGGTTTTATATGCATAATAGATACAGTTTTAAATTATAAATCTGGTGCCTGGCTTCTTTCGAAGAAGGTTGGTTTTTGGTTTTCATTTACTTCTTTCTTTTTGTTTTGGTTTTAATTTTTACCTTGGCAGTTATGTACAGAATCATTTCCATTACTTTGTGTTTATATTTTCAACTCCTCCAATTGTACTTCACATTGATGTATCTACTTGACATCTTCACTTCTCTGCATTTAGGAAAGGTCTATAATTATAAATAAATATTTTTCTCATTATAAACATAATACAACATTCTACTTGGGACTTAATATAATTTTTTCCCCTACTGCAGGGAAAAAGTCTTGCCTAATATTTTCTCTTTAATTCAAACTAATATTGCATTTCTTTTTTGTTTGTTTCAAATTTTTATTTCAATTCTAGTTAGTTAACTTATAGTGTAATATTAGTTTCAGGAGTAGAATTTAGTGATTCATCACTTACATACAACACCCAGTGCTCATCACAGCAAGTGTCCTCCTTAATGCCCATCACCCGTCTGGCCCATCCCCCACCCACCTCCTTCCATCAACTCTCAGTTTGTTCTCTATGGTTAAGAGTCTCTTATGATTTGCTTTCCTTTCTTCTTTTCTCCCTCTTCTGCATGTTCATCTGTTTTGTTTCTTAAATTCCATATATGAGTGAAATCATGTGGTATTTGTCTTTGACTTATTTTGCTTAGCATAATACACTCTAGCTCCATTCATGTTGTTACAAATGGCAAGATTTCATTCTTTTTGATGGCTGAGTAATATTCCACTGTGTGTGTGTGTGTGTGTGTGTGTGTGTGTGTGTGTGTGTGTACACCACATCTTTATCCATTCATCAGTTGATGGACACTTGGGCTCCTTCCATAATTTGGCTATTATTGATAATGCTACTATAAACATCAGGGTGCATGTACCTCTTTGAATCAGTATTTTTGTATCCTTTGGGTAAATACCTGGTAGTGTGATTGTTGGATCATAAGGTAGTTCTATTTTTAACTTTTTGAGGAGCCTCCATATGTCTTCTCCAGTGGCTGCACCAGTTTGCATTCCCACCAAAAGTGTAGACAGTTCCCATTTCTTTGCATCCTCACCAACATCTCTTGTGTCCTGAGTTGTTAATTTTAGTCTGTTTAGGTGTTAGGTGGTATCTCATCATGGTTTTGATTTGTATTTCCTTGATAATGAGTGATGTTGAGCATCTTTTCATGTGTCTGTTAGCCATCTGTATGTCTTCTTTGGAGAAATGTCTGTTCATGTGTTCTGCCCATTTCTTAACTGGATTATTTATTTTGGGGGCATTGAATTTGATAAGTTCTTTATAAATTTTGGATACTAACCCTTTATCAGATATGTCATTTGCAAGCATCTCCCATTCCGTAGGTTGCCTTTTAGTTTTGTTGATTGTTTCCTTCCACAGTGAAGAAAACAATCAACAAAACTAATATTGCATTTCTTATTACACATTTATTTTAAGCAAAATATGACAAAACAAGACAGCCTCAGTAAAAATTACCTCCCTACTTCTAGATTATGCTCATCATTGAAATACATGATTGACCGGATCATGTTTGAAGAGGTCATTATCATAAATGATATATACATGCAAACATAATTTGTTTTTCCAGTAACTACAAAAGGGGGGGCTTAATTTTATTTTTTCAGCTTTATTAAGATATAACTGCATATAACAAAACAGTTTAGTTTTAAATATACATATTGTAATCCAAAGTTGTAATTACCTATCAGATTGTGTGTGTGTGTGTGCATGTGTGTGCGCGCGCACGCACGCACATGTGTATAAGCACATGGAGCTCAGGGGAGGGTGGTTCATCAGTGAGAGAATGGAGCTGGTATGTGTTCCTCAAGAGGGAAAGAAGAAATTGTCTTTCTAAATTTAAATGATGTACACCAAAAAGTAAATTAAAGCCTGCGGGTTTTTGGAATTTACTTCGAAAGAATTTTTTTCTGATACCTTGTCATCAAAACTGATTTGAAGCGATTAAAACAGAAAGCAAGTATTGTGTGATTTTCTTGTCTCTCAGAATTCAAAACACAGGAAATTTCAGATAATTTAATAAACATAAAATGGGATGATAAAAGAAACCCAATTATGAGAATGAACACGCTCAACCATCGGCAAGTGATACTGGGATAATTGAATAATTCTAAAGAGTATGAATGGCAAATTTTAAATAGCAAATCATTTAATGGCACTGCAGAATGATTGGAAAATAAAAAGCCATTAGAAGAGGGTTATTTGAAAGTTTATAAAACTATAAAGTTGACTTCTGGGAAAGAGAATCCACAAGATGTAAAAATATAGAAATTCTGCTTCAGTGAATATGAGCTGAAAAAACACAATACTTAACTACAGGTGGGTTTATTCTGGTCACTGAGGCCACTTTCTGGTTAATCTCTAATATATTGAGTTCACTTGGTTTTGCTTTGCTTCCTTGAGCACCCTGTACTGAGTTTTCACTTTCTTCTCTTCACCAAATGTACGTAAAACAACTTATCTTGTGTTCCCTTTGACTTTTGCCTACTTTGTCTTTTTTCTGTTTTTGTTTAAGCTGCCAAATTCCATATACTTACAGAAGTATGCTACCTTATATTTCCATGTACTTCCTCATGTGGTTCAGGTTCTCCTTAGATATGTAAATATTTAATGGGAGCCAATTAAGTACAGGACATAATTCTATTCACATTTGTCTTTTCTAAGCTTAAGTAACAAGATATTTCCTTGCATACCCCAGAAATTCTACTTCTTCTTGTCTTTTTCAGTGAAAAAAAATTAAATTTTTCTCATTTGCACATTCAGTGATTAAATTCTGTCTTAAATAAAGCCCTGAGGGCTTTCAATGGAACAGCATGGATTTGTTCACAACTAACCTTCAAAAAATACATCTTTGATACCATAGAAGGATTAGCAACCACACTGGGTCACGTAGCCCTGATCCAATCAAGAATTGCAATTACAACATGATCTGAATGCCCCTGCATGCCAATATCTCAGACTCATCCCCAGTAAGAGCAGGGCACTTCTGATTGCTTTCAATTCATTGCTCTGACACACTTGGTTAGCACATAAATAATTTTGTTCTATGTATCAATCGGAATCTTCGTTCTTCATCATTACAGTCCCATATTTAATTATGGGCTAGTTATTTAAAAAGAAAAAAAGCTGAGTTGGGGTGCCTGGGTGGCTTGGATGGTTGAGTGTCTGCCTTTGGCTCAGGTCATGATCTTGGGGTACTGGGATCGAGTCCCACAACGGGCTCCTTGCTCAGCGGAGAGCCTGCTCCTCTCTCTCCCTCTGCCCCTCCCCCTGCTTGTACTCTCCCCCTCTCTCTGGCAAATAAATAAATAAAATCTTTAAGAAAAATTTTAAAAATTAAAAAAAAAAGCTGAGGATGTCAAATTCTCCATAGACATTTTATGAAGTAGCCTATTATAATAATTTCAAGCTAAAATCACTCCACTTTCTCTGGGACAGCTGAAATCCAATATGCTATCTGCAATTCTGATCATAAAAATCAAAATATAGTTACTCAACTTTAATAGTTCTTTGTAAATATCATCATCTTCATATTGGCAAACTATATTATAGACATCATTAATCTCATTCCAATCAAGTAATTGAAATGCAATTTTAAGTGATTATTTTTCTTGATTGTGAACTTGCACTGGAAGATAAATAATGCTCCTTCAGTGTTTTCTCCTTCCTGTCTTGCTTTATTCCATGACTGGTTTGTTCTGCCTCTTAAAAGTAGAGAAAACTTCATCTAAGGTCAGAATATATTTCCACCAGGTCTCCAAGTAATTCTTTGGTTCTCTAAAAGTGCTCCTTTCTTGATCATGAGATTGACGTTTGCCTTTCTCCTTGAGGTTCTATCATGGCTGAATCACTGAACTCTACCTCTGAAACTAATAATATACTATATGTTAATTCATTGAATTTAAATTTAAAAAAGTTAAAAAAGAAAAAGAATCTTACCATGGCTTTCCTTTGCACAGTATATTGGATCCTAGATCTTTCTATAGGCTTCCTCGTAATCGACTCTCATCAAGATACCATGACTACTCTGATTGACATTTCATCTTCTATTTTATACTTATTATTGCTTCTTCTGAGTTAATTTGTTCTACCTCTTACAGTATCCTTTGGTAATATTTTTAAAGATTTTATTTCTTTATTTGTCAGAGAGAGAGCAAGCACAAGCAGGGGGAACGTCAGGCAGAGGGAGAAGCAGGCTCCCCACTGAGCCAGGAGCCCGATGTGAACACCTTGATCCCAGGACCCTGGGATCATGACCTGAGCTGAATGCAGATGCTTAAGTGACTGAGCCACCCAGGAGTTCTTCCTTTGGTAATATTTTTAAACACCGTTTTTTTTAAGAGAGAGAGAGAGAACATGCACATGCACATGTGTGAGTGAGCAGTGGGTGGTAAGGGGCAAAGGGAGAGAAACAGAGAAAATCTTTTTTTTTTAATTATTTATTTCCAGTATAATTAATGTACAGTGTTACATTATTTTCAGATGTACAATATCCTGATTCAATAATTTTATACATTACTCAGTACTTATCATAATAAGTATACTCTTAATCCTCCTCACCTAATTCACCCATTTCCCCATCCACCTTTCCTTTGGTAATCTCTAGTATCTTCTCTATATTTAAGAGTCTGGGTTTTTTGTTTTGTTTTGTTTTTTTTCTTTGTTCATTTGTTTTGATTCTTTTTTTCTTTAAATTTTTTTATTGTTATGTGAATCACCATACATTACATCATTAGTTTTGGATGTAGTGTTCCATGATTCATGTTTGTGCCTAACACCCAGTGCTTCATGCAGAACGTGCCCTCTTTAATACCCATCACCAGGCTAACCCATCCCCCCACCCCCCTCCCCTCTAGAACCCTCAGTTTGTTTCTCAGAGTCCATCGTATCTCATGGTTCGTCTCCCTCTCCGAGAGAAACAGAGAGAATCTTAAGCAGGCTCCATGCCCAGGGTGAGCCCGATGCTGGGCTGGATCTCACAACCCTGAGATCATGACCTGAGCCAAAATCAAGAGTCAGATGCTTAACTGACTGAGCCACTCAGGCGTCCCTCTTTTGTAATATTTATTTGTGATCCAAAGATATAGCAGTGTGTGTGTGTGTGTGTGTGTGTGTGTGTGTGTGTGTGTGTGTGTGTTTCACTTTTCAATTAAATATATCAAAGTAATTCCTCTGTTTTAGACATTCTTTTAAGTGGATTACCTGGAACCAGTTATCATTGTATTGAGGCCATTTTATTTAATGATTAGATTATTTAACCTCAGTGTTACCACACTAAAGGAAGGTTTATTCATTTTCCATCACAATTGTATAATGGAATCCTACTACATTATATAATAAAATGTTATACAGACAGATAAATACCTATATGTTACTCCAGCTATTCAAGTTTATCCTCTCACCTAGGCGCCTTTCCTTCTCATTCAATCATTATTCAAAACAGTCATGAACTTATCAATATATAATTATGCAATAAATGTTTATTGAGCACTTAACCCTATAAGTATCTTGCAAAATTCTGGAAATAAAAAATATGAATATGATATGCTTCTTAACCTTGAAAAATTTCAGTCATGAACCCTGTTTCATAAGCCAAAGATTTTGGACCTTATTTTTTTAGAAAGGAGTTACTCTTAGAAACTTTCAGCAGAGATATTTGAAATAGTTACTTTCTTTTTTAAGAAGCAAGTTGAGGGGGCGCCTGGGTGGCTCAGTCAGTTAAGCATCTGCCTTTGGCTCAGGTCATGATCCCGGAGTCCCTGGATCGAGTCTCGCATCAGGCTCCCTGCTCGGTGGGGAGTTTGCTTCTCCCTCTGACCCTCCTCTCTCTCATGCTTTCTCTCTCCCTCAAATAAATAAAATCTAAAGAAGAAAGAAACAAGCTGAGGACAGACTGAATGGGGGGGGCACTTGCAGCAAGCTGGAAAGTGGAGACAATGTCAATAAGAGAGTAGAAAAAAAAAAAACTATTCTAGGTATTTATCTATCTACCTATTTATTTATTTATTTATTTATTTTTAAGTAGACTCCACAGCGTGGAGCCCAATGTGGGGCTTGAACTAACAACCCTGACATCAAGACCTGAGTTGAGACCAGAGTCAGATGCCTAACTAACTGAGCCACCCAGGTGCCCCACTATTCTAGGTATTTAAATCCAAAGGAAATTAAGAGAAGGGAATGAGGGCTTGCAATACAGTTGGGAAGGTTATAAAGGGGCTTGTTCTAGTGGGGCTGCCTTGCAGAAGAATAAAACTTTAGGGTAGCTGCTATCCCATATTGTGTTAAAAATAAAGACTATGGCCTCGGACTCACTTCTGCCTTCCTAAGATTATGTGAGTTCATCTCGCTGTTGGGGTTCCAGACTCTGGGCTTCAAGGGAGTCTGGAAACATATTTTCAGTTTTCTAAATTCTTCAGTCAGGCTGAAGACAAAAGTTGAAACTGAGTCAGATAATCAAGCCTATCCAGTACAGAGTCATTACTAATAGTACAAGTGGGAGACAACAAGAGCCTGACTTAAGAGAGCAGATTAGCATAACATAATTTAGCGAGAGACTTCTTGGAGGTAAGAAAGTACGAGCTCCTGAGGACAACTTTGGGTTTCTGGTCTGGGTATGAAAGCAGTAGCAGAAATAGGAATGCATAACATGGAAGGATGGTAGACCATGATGTGTTTAATTGGAAAGCATTTTAATGAGATAAAAAGATAAATAATTGATTATATTCATTATATCTTGCTATACAACATATTACCCCCAAAACTTAGTGACCTGAAATAGAAGAGCACGTATTTATTATCTCACGGTTTCTGTGACCCAGGAATCCAGGCACTACTTACCCGGTCCTTTATTTCTCTGCCTACAACGTGTCTACAATCACAGTGTTGTAGGGCACTGTCTGTGATATTAAATGAAGGCTCTACTGGGGAGGGAACCACTTCCAAGCTTCCTAGTGATTTTGCCAGGATTAAGTTCTTGGAAAGTTGCTGAGCTGAGTGCCTCCACCCCCTTCACTGAAGTTGCTTTACACATTAGTAATGCTGTTAGTTTCTCTTGTCAGTAGTCTATATTCTTTCCTGAGATTCTGCAACCTCTTGATTTTTTTTTTTTAATTTGTGCACATGAGGGTTCATTCACTCTGTGCTGTAAAGTTTTATGGGTTTTGACAAATGTATGCTGCCATGTATCCACCATTAGGTCGTACAGAGTAGTTTTACTGCCCTAAAAATTCCCCGTGCTTCACCATTTCATCTCTCCCTTCTCCAAATCTCTAGCTCCACTAATCATTATTATCTCTATGGTTTTCTCTTTCACAGATTTCACATAATTGTAATCATACCAGATGTAGTGTTTTCAAGCTGACCTCTTTTATAGGCAATATCTATTTAAAGTTCCTCCGTGGTTTTTTTCGTTTTTTTTTTTTTTTTTTTCTGTAGCTTGATAACTGCTTTCTTCTTATCATTGTTTTTTTAAAGATTTTATTTATTTATTTATTTGACAGAGAGAGTGAAAGCATAAGCAGGAGAAGCAGTAGAGGGAGAAGGAGAAGCAGGTTCCCCACTGAGCAGGGAATGTAATATTTTTAAATGATAAGAAGAAAGAGGTGCCTGGATGGCTCAGATGGTTAAGCATCTGCTTTTGGCTCAGGTCATGATCCCAGGGTTCTGGGATCAAGCCCCATGTCGCTCTCCCTGCTCAGCAGGGAGGTTGTTTTTCCCTCTGCCTCTCCCTCTCTCTCTTACTCACTCTTTCTCTCTCTCTCAAATCAATAAGTAAATAAATAAAATTTAAAAAAATAAAAATAAAATAAAAATATTACACTGAACAGGGGTGCCTGGGTGGTGCAGTCAGTTGAACATCTGACTCTTGGCTTCAGCCCAGGTCATGATCTCGGGGTCATGGGATCGAGCCTTGACTCAGGCTCTGTACTCCACAGCGGAGTCTGCTTGGGATTCTCTCTTTCTGTCCCTCTGCCCTTCCCACTCATGCTCTCTCTCACTCTCTCTCTAAATCTAAAATAAATAAATAAGTCTTTAACAAATATATTACATTGAATGGATGTACCAGTTTGTTTATCCATTTACTTATTGAAGGATATCTTGGTTGCTTTGAGATTTTGGCAATTATGAATAATGCTGCTACAAACATTTGCGTGCAGGTTTTCGTGTTTCAAAGTCAATTGAGTATATACCTAGGAGGACAGTTGATGGATTTTTATGGCAAGATCAGGTTTATCTCTGTAAGAAACTTGTTAACTGCCTTTTAAAATGGGTGTCTCAGTTTGCATTCCCACTAGCAGTGAGTAAGGATTCCTATTGTTTGCATCCTCACCAGTATTTGGTAATGTCAGTGATTTGGGGTTTTAGAAATTCTCAGAGGTGGGTAATGGTATCTCATTGTAGTTTTGAATTGACTGTCCCTGATGATGAGTGATGTTGGATATCATTTCATATGCTTATTTGCCATCTTTCTTCTTTGGCAAGGTGTCTGTTCAGATTTTTGGTCATTCTAAATTTGAATAGTTCATTTTCTAACTGTTGTCTCTTAAGTGTTCTTTGTATGTTCTAAATACAGAATTCTTTATCAGACAAGTGTTTTGCAAATATTTCCCCCCATTTGTGGTTTGTCCCTTGATTCTTTTAACCATATCTTTTATGGAGAAGATGTATTTAATTTTAATAAGGTCTAAGTTATCAATTTTTTCTTTCATTGATTAACCTTTTGGTGTTATACCTAAAAACTCATTGCCATACCCATGCTCACATAGATTTTCTCCTAGGTTTTCATTTAGAAATTTGGTAGTCTCTGATTTACATTTAGGTCTATGATCAACTTTGAGTTAATTTTTGTGAAAAATGTAAAGTCTGTGTCTAGATTTTTTTTTTATTTTGCATATGAGTGTCCAATTGTTCCTGCACCATTTGTGGAAAAGACTATCCATTATTCAATAAGTTGTCTTTCTCATTTGTCAAAGATTAGTTGAGAATATTTATGTGAGTCAATTTTTGGTCTATTCCCTTCCATTTATTTGTGTATGTTCCCCTTTGTGCATTGGCAAAAGACTTGAGTTGTCAATAAAGAAAAGTGATGAGAGTTGAATATTGCCTAGTTCCCAGTCTTAGCTCACTCATTTTTCCTTCTGCAGTTTCTAATCTGATATAATTTATCCAATGAAAATATCATTTTAGTAATTGAAAAAAATTTTATATTTAAATATTCCACATGGTTTCTTTTTTTGTATCTCATTTCTTTCCTCATTATGTAAATATTATCTTTTGCATTTTTTAGCAGGTAGGACATATTTATGTTAAACCTTCTAATATCCTTCTATGTGTTTCTTTTTTTTAAAGATTTATTTATTTATTTTGAGAGAGTGAGAATGAGAGAGAGAGAGAGAGAGAGAGAGAGAGAGCACATGAGAGGGGGGAGGGCCAGAGGGAGAAGCAGGTTCCTCACTGAGCAGGGAGCCTGATGCAGGGCTCGATCCCAGGACTCCAGGATCATGACCTGAGCCGAAGGCAGTCGCTTAACCAACTGAGCCACCCAGGCGCCCTCCTTCTATGTGTTTCTATTGACTATTGTTTCTTCCTGATTATGTGTCTCGCTTTCTTGTTTGTATGTCTAGTAGTTTTTGATTCAATAGCAGACATTGCAAATGTCATCTTGTTGAAATGTGATTTTGCTATATTCCCTTTGCTGGCCAAGAGTGAAGATAGTTGTGGATTACTTCTATGCCTTTAAGGCTCACTTTTAAGCTGTTTTATCATTGGACTAGAATAATCTTAAATCTAAGACTAAGTTAGTCCCATTTGTAAGGCAAGGCCATTCTAGTCTCTCTGCTATAGGTCTCATGTATTCAATATATACATATACATATATATATATATATATATTTTATTGGCTGAAGGAAATTTAAATGACTCGGCCCTCTCTGTGCAATGGAAATTATTAGTCCTAGACCTCTGATAAAAATTTTTCACCCCTCAGAAATTTTTCTTTCCTGGGTATAGGTTTTCATTCTATGCATGCACATATTAATGCTCAGCCAAAGACTCAGACACCTCATGATTTTTGTCTTACAAATCCTAGATATCTTGTCTTCTCTACACTTTAGTTCTTGTTTCTTTACTTCATCAGGGGTGCTGGGTTTTGTTTTTCACAACAGCAATTATCTCTATTTGGAAAGTTACAGTTGGCCCTTGAATACTGTAGGGGTCACAAGTGCCAATCCCCTGCACAGTCAAAAACCCATGTATAATTTGTGACTTCCTGAAAACTACTAATAGTCTACTATTGACCAGAAGCCTTACTGATAACATAAACAGCTGATTATCACATATTTTGTGTGTTATATGTACTATATACTGTATTTTTATGACAAAGTAAGCTAGAGAAAAGACAATATCATTAAGAAAATTATAAGGGGGGCACCTGGGTGGCTCAGTCAGTTAAGCATCTGCCTTCGGCTCGGGTTGTGATTTCAAGGTCCTGGGATCAAGCCCTATGGCCAGCTCTCTGCTCGGTGGGGAGTGTGCCTCGCGCACTGTCCCTCCCCCCACTTGTTTTCCCTCTCTCAGATAAATAAATAAAATCTTAAGAAAAAGAAAATCATAAAGAAAATACATTTCCAGTACTGTATGGTATTTATTGAATAATTGATTGATTGATTGTATAAGTGGACCTGGGCAGTTCAAACCCACATTTTCAAGGGTCAACTATATTAGCAATGGCAGGCTATTTTTCATTTGCCTTCATTCTCTTAACAGTCATAGTCTCATGATATATAATATCCAACATTTGAAAACCGTCATTTCTTAATAAATATATTTTTTATTTTTCTAGTTGTTTCTAGTAGGAGAGTAATTTTGTACCTTGTTACTACCTTAATGTTCTGAACTGAAAATTACCCTGAATCAACCTCCTTTGAGCCTTCTTCCAGTATTGGAAACATCTTCCACATTACAAATACGACTTTCAGAATTTGAAATCGCAGCTTATTTCCTATCTTTAAAAGCTTTTGCATAGACGTGAGATTTAAACTCTATCAATAATGGTTTAGAAAAACAATGTGAGGAAATCCATGATCAATAAAATCAATTTTCTGGATAAGGTTAGGAGAAGCTTCTGAATTTTGGGTATGGTAATGCCAGAGTTTCTGAATAGGTACACAGCTGTCTACCATTATCAACAACAATTGGGCTTTCCCTGGTGCAATCCCATCTCAAAGATATAACTAATTTTGAATTTGCAGTGCTGTTGAAAGCAGTAATTTAAAAAATGGCACAGCATATGTATGCTAAACTATCGATAATTAGTAACTTTTATTGTATGATTACGAGTCATGGTGTTTATGAAAATCAAGGAAAAACCAGATTTTGTTTTGTCTGGACATTTACTATCCTTCATTTCTCCATGACTCTTTCTCTTTCCTTCCTTTCTTCTTTCCATTCTCCCTTTGATGAATGCTATGGGTTGGCTCCTCCGTGCCTATTTCTTCTCACGGCCTGTGAACTTAATTAAACTTTGCAAATTTAACGTGCATTCTAACTGCAAGATGATTTTTTTTCCCTTGGTATACTACTTTCCCTCAAGACAAGCAATGTAAAAAAATCACCTGAAGAAAAGTGATTCTTCAGATATAGCAACTTGGTAACCTTTCCTGTCCCTCCAAGAGGCAATCTTATACTGCATAAGCCTCTGCAGCCTTCCCTGAGTGAGTACTCAGCCATGTTAGTAGTATCTAAATCATTAGTGTTCTGCATTTATGTATCCTCCTAGACTGGGGAAAAATGCGGCAGGCACACCAGCATTGAATTATTTTCTTGCTGTGCCACAGTTGGGTATGGATGTAAGCATTCTCTTTTCTGCTATTCATATGGTCTCCCTGAAGTCTCAGGGTGGCTAAGAGTTCCAGTAAAGACCTATAAAACTCGACATTGGTTTTTATAAAGACATCTTATTTTGTGGGAAACAGACATATTTCTTTATTTGATTGAATTTTAGATTGATGAATAAATTCATCCGTGCATGTGCTTATTTCATGCACTCATAATCTGTATACAGCATTATAAAGAATAATGAAAGGCATGAAGCATTACCATCATATTCCTGAAGAGTTCGTATTTTATGTTCCATGTTGGCTTAAAAATGAGTTTCGTTTCATTCTACAGGAAGTTCCAAATCTCTTTCTCTCTCTAAACTTTCTGTCAAAATAGTTTTACTCCATATTTCAGTGCTGGATCAAAGAATGGAGTGTCAAACTTATCTTTCTGAGACCTAATGCAAAAGTTCTCTAGAGCTAAAAAAAAAAAAAAAGTTCTCTAGAGCTGCCTTATGGATTTCAGAATGGTTCTGATGTATTTTGAATGAAATTAATTCAGTGTCTCTTTTCCTCTGGAAATGTTTGGTATCATCTCTACCTGGATGTGGATAAACAGATACAGGTATTAGCAATATAGGTAATAGATGTTAAAAACATATATCCAGAAACACATATATATGCGATTTACTTATCTACTTTTAGGAGTTAGCTCTTCCTAGATGAAATGCATCAAATTAGAGAAAAACTATTCACTCATAAAAAGCATATGTGTAATATTACAGATTACTAAATGGTGACATTGCTCTAAGTGAATTAAATCACCCTAACACAACAGATTTGATAAAAAATTATATAATTTCCCTGAGCATGCTAACCTGTTTTAATTCAATAAGAAATATCTGATAAGTAAAAACATAAATGAAAAATACATTGGGCTTATGTAAAATAATCATATTCCATTGAAAACATTTCTACTGTTCAGGAGACTGAAGATTTGTACAGAATTAAAAGTTTATGTTTTTCTATTTCCTTGTCAGTATTTTTTTTATTAATTGAAATAAGTCTTAGAAGCACTTATTATCAGTAGTTTATTATGTGTTATCATATTGATGCTTTTCCCCCCAAACTTAATGCCTTCTCTTTTGCTAATTTATGATTTTTCACTAATTATTTGCATTTTATCTATAGTGTTCAATGTAGGGAGGGAGTATGTATTCAAAGTGATAACTATACACTCTACGGAATTCTGAAAGAAAATATATATCCATTTTGCTCTAGGAGAATATCAGTTGCTGTTTAAATGGAACAAATTTTAAAATTGGAAATAGTTGGGGCACCTGGGTAGCTCAGTCGTTAAGCGTCTGCCTTTGGCTCAGGTCATGGTCCCAGGGTCCTGGGATCGAGCCCCACATCGGGCTCCCTGCTTGGCAGGAAGCCTGCTTCTCCCTCTCCCACTCCCTCTGCTTGTGTTCCCTCTCTCTCTGAGTATCTCTCTGTCAAATAAATAAATAAAATCTTTAAAAAAAATAAAAATAAAATAAAATTGGAAATAGTTTTGAAAAAAAAGGCCAAACACTGCATCCTAAAATCAAAGCATGAATAGGAAGAACTAAATGAACACAAAATGCCATAAAATATTTTTAATTATTTATAATTCAAATAACCATAAGGTTAACTAAAACAAAATAGTTATTTAAAATCAAATTAAATTAAAATAACAAATGAATAAAGCATCAAAATGTGACATCCTTTTTATATTAAACCCTTGATATTCCTGAGATCAAGATACATGGCTTCCAACTCCCAAATTATCAGTGGGCATTATTTTGTCATTTCAGTATTTCATGCTATATTATTTTCAATAATTTACTTATGTGAATATTGTTTAAATTTCTTAAATGGGAATATTAATATCCACTTAGCAGTGTCTTTAAATGTTATAACTAAGAAAATACGTATGCATTTCACTGTGCCTGGTATAATTGCCTACACATGGTAGCCACTTTCACACAACAGCTAGAGCCATAACCTTTGCAAACAAGATTCTTGTTTTTTGTTTGTTTGTTTTACTTTGTGCATTATTATTTTTTAGCTCTTTTTTTATTATTATGTTGTGTTAATCACCATACATTACAGCATTAGTTTTTGATGTAGTGTTCCATGATTCATTGTTTGCGTATAACACCCAGTGCTCCACGCAGAACGTGCCCTCCTTAATACCCATCACCAGGCTAACCCATCCCCCCACCCCCTCCCCTCTAGAACCCTCGGTTTGTTTCTCAGAGTCCACCATCTCCCATGGTGCGTCTCCCCCTCCGATTCCCCCCTTCATCCTTCCCCTCCTGCTGTTCTTGTTTTATATATTACATTCCCTTCCCCATCCATCCTCCCCTCTTGCTTCTTTCCCTCTCTCCTTTCCTTTCTTCCTTCTCCCTTCCTTTCTCCTTGTGAGAAAGGATATTTATGTTGGACCTACAACTGCCCTAACTTTTCCAAGGCACTGATAACCAGTATAACGAAGAATGAAGCAGATTTTGTCTGCAAGAAGAATACACAGTCTTTTGGAGCGACTATAAACTCATCTCAGGCCCACCTCCATGTACTTGGGGAATAGAAAAAAAAATGTATTGTTAGAGTTGACCACTTAAATAAACGTATATTGGATGAGACTGGTTATTTGCAGATGTCACATGAAAAGACAAAAATTTTAAGGATATAAAGAGGAAGAAGAAGAGCTTGATAAATCTGAGTACTTGACTAAATGTCAGTTAAAGTTATAGCCTAAATCATGGTATCTCCTTATTGAAAAAAAAAAAAAAGTTGCTATAGACTGAATGTTTGTGGCACCAAAGTAAATATGCTGAAGCCTAATTCCGACATGATGGTTTGCAGGGCGGGGCTCTGGAAGGTGATTAAGTCAATAGGGTGGCGCCTTCATGAATGGGATTTGGGCTTTTACAAAAGAGACCCTAGAGAGCCCCCTCACCCCTTCCACCCCGTGAGAACACGGTGAGAAAACTGTCTATGAAACAGCTCTCACCAGACACCAAATCTGCCAGAGCCTTCATCTTTAACTTCCCAGCCTCCAGAACAGTGAGAAATACATTTCTGTGGTTTATAAGCTATCAGTCTATGGTGTTTTGTTACAGCAGCCCAAGTGGGCTAAGAAGCTCACATTGGCAAGCAGTGCACGTGGACTCTCCCAAGGGAAGCCCACTGCACTGGTTGTACTGCCCTCTTCAAAGTTTTTTCCTTTTGCTCATTTTACAACATAATTAGCAATCCCATTATGAATCAGCTACTTCCATTATTTCATTACATCCTCATTAGGCATCCTTCTAGGTATAGATGTCAGAAAAGTCATAGTAAAAGGAATGATCTCCGGAGTTGAAAAGACCTCATCTCTACCTTACCTGCCCTCTCACAGGCATGCACACCTCCAAGCGATCTGACTTATTTTTCAGATCTTAAACATCACTTCTTTCAAGAGTTCTTTCATCACTAATCATCTTGAATCCAGACCCCAGCCTTTAACGCTGAAAACACTCTGCAGTTTTCTTTCAGGGAACGTAACAAAATTAAGAATTATATTTGTGCAATGACCTAGGTAACAACTGTGTCACCTGCTACCGGAATGTGACTTCAATGGAGTTTATTTTGACTACAACTATATTTCCGGTATTTAGCTACTCAGTACCCGGTATATAGCTGACATATAATAAAAAATATATTTTATTTATTCTAAGAATCTGTCTTAAGTAAAAGACACCACTTATATATATATACACATATATATAATGTTGTATATATATAATTTCATATATATATATATATAATTTCATTTATATATGAAAAAACTTTCCAAGGGATGAAAACAATAGCAAAATGAATATATAAAGCAACTAAAGGACTCATTCCAATTTTGAAAATGTGAAAAATATTTACCTTGAAAAAAAAATATGTAATTTATTGGATATAGAGAATTATATAGGTAATATAGGGCCAATAGTAAGAAAAAAATCACAATATTCAAAATAAAAGGTAGATCAAAAGGAATCCCCCCAAAAAAGTTTGGAAAAATAGTTTGATATAAATGGAACCCAAATTTTTAAGACTGATAAAATGTTCTTTAAAATTTGAGGATGTTATTTTTTAAATGAAATGAATTTCTTTTTTTCTGATTAAAATATAAAACATATTTTTCTTGTATAATTGAAAAAACAGATGAAATTGAGAATAGTAAAATCCATTAATAATGCCAGTGCTGAGAGAAAGCCCCTGTAAATGCTGCAACATATTTCTTTTCACTATATTTTCTACTCAAAGTGTGCTTGTGAGTGTGAGTCTAAACCTGCATGTGTTGTACGATGTATTCATATATAATTAACATATTGGAACATACTTGCAGTGGGCTTTTCCCAAGAATTTTCTGTCTTTCCCAGGGCTGTGTGGCCAGCTATCTGGTATCCTTCAATAATTTTTTTTCCCTAAAATAATGAAGATTTTTCTTTCTGTTGCCTAAGAACAAATAAATCCTAACTGATTCTCTCTGCAGTGAAATATCCTACTTTTCTTCCTTCATCATTCTATCTTTTTTTTTTTTTTAAATATTTTTTATTTATTTATTCGAGAGAGAGAATGAGATAGAGAGAGAGAGCATGAGAAGGGGGAGGGTCCGAGGGAGAAGCAGACTCACTGCTGAGCAGGGAGCCCGATGTGGGACTCGATCCCGGGACTCCAGGATCAAGACCTGAGCCGAAGGCAGTTGCTTAACCAACTGAGCCACCCAGGCGCCCCTTCATCATTCTATCTTGAGGGTAACTGTGGTTTAAAGGGGCACAGTAGACTTTGCTTTTACTCCTTCCCTTAGCTCAGAGGTCACCCCTCACCCCTCCTGTCACCCCCCTCTTTAGAACCCCACTCATCCCAGGCACAAACAAGAGCAAAGAGAAGTGATGGATTGCATCCTGCCCTTGGAGAATGGAGCTTTTGTCACTGAATGGTTGTGACTTTGACGTTAACAAATTAAAGACTGGCCTCCAGGAAAGACTGCCACAGCCATTAGCTAGTTCAGATCTGGGCACCTTCCACCCAGCCCCCAGCATTTGGTTAAATTTAAGAGCCAAGTTTGCGGTGGGGCCCGAAAGTGCTTTGGACCTAACTTGGATGACGGTTGGAGTTTGAGTACTGGATGAATGGGCGCTTTCTTTTCTCCCGAACATTGGTCTTAAAGTGATTTTGGCATAAAAGATCTGCTGAACCCTTCCCTCCGGAGCTGCAACCCTTCTCAGAGCCAGGTGGCTTTTTCTGTTGAATATTTGTCCCTGCACATCTTGCTGCTACTGGTCACGTATCCAAACCTCTACATGCCCCTGAACCCCAGAGTCCCTGAGGGGAATGTCTTGGCCTCAATGGGTCTCTTTGTCCCCCACCTCCCCGGGCTAGCCATATGTCCCCTCTCCGTGTGCTCTCTTCACCCTCTTCCCCCTGGTTGGCTGCCAAGAGCCAGGCAGCGTGCCCTCAGGTCCTTCACACCCTCTTGGTGCCCACCTACAGGTGCAAGCAAGTCTCCCGTTGAGAGAGCTCCCCAAACCCCAGTCAGTACAGCCACACAGGTGCCCCATCTGGCCAGGTGAGCTGTGTCTCCTGTCATTCACACGGGCCAGGCTCCCTGAGCCCACTCCTGAGGTCCCGCAGGCCCCGTGATTTCCTGCACCCCAGGACCCAGGGTGTGGCCGAGGACAGGGCTAAACGAGCCAGGGTTTCTAAGCAGCCTGTGCATGACTGAAGGGCTGCCTGGCACAGCTTAAAAATGGGGGAAATTAAGGGAACTCGAAACACAGACTGGGCTTTCTAGTGCTTGGAAATGGGCATTTCTAATGACTGAAAAGCAATGAGACCAGTTCAAGGCTTTATCCAAGGTATAGAGAACAATCACTAATTCATTTTACCTGCAAATGCTGAAAGAAATGCCGGAAACTGGGCTTCTAATGTGAATCCAAAATCAACGTTGTTTGTTTTTCCTTTTTAAACTACTGTTATTGTTCAATTCCATCTTTAAAATCAACTTTGGACAATGAGGATGTCCCTGACTGAATATCCATCCACAACTCTCAATTTAAAAAACACGAAATAAGACTTGCATACAAAGAAATTCACATGCAGTTATACAACTGAGTCAAAGATTTACAAATATCAGACAACCCACAGTACACAACAATGACAAGTAAATGTAAAGTAGAGCAATGGCATGGTATTCCCAAAAGAATAATAGTCTCTGTCTAATATTTAGCCAAGAATGAGAACATGTTATAATATGTGGGATAAGCTTATGTTAAAAAAAAAAATTTTGTTGTTGATCTGAAATTCAAATGAAATGGGATGTCTGCATTTTAAACTGGCAACCCTGGTAGTATGTGAAGGCTTTGGTTTTCTCCCTGAGTTGGGGAATCACCTAAATAATGGAGTGATATGATCAGATTTAGGTTTTGAAAAATCGCTCTCCTTCCCCCGGAGCTAACTACTTCTTATTAATTTTTGGATTAGTCTTTTGCTGTTTTCCTTGCGAAAGTTAAGCAAATATGTATGTAGGTATTTATTTTTACCTCTCTCTTACATAAAAGCTTACTCAAAAGGCAACTCGACCCCAAAAGTAGAGGCAGGATTGAAAAAGAAGCCAATGAGGCACTCCCTGCATCTATGTTAAATACTTTGAAAGGTTGTTTTTTCAGTTTGGGGAATGATTAAAGCCAAAATAAAAAATATATATTTTAAAAATATATACATTTGGGGCACCTGGGTGGCTCACTCGTTAAGCATCTGTCTCAGCTCAGGTCGTGATCCCAGGGTCCTGAGATTGAGCCCCACATCGGGCTCCCTGCTCGGCAGGGAGTCTGCTTCTCCCTCTCCCACTCCCCCTGCTTGCGTTCCCTCTCTCTCTCTCTCTCTCTGTCAAATAAATAAAATCTTTAAAATATATATACATTTAAAAATGTATATATTTAATATAGAGTTACACACTTCTGTAACCGTATTACAAAGTGGTACTCAGCCATTTTTGTACTATTAATAAAGAAAATAAAAGTGTAAATACATTACAATCTTGTTTATTTCATTTTTATTCTGTTTTTAATGTACATAATATTGCTTTGTTTGTGATTATAATTGACAACAACTGACTATGTAAATGAATTAATAAATGAAGAGGTTCTTAATGCTCAAACTATTTTGCTGATGAGAGATACAATAAGAAAAGTTTAGAATCTATTCTGAATGTACAGTTTAACTTACCCTCTTACTTTTGTCTACTGCACTTTCCTTGATACCTAAAAGTCCCATTTCCAATACTTTAAATCTATTTCTTCTTTGGGACACCTGGGTGGCTCAGTCGGTTAGGCATCTGCCTTTGGCTCAGGTCATGATCCCAGGGTCCTGGGATCAAGTCCCGCATCGGGCTCCCTGCTCTGTGGGGAGCCTGCTTCTCCCTCTGCCTCTGCCTCTCTCTCTCTCTCTCTCTCTGTCTCTCATGAATAAATAAAATAAAATCTTTATTAAAAAAATAAATCTATTTCTTCTTCTTACACACAACTTTGACTCCTCCATGTGAACCAATTTTTCCACTACCAAGCTTGAGTTCCGTGACTAAATTTTGTACAGGTTCCATAGGGATTCTATACAAATCTCGGGTTACATCAGACGTGCTTTCAAGAAGAGACATTGAATTTAGACTGATTTCGAAACTTCCTAATTGCGAATGCGTTTCACATTTAGATGATGCCATGAATAGAGTGGTTATCAATCTTGATCTACCTATTGGGTTACAAGGGAGAAGAAGATATCATCATATTTAGCCATTTGGAGGATTTTTTATTTTGTGAAACTCAGTGTCCATGACATTTACTCCTTTATCCCACCACCATGTCCCTGTAATCCTTTTGCTTGAGTGACAAGACTTAACGTATTGATTTCTTGCTGACAGAAGAGGGAAATTGTATCAGTGAGTAATCCTTTGATCACTCTGATCAAACAATTGTTCTTAGTTGCAAAACTGCCAAAGAAACTTCATACTGCTTCTAAGCTCACACTGTAAGTAAGTATCAGAGAAATAGCTGGGTAAGGGACAAAAGAAGGGGAGATTCTTCCTTAATGTTCCATAGAGTACTTTGTTTCTATATTGAGCTATTTTATTATTTTTCATTTTTGTAAATCTGAGGGATATTTTAAGTACAATACTTGCATTAATATGAAGAATACATTTTGAGGAGCTTTGAAATGTGTATTCACCTTTTCCACAATAAATACACAATAAAATACAGAGCTAGTCCATCACTCCTAAAAGTGTTCTCATGCGTGCTTGTGGTCTGTCCCTCCTATTACTCCAAGCCCCAGCAACTTCAGTCTATTTTTTGTCAATATAGATTAGTTTACTCTTACTAGAAAGCTGTAGAAATAAAATCAGAGAGTGTGTACTCTTTTTATGTCTGATTTGTGTAAGTTAGCAAAACCTTAAAATTTATCCATGTTGTTACATTTATCGGTAGAGCATGCTTTCTTATTAATGGAATATATTTCATTCTTTTTTTTATTACTGAGTAGTATTTCATTGTATGGATGTATTGCCTTTTGTTTATCCATTCATCTGTTGATAAGTGATTTAAGTTATTACCAGATTTTGGCCATTACAAATAAAGCTTCCGCAAGCATTCATGTGCCACTCTTGGATGGATGTGCTTTCATTCTCTTGGGTGATTACCTATCAGTGGAAGGAATAGCCCATGTAGTGGTTATAGCTTAACTTTTTAAGAAACTGGTAAACAATTTTACATTCCCACCAGTAGTATATGAGTGGTCCAGTAACTCCTCTTCCTCACATATCTACTTGATATCCTCAGGCTTTTTAATTTGATTTATTCTCATGATGGTGATCTCATTGTGGTTTTTATTTGTAATTCCTCATGTGGCAAGGAACTGCATTAGTAAAGAGCCAGCAAGAAAATGTAGCTTTTTGCCATATACCACATGGAGATGAATTTTGCCAACAGCAGTTTGAATTTGGAAGTAGATCTTTCCCTAGTCAAGCCTCAGATGAAACCACACCCCAGACTAAAACCTTGATTGTGGGGGCGCCTGGGTGGCTTATTCGGTTAAGCGTCTGCCTTCAGCTCAGGTCATGATCCCGGGGTCCTGGGATCGAGTCCCACATCGGGGGGCTCCCTGCTCAGCGGGGAGTCTGCTTCCCTCTCTGCCTCTGCCACTCCCCCTGCTTGTGCTCTTTCTCTCTCCTTCTCTCTGTGTCAAATAAATAAATAAAATCTTAAAAAAAAAGTATTAAAACCTTGATTGTGGCAGAAGATAACTAATAGGTGAAGTATCTGTTCTAGTGTTTTGTCCGTTTCTAAAGGATTAACTGTTTTATTGTGCCAAAATATACATAACACAAAATTTATCACTGTAATCATCTTTAAGTGTACAACTCAGTGACATTTGGTATATTTACACTGTTGTGCACCCATTATCACTATCCCATTTCCAGAACTTTGTTACTACCCAAACAGAAACTCTGTCCCCCTTAAATAATATCTCCCATTTCTTTCTCTTTCTAGTCCTCTGGTAACCACTATTATATTTCCCACCTCCATGAATTTGCTGATTCTAGTACTTTATGTAAGTGGAATCATACAATATTTGCCTTTTTGTTTCTGGCTTACTCCACTGAGCATAATGTATTCAAGTTCCGTCTACACTGTAGAAACATGAGCACTTGAGCATCATGGCTGAATAAGGTATCCCTTGTCATGTCCCCATAGACAACCATATAAAATTGAGGTATGCAGATAAAAATGAAAATACACACCGCTTGTCATAGGTTAAAATGTTTCCTCCGTAAAGATACATTGAAATCCTGACCCTCAGTTCCTCTGGGTGTGACCTTTCTTGGAAATAGGCTGTTTATAAAAGTAACCAATTTAAGATGAAGTCATCAGGCTGGCCCCTAATCCAATGTGACTGATGTCCTTATAAGAAGAGGAAAAGACCGCATGAAGACAGACACGCAGAGAGAAGGGCACACGATGGCAGGAGCAGAGATTGGGGTGATGTAGCCACAGTTCAAGAAACATCCAGGCACTTGGCACCACCGGCTCCTAGGAAGAGGCAAAGAGATCCCACCCAGAGTACCAGAGGGATCATGGCCTTGCAGGGACTTTGAGCCTGCAGAACTGTGAGAGAAGGCATTTTTATTGTGTTATGCCATCCAATTTGTGGTACTTTGTTAACACCAGCCCCAGGAATCTCATGCTTCAGTATTAGCAATTTTAGTTCCTAACGGACTGAATAGGATCCATTTTGTTATCATTGCTTCTTGATCATACATGACATTTATAGTAAATGATAAAATGAATAGTTTAAAAATGAGAGAATGAAAACTATTCATCTTCCATTATGCTAGAACGGGCATTCGTTATTTGTTTTTTATTCTTCAGCATTTGCTTCCCTTCATAGTTCTATTAATCTGATCTATTGTTATTTTCCAATTAAGGAAGTATTGTAGTATGAGTTTCTCTGCTTCCCAGTCCAGAAGCTGGAGGAGAGAGCTCCTACCTCTTCCCACTCCCTGGTAGCCAGAGCAGAGTATCATCAGCCTTGGCCCCACTAAGATGCCCCTTCTCGGGATGGTGGATCTGAATCAAGAGATGCAAAGCTGAAAGCACGGTGTGGTTTTGTGCACAGTGGTTTCAGTCCTGCCAATGCTGACAGTATCTTGCAGTAGCATCCTGATTGGTCAAACCTTGTTTAAAATCAGTAATTACCTTCCAGAATTACCTTAGTATCTGCATATCTTCCAAATCCAGTCCTCCAGGCATCTGTCGATTCTATGTGCTCCAAATATCCCTTCAATTAATCCATTTTTCTGGCTGCAGAAAGTCAGAGCTGTTTTTTTTTTTTTGTAATTGTCTGTAATTCTTACAAGTACACATATATGAAAAGTTCTGAGATTCCAGATTTCCCAGTAACACTGCCATCAAAATATTTCAGGCTGTGAATCTCTACATGATATTTATCTGACTATTTTTACTTTATGCCAAGAGAAATGTTAAAACAAAGCCTTTTTTTTTTCACCTAGAGGGAGACAAATTAGTTTGACTAAGTCTTTTTACTGATTTAATAATAACATTGTCATTGGAGAAAAAAGTTAACAAAATCTTTAAAAACAGCAAATACAATTACTGGGATACTCAGTGGGGTTCTTATATGATAAAAAAAGATGTAAGTGATGGAAAGCCACTGAAAGCCAACCTCTGGGGTCCATATTAAAGTAGTGGAATTGAAAATGAGAAAATAAAAAGTTTCTAGGTTCCTACATTCTTCATTGTACTCTCCAGCCCTTATCCCCAGATACATTGTATTAGTCTATGACCATACCACTCTGAACACACCAGATCTCATCTGAACTCAGAAGCCAAGATACAATGTATGAGAAATGGAGACATTTCATTACCGATATGAGTCTAGGAAAGATAGTCCTGAAGCCTTTGGGCTGGGAGTGTTTATAAGTGAAAAAAATAGCATTAGAACTATGTAAGGGGCTCCTTGGTGGCTCAGTGGTTAAGTGTCTGCCTTCGGCTCAGGTCATGAGGGATCGAGCCCCACATCGGGCTCCCTGCTCAGTGGGAAGCCTGCTTCTCCCTCTCCCGCTCGCCCTGCTTGTGTTCCTGCTCTCTCTCTCTCTCTGTCAAATAAATAAATAAAATCTTAAAAAAAGAACTATGTAGAAAAAATAACTTTATAAGTATCCCTCAGTTAAAGAACTGTCAAATGCAAAAAAAAAAAAAAAAGACAAGGTGGAGGAGGAAGAAGAAAACAACGATTATAGAGAAACAATAGCATTTTTGGAGGATATACTTCTCTTAACAGTTCATACTTTCTAAGTGAGGTATGTGTATGTGTTGATACTCATGTGAATTATTATCCTTAATCATATATTTCCTGCATGGCACCTGAGACACTGTTTTTTTTTTTCTTTTCTTCTTTTATTTATTTTTTTAAAAATTCATTTGAGAAAGATACAGAGACAGAAAAAGGACAAGCAGGGGGAGAGGCAGAGGGAGAGGGAGAAGCAGACGCCCCGCTGAGCTGGGAGCCTGACATAGGGCTCCATCCTGAGATCTGGATCATGACCTGAGCTGAAGGCAGACACTTAACCATCTGAGCCACCCAGGCGCGCCCCCTCCTTTTTTTTTTTCCCCTGATACACTGTCTCTTTTTTTTTTTTTTTAAGATTTTATTTTATTATTTATTTGAGAGAGAGAGAATGAGAGATAGAGAGCACGAGAGGGAAGAGGGTCAGAGGGAGAAGCAGACTCCCCGCAGAGCAGGGAGCCTGATGTGGGACTCGATCCTGGGACTCCAGGATCATGACCTGAGCTGAAGGCAGTTGCTTAACCAACTGAGCCACCCAGGCGCCCGATACACTGTCTCTTAATGAATTTCCTTTGAGCCCTGATGTTCATACACATCTCTGCTTTACTGTGTGAAATTCCTGATTGCCCTCTCGATGAATTCTAAACTTACAAGCCTGGCTTACATATTTTTTTAAAAGATTTTATTTATTTATTTGACGGAGAGAGACACAGCTTGAGAGGGAACACAAGCAGGGGGAGTGGGAGAGGGAGAAGCAGACTTCCCGCTGAGCGGGGAGCCCGATGCAGGACTCGATCCCAGGACGCTGGGATCATGACGTGAGCCAAAGGCAGACGCTGAACGACATATTTTTTAACACTCTGGACTGAAGCTATTTGTATTTTCAGTTTGACATTCCCTTACTTCTCTTAAACCACCTTTGAGATGGCTAACTGGTGTCAGTCTTCCTATGTCTCAATCCTACACGGTTTCAGCACGAACTGGAATTTTCTTCACTAATTTGCTCCCGTCCCTTTCAAGTTAAAGGTCATCTCACTCATATTTGAAGACTCACTCTGCTTTATTGGTATATTTCTCGTGGCACTAACTGTATTCCTCCCTGTTATTATGGCTTTCATGTAAGCCTAACCTCTTTCCGGATTTCATAACCTAATAGACCTTTGCTGGGATGGCAATGTACAGAGTGTACATTGAGTTCACATAAGGAGGCAGAGGTCCTTTGAACTCACATAAATTTCCCTCACATGTGGTTATTTCTGTGTGCTCCCTATGGCCTGTTCTTTTTTCTGTAGAAAACAGGGACCATACAACCTTTCTTTCTTGCACTGTAGTTTTGGTGTTTGTACCTAATGTTAGCTCAGTGAAATAACTCAAAAAATGTATTTCTGAGGACTCCTTCTGCTGCACTAATGTCTGGTGGAATGACAGTGGATTAAATCCAGTGGGATCTAGGCTTCTGACTGGTTTCCTGAGCATATGAAAACATGAGTTTCGACTATGGATCTTAACCACACTTAACCAGAATATTGGTTGGCAGCTTATTTTTCTTTTCATAGAAACTTGAAGTCAATGCTTAATATTTTAAATGAAAATTAAATAACTCCATGTTGCTTATATATAATAATTCAGTTTAATTTAGGCTAATATGCTTTTCTCTGATTCCTTTTTCTTCGGGTGACATGAATTCAGAAGTGTATGAGAGTATATAGTAAAGAATTGAGTGCCCCATGAATAGCAAAGTCCCACAAAATAGAGAATACCAATTCTGTGCAAGCAAGATATACTATTTATTTATTTATTTTTAATTTGGGTATAGTTGACACAGAATGTTACATTAGTGTCAGGTGTACTACATAGTGATTCAACATCTTTATACATTATGCTGTGCTTATCCCATGACCTACTCATTCCATAACTGGAAGCCTGTATCTCCCACTCTCCTTCATCCATTTTGCCCATCCTCCCAACTCTCTTCCCTCTGGCAACCACCTGTTTGTCCTCTGTATTGGTAGGTCTGATCTGCTTTTTGTTTGTTCATTCATTTGTTTTGTTTTGTTTTGTTTTTAGATTCCAGGTGTGAATAAAATCATAAAATAGAAATATCCTACGATCCAATAATTCCACTACTGTGCATTTACCCATAGAAAGTGAAAACACTAATTTGAAAAGATAATGCACCTCTATGTTTATTGCAGCATTATTTACAATAGCCAAGATATGGAAGCAACCTAAGTATCTACCTGTAGATAAATAGGTAAAGAAGTGGTGTGTGTGTGTGTGTGCGCGCGCACGCGTGCATGTGTGTGAATATTACACAGCCATAAGAAATGATAAGATCCTGGGGTGCCTGGGTGGCTCAGTCATTTAGCGTCTGCCTTCGGCTCAGGTCATGATCCCAGGGTCCTGGGATCGAGCCCCGCATCGGGCTCCCTGCTCAGCAGGAAGCCTGCTTCTCCCTCTCCCACTCCCCCTGCTTGTGTTCCCTCTCTTGCTGTGTCTCTCTGTCAAATGGATAGATTAAATCTTTAAAAAAAAAAAAGAAAAGAAATGAAATGATAAGATCCTGCCATTTGCAACAACATGAATGGACCTAGAGGACATTATGCTGGGTGAAATAAGTCAGATTTAGATACAGTATTTAAATACAAATTTAATATTATTTGAATGGAATAAGTGTGTAAGAATTTAATATTTAATATTATTTGAATGGAATAAGTATACTGTTTGGCTGAACAGCCTTTTTTTTAAGATTTTATTTATTTATTTGACAGAGAGACAGCGAGAGAGGTAACACAAGCAGGGGGAGCAGGAGAGGGAGAAGCAGGCTTCCCGCTGAGCAGGGAGCCCGATGCGGGGCTCGATCCCAGGACCCCGGGATCATGACCTGAGCCGAAGACAGATGCCTAACGACTGAGCCACCCAGGCATCCCTGAACAGCCTTTCAATGACCTAAAACTACAAACAAACAACAAAAAAAAAACTTTTTAAAAACCCTATAGTTCCTTCAAGATGACCTTGAAATACAAAATAACCAATGGTTTATAATTTGCAGCAATTCATGTATTAATTACAACCTACTGACTATCTGATTTGTAGAATTGTTGGGAACCCATCTTATGAGAAATGTTATTGTGGCAATAGAATCATCTAGGGACTGGGATGACATTGAATTAAAAAACTTGAAAAATAATAAAACTTATAACCAATCTTTAAGTATTAGCAATTTTGTTGCTTTTAAATGCATTTTAAAATATTTAAATGTCTATCATGCGCAAAGAACACTGTCGTATACTTTTGCAAAGAGGTCTATAGGATAAACTCTTAACAATGAAATTTCAGCATATAAGGCTTATGCCATTTTTCTTCTATTGATATTGACATATTTCCTCCCAGTATGTTCCACCAATTTATATTTATATTCAAGAGTATGTGTCTAACCCCATTCTCTCCAAAACTGTGTTTTATCAAGCTTAGAAAAAGTTTGCCAGGGGCGCCTGGGTGGCTCAGTCGTTAACCGTCTGCCTTTGGCTCAGGTCATGATCCCAGGGTCCTGGGATTGAGCCCCGCATCGGGCTCCCACCCCACAGGAAACCTGCTTCTCCCTCTCCCACACCCCCTGCTTGTGTTCCCTCTCTCACTATGTCTCTGTCAAATAAATAAATAAAATCTCTTTTAAAAAAGAAGAAAAAGTTTGCCAGTCTTACATGTAAAGAATCAAACATATCTCTTTACCTCTTGTTCTCCCCAGATACAGCCTGCTCATTTTAGCCTGCATATTTTTTTAATTTTTTTATTGTTATGTTAATCACCATATATTACATCATTAGTTTTTGATGTACTGTTCCATGATTCATTGTTTGTGCATAACACCCAGTGCTCCACGCAGAACGTGCCCTCTTTAATACCCATCACCAGGCTAACCCATCCCCCGCCCCCCTCCCCTCTAGAACCCTCAGTTTGTTTTTCAGAGTCCATCGTCTCTCATGGTTCATCTCCCCCTCTGATTTTCCCCCCTTCATCCTTCCCCTCCTGCTATCTTCTCCTTTTTTTTTCTTAACATAATTACATTATTTGTTTCAGAGGTACAGATGTGTGATTCAACAGTCTTGCACAATTCACAGCACTCACCATAGCACATACCCTCCCCAATTCTATCATGCAGCCACCTGATCCCTCCCACCCCCCACCACTCCAGCAACACTCAGTTTGTTTCCTGAGATTAAGAATTCCTCCTATCAGTGAGGTCATATGATACATATCTTTCTCTGATTGACTTATTTCACTCAGCATAACACCCTCCAGTTCTATCCACATCCTTGCAAATGGCAAGATCTCATTCCTTTTGATGGCTGCATAATATTCCATTGTGTATATATACCACCTCTTCTTTATCCATTCATCTGTCGATGGACATCTTGGCTCTTTCCACAGTTTGGCTATTGTGGACATTGCTGCTATAAACATCGGGGTGCACGTACCCCTTCGGATCCCTACATTTGTATCTTTGTGGTAAATACCCAGTTGTACAATTGCTGGATCCTATGGTAGCTCTATTTTCAACTGTTTGAGGACCCTCCATACTGTTTTCCAGAGGGGTTGCACCAGCTTGCATTCCCATCAACAGTGTAGGAGGGTTCCCCTTTCTCCACAACCCGCCAACATCTGTCATTTCCTGACTTGTTAATTTTAGCCATTCTGACTGGTGTGAGGTGGTATCTAATTGAGGTTTTGATTTGGATTTCCCTGATGCCAACCGATGTTGAGCACTTTTTCATGTGTCTGTTGGCCATTTGGATGTCTTCTTTGGAAAAATGTCTATTCATGTCTTCTGACCATTTCTTGATTGGATTATTTGTTCTTTGGGTGTTGAGTTTGATAAGTTCTTTATAGATTTTGGATACTAGCCCTTTATCTGGTATGTCATTTGCAAATATTTTCTCCCATTCTGTCGGTTGTCTTTTGGTTTTGTAAACTATTTTTTTTGCTGTGCAAAAGCTGTTTATCTTGATGAAATCCCAGTAGTTCATTTTTGCCCTTTGCTTCCCTTGCCTTTGGCGATGTTTCTAGGAAGAAGTTGCTGCGGCTGAGGTCGAAGAGGTTGCTGCCTGTGTTCTCCTTTAGGATTTTGATGGACTCCTGTCTCACGTTTAGGTCTTTCAACCATCTGGAGTCTGTTTTTGTGTGTGGTGTAAGGAAATGGTCCAGTTTCATTCTTCTGCATGTGGCAGTCCAATTTTCCCAACACCATTTGTTGAAGAGACTGTTGTTTTGCCATCGGACATTCTTTCCTGCTTTGTCAAAGATTAGTTGATCATAGAGTTGAGGGTCCACATCTGGGCTCTCTATTCTGTTCCACTGATCTATGTGTCTGTTTTTGAGCCAGTCCCATACTGTCTTGATGATGACACCTTTGTAATAGAGCTGGAAGTCTGGAATTGTGATGCCGCCAGCTTTGCTTTTCTTTTTCAATATTCCTCTGGCTATTCGGGGTCTCTTCTGGTTCCATACAAATTTTAGGATTATTTGTTCCATTTCTTTGAAAAAAGTGGATGGTATTTTGATGGGGATTGCATTGAATGTGTAGATTGCTCTAGGTAGCACTGACATCTTCACAATGTTTGTTCATCCAATCCATGAGCATGGAACGTTTTTCCATTTCTTTGTGTCTTCCTCAATTTCTTTCATGAGTATTTTATAGTTTTCTGAGTACAGATCCTTTGCCTCTTTGATTAAATTTATTCCTAGATATCTTACGGTTTTGGGTGCAATTGTAAATGTGATCGACTCCTTGATTTGTCTCTCATTTGTCTTGTTGTTGGTGTATAGGAATGCCACTGATTTCTGTGCATTGATTTTATATCCTGCTACTATACTGAATTCCTGTATGAGTTCTAGCAGTTTTGCGGTGCAGTCTTTTGGGTTTTCCACATACAATATCATATCATCTGCAAAGAATGAGAGTTTGACTTCCTCTTTGCCGATTTGGAGGCCTTTGATTTCTTTTTGTTGTCTGATTGCTGTGGCTAGGACTTCTAATACTATGTTGAATAGCAGTAGTGATAGTGGACATCGCTGCCGCGTTCCTGACCTTAGGGGGAAAGCTCTCAGTTTTTCCCCATTGAGAATGATATTCGCTGTAGTTTTTTCATAGATGGCTTTTATGAGCTTGAGGTATGTACCCTCTATCCCTATACTCTGAAGAGTTTTGATCAAGAAAGGATGCTGTACTTTGTCAAATGCTTTTTCTGCATCTATTGAGAGGATCCTATGATTCTCATTCTTTCTTTTGTTAATGTATTGTATCACGTTGATTGATTTGCGGATGCTGAACCAGCCTTGTAGCCCAGGGATAAATCCCACTTGGTCATGGTGAATCATCCTTTTAATGTACTGTTGGATCCTATTGGCTAGTATTTTGGTGAGAATTTTTGCATCCATGTTCATCAAGGATATTGGTCTGTAATTCTACTTTTTGATGGGGTCTTTGTCTGGTTTGGGGATCAAGGTAATGGTGGCCTCATAAAACGAATTTGGAAGTTTTCCTTCCATTTCTAGTTTTTGGAACAGTTTCAAGAGAGTAGGTATTAATTCGTCTTGAAATGTTTGGTAGAATTCCCCTGGGAAGGCATCTGGCCCTGGGCTTTTGTTTGTTGGGAGATTTTTGATGACTGCTTCAATTTCCTTAGTGGTTATAGATCTGTTCAGGTTTCTATTTCTTCCTGGTTCAATTTTGGTAGTTGATACATCTCTAGGAAGGCACCCATTTCTTCCAGGTTATCTAATTTGCTGGCATAGAGTTGCTCATAATATGTTCTTATAATTGTTTGTATGTCTTTGGTGTTGGTTGTGATCTCTCCTCTTTCATTCATGATTTTGTTGTTTTGGGTCATTTCTCTTTTCTTTTTGATAAGTCTGGCCAAGGGTTTATCAATCTTGTTAATTCTTTCAAAGAACCAGCTACTAGTTTCGTTGATCTGTTCTATTGTTAATTTTTTTTTTTTTTTTGGTTTCTATTTCATTGATTTCTGCTCTGATCTTTATTATTTCTCTTCTCCTTCTGGGTTTAGGTTTTATTTGCTGTTTTTTCTCTAGCTCCTTTAGGTGTAGGGTTAGGTTGTGTATTTGAGACCTTTCTTATTTCTTGAGAAAGGCTTGTATTGCTATATACTTGCCTCTCAGGATTGCCTTTGCTGTATCCCAAAGATTTTGAACAGTAGTCTTTTCATTTTCATTGGTTTCCATGAATTTTTTTAATTCTTCTTTAATTTCCTGGTTGACCCATTCATTCTTTAGTAGGATGCTCTTTAGCCTCCACGTATTTGAGTTCTTTTTGACTTTCCTCTTGTGATTGAGTCCTAGTTTCAAAGCACTGTGGTCTGAAAATATACAGGGAATAATCCCAATCTTTTGTTACCTGTTGAGACCTGATTTGTGACCTAGGATGTGATCAATTGTGGAGAATGTTCCATGGGCACTGAAGAAGAATGTGTATTCCGTTGCTTTGGGATGGAATGTTCTGAATATGTCTGTGAATTCCATGTGATCCAGTGTGCCATTTAAAGTCTTTATTTCCTTACTGATCTTTTGCTTAGATGATCTGTCCATTTCAGTGAGGGGGCTGTTAAAGTCCCCCACTATTATTGTATTGTTGTCAATGTGTTTCTTTGCTTTTGTTATTAATTGCCTTATATAATTGGCTGCTCCCATGTTCGGGGCATAGATATTTACAATTGTTAGATCTTCTTGTTGGATAGACCATTTAAGTAGGATATAGTGTCCTTCCTCATCTCTTATTATAGTCTTTCTTTTAAAATCTAATTTGTCTGTTACAAGGATTGCCACCCCAGCTTTCTTTTGGTGTCCATTAGCATGGTAAATGGTTTTCCACCCCCTCACTTTCAATCTGGGGGTGTCTTTGGGTCTCAAATGAGTCTCTTGCAGACAGCATATGGATGGGTCTTGTTTTTTAATCCAATCTGATAGCCTGTGTCTTTTGATTGGGGCATTTAGCCCATTTACATTCAGGGTAACTATTGAAAGGTATGAATTTAGTGCCATTGTATTGCCTGTAAGGTGACTGTACTGTATATTTTCTGTGTTCCTTTCTGGTCTATGCTGCTTCTAGGCTCTCTTTGCTTAGAGGGCCCCTTTCAATATTTCTTGTACAGGTGCTTTCTTGTTTGCAAATTCCTTTAGTTTTTGTTTGTCCTGGATCTTTTTATCTCTCCTTCTATTTTCAGTGACAGCCTAGCTGGATATAGTATTCTTGGCTGCATATTTTTCTCGTTTAGTGCTCTGAAGATATCATGCCAGTCCTTTCTGGCCTGCCAGGTCTCTGTGGATAGATGTGTTGCCAATCTAATGTTTCTACCATTATAGGTTACATATCTCTTCTCCTGAGCTGCTTTCAGGATTTTCTCTTTGTCTCTGAGACTCGTCAGTTTTACTATTAGATGTTGGGGTGTTGACCTATTTTTATTGATTTTGAGAGGGGTTCTCTGTGCCCCCTGGATTTTGATGCGTTTCCTTCCCCACATTAGGGAAGTTCTCCACTATAATTTGCTCCAATATACCTCCAATATACCTTTGCTCCAATATACCTAATTGGGAAAAATCCCAAATATTCTAATGTTGTTTCATCGTATCGTATCGCTTATCTCTCGAATTCTACCCTCGTGATCCAGTAGTTGTTTATCTCTCTTTTTCTCAGCTTCTTTATTTTCCATCATTTGGTCTTCTATATCGCTGATTCTCTCTTCTGCCTCATTTTTCCCAGCAGTTAGTGCCCCCATTTTTTATTGCACTTCATTAATAGCCTTTTTGATTTTGATTTGTTTAGATTTTAGTTCTTTTATTTCTCAAGGAAGGGTTTCTCTAATAACTTCCATGCTTTTTTCAAGCCCAGGTAGTACCTTTAAAATCATGATTCTGAACTCTCGTTCTGACATCGTACTAATGTCCGTATTGAGTAGGTCCCTGGCCGACGGTACTACCTCTTGTTCTTTTGGCTGAGGTGATTTTTTTCATCTTGTCATTTTATCCAGAGGAGAATAGATGAATGAGAGGACAAAATGCTAACAGGTTAACAGCGTCCCCAGCTAATATGCTCTAAACAAATCAGAAAAGACCTGAAACCAGGGCAAAAGAAAGGGAAATAAAGAAAAAAGAAAGAGAAAAAAAAAAGGAAAAAGAAAAAGATAAAAACAAACAAAAACAGAACAAAACAAAAAAAAAACAGAATATGATCAAATATGATCAGGCTAGTGCATAGATCAGTGCCACACACTAGATTTTGGGTGTATATTGGTCTGTTAGCAGAAAGTACCTCCTAAAATTTTAAAGAAAGAAAGACTTATATATGTACAAAATAAGTGTTGATACAATGAAGGGATGGTAGATGATTGTAAAGATGAAAATTATAAAAGATTTTATAAAAGGACTTGATAAGTTGTTTGAAAAAAGAAAGAAGATTTAAAAAAAAAAAGAAAAGAAAAGGGAGAGAGGAGTGTGATCAGGCAGGAGACTAGAACAAAGCCATACACTAGTGATTTAGGGTATATTTTGATCTGTTAGAAGAAACTGCATCTCAAAATTTTAAAGGGAGAACGACTTATGTATATATGCCCAAATAAGGGTATCTACTATGAAGGGATAGAATATGACTCTAAAAATTAAAAATAAAAATGTTTTTTTTCAAAAAGGGATTGATAAGATGTTGTTTAAGAAGGGAAAAAGAAAAATTAAAAAAAAATACAGTTAAAAAAATTAACCTTGAAAAACTAATGAATCATGGTAAAAAAGCCATGAATTCTATGTGCAGTATTCACCTAGCGCTGGAGTTCTCCCGTTCTCCTTGATCAGTAAACTTGCTCTTGGCTTGCTGGCTGTTCGTGCTGATCTTCTGGGGGAGGGGCCTGTTGCCGTGGTTCCCAAATGTCTTTGCCGGAGGCGGAATTGCCCCGCCCTTGTCGGTCCGGGCTAAGCAAGCTGCTCGGGTTTGCTCTCAGGAGCTTTTGTTCCCTGCAAGCTCTCGGTACTGCTTTGGAGGATGAGGGTCAAAATTGTGGCCTCCCAAACTCCACCCTGGAGGAGCAGAGAACTCGGGGCCCCGCTCCTCAGTGCACCCCCAGAGAAAAGCAGTCACTCCCGTGTCCCCGGTCTCCGGCCGCACTCCGTGCTCACCCGGCCTGTGACCGAGCGTTTCTATGTCTGGCACCTGACCCCGTGTGGAGTCTCCAAACCCAGCAGAGCCCTGCGGTGCGCTCCCGCGCCGCTCCTCCCCGGGTAGGAAGGGGAGTCTCCCCGGATCTGCCGCTTGTTGGGTCCCTGCTGCAGGAGCAGTGGCCCGACTGGGCCGCGGGTCACAGTTTATGGCCACCCCGAGCTGAGCGCCCGCGCCTCGGCTCCGTCTCTGCAGCCGGCTTCCCCGCTCCGATACCCGGGAGCTCTGCCGCACTCAGGCACCCCCGGTCTTTCTGTGACCCCGAGGGTCCTGAGACCACACTGTCTCGCGAGGGTTCCACCCCCTGCTTAGCCACTGCAGCAACGTCCCTCCGCGGAGCCGACTTCTAGAAGGTCCGATTTTGTGCTCCGCGGCTCTAGCACTTGCCAGAAGCGGCCGACAGAGGCCCCCTCCCCCCGCCGTCTATCCTCCCGAATATCGCCTCGGATTCACTTCTCTGCACGTCCTACCTTCCAGAAAGTGGTCGCTTCTGTGTTCAGAGAGTTGCTGCTACTCTCTTCTTCGGTCTCCTGTTGAGTTCGTAGGTGTTCAGAATGGTTTGATCCCTATTCAGCTGAATTCCTGAGACCAGACGAAATCCAGGTCTCCTACTCCTCCGCCGTCTTGCTCCGCCCCCTTAGCATGCATATTTTCTCAAACAAACTTAACCATCATTTTGCCTACACTATCTTCTCCCAAATGTTATCTTTGGTATTTTCATTCAAATCCCATAACATTTATGGACAAATATGTGGGGCATTGACCTCCTAAGAATAAGTCATTCTTTCTGTTTATCAATTCATGCCTTTTCTTGTTTGGTAGAGTTTTGATATTCTGATATTGCTAATAAGTACATTTTCATTACCATGAGTAGACATGGGTAATGTTTCTGATGGTGAACAAGGTGGGTCATGTCAACATCAGTGAATACCTCAATATTTTCATTGCTTGTCTTACTCCTTCTAGACCATTAGGCTTTTAAACAGTATGCTCAAAGTCATCCCAGGTAAATGATTTCTACTATGATCTAAGCTTTAGTACCAAATCCTTATCTGCTCTTCTATGCAGAGGAGGTAAGCTCGATTTTGCATAATCCTTAAGAATACATTTTGCCCCTTTGACCCAGCACTTAAGATGGAAGGGACTGACCTAACTCTTTTTCCCTGGACTGTGAGCCCAGCATGACCTTGCTAAGTAGGGTGACTCGGCCAAGACCGTTAAATCTTACTAAAATGAGCTTGGGAGAAGGGAAAATTTTAATTGCTAACCGAGAATTTCAGAGAATTTTTGCCTAGACCATTACATTTGTTATCCCTTTACTCATCTAACTGAATGTCCTAACCACTATTTCTCTGACTTACCTGTATTTTTATCATAAATTACCGTTTCCTTAGGGGTAGACTAGAGGTCAGAGGGCACTCATGGCAACATACACAATCAGTTGGACTTGAACACTTGTTTTGAAAACATGAATTTGTTCCAGTACAATTGGTATGGAACAGTTAGAGCATGATAATGCTCACCTGTGATTTTTTTCTGTGGGAAACGCCAGGTGAACACAGAAAACTGCACGCATCTGAACCCAGCAGTGTAGCGACACACAAAATGTACACACGAACGCACTGTGACCCACTCCCAGCTACCTCCGTTTACGGTGTGTGTTGAGAGCCACACACCCCCATCTGACGTTACAACTTCCCCTCTTTCAAATACCCTTCTTTCTTCCACCTCACAGCAACTCCTGAACTGCAACCCTTCCAACAGCCACTCATACAAGCAAATTTCAAGTCCTTCTCAAGTTAAAGTGTCTGTTTGTTGCATTATTTATGTATTTCTTCAGTATGTGTAAAACTCTTCTATGGTTTTTATTCGATTTCGTTTTTCCCTGTATACTGATGGAGTTTTCAGTGTTGTGCCCTATCCCCCACTTTTCTTATAAGCCCCGTGGTTTTATTGCTCACTGTTATAGAGCGCAGCAACTATTAGGAATGCAAATGTCCCCTTATAGCAGAAGTGACTGTATTTATTCCACTCCTGGGTGAACCCTTCATCTGCAACTCTAGGCTTGTAAATCAGGTAGCATATTGTCCTTCGGAACACAGTGACTTACACAAATTGGGTATTTGCTACAGATTTATTGCAAAAATAAATATACTTTGTTCTTTCCTGCTTCCGTGCTTTCTTTATCAAGACTTCCCACCTGAAATGCAGTTTTCCTTTTTCTCTGCCTAATCAAATACTAACCAACTTTTAAGATCCATTAAAATTTCAAATTCTACATTGAGTCTTTTTGACAACCCCAAACAGAAATGATAGCATCTTCCTCTGTGTTGACAATAAATACTATTTGTGCCAATTATTTAAAATAATGGTTATCATAATAACAATTATTACCTAAGAATGGTTCTCTAGTTTTTACATTAACAATAGCTAGAATTTGTATATACGTTTAGGTTTGCAACTAAGTTGTAGGAATCGTCTTTTTTCTTTCAATATTCTAAAATTCTGCTTTAAGTTTCTCTAAATTTAGTCATCTAAATCAAGTTCATTTCTTTAAATATTTTAAAATCCCATTTATAAGTCCCAAGCCCTTGTCTTGAACCTCACATATAAACTGTACCTGCAAATTATACCAAATGAATGGGTCAGGTGGATACAGTAAGTCAAAGTCAAAGTCTGTACTTCCTGAGTATTGGCTTGACAAATGTTCAAATCATGGCAACTTGAGACCTCACAACCTAAGAGGAATTCCAGTATGGTTGCTGTTCAGATTTTGTCATTATGTCTTTGTTTCTGATTCTACTAGGGGCTGCTTAGAGGCAGAAGAAAATTAAATTTAAATAAGTCCTTTGTGTGATCAGGGGGTGGCTCTGGCTGTTATCGAAGGGTAAATTGCTAACGTGCAGGAAGAAAGTTAATGCATTTCAGTCAGTGACCTTGTCTCCATCTCTCAGTTCTACTTAGGACATGCACATATCCCCAAGAAGTTGATAGAAAGTAGGACTCTAACCAGTATTGATAAATTCTGATAAATCATTTAAAATTGTTTATTAAAATTATTAATTTTGCTTGCATAATCCAGAAAATTTGCCTGATTGGACTGATCTCTAAATCCCTTAAATTCACTTAATGGTCTGAAAGGAGAAAATCTTATAAAGTCCCTAAATTTAGGAATATTACCATCATCACGTATGAGTGGTGGATGGTGTAGCCAATTTCTTCCAGTCTCATAGTTGCTGTGCACTTTTGTCTCAGAGGTGCAAGCAAGTGGATATTTTATTAGCTAAAATGGGCCATAAGTTATTTTCCCACTATATTAGTGAAAGTATAAAATCAAGTTGTAAAATATGTATCCAAACTAATAAAACATGAGATCCATGTAATGTCTAGTGACATTAATACTTCATCTGTCAGCTATTCCCATGGGACTCTATCAACCATGACTCACAATAACGAATGTAAAAATATGCTACAAAATCACATGAATTATTCATTTTTACAGTAATAAATAGATGTTTCTTTCTTCCTCACCATCTGAATTAATGAAATGAAAAGTAACTTCTTTTATAATTAGGATTCATTTGTTATAGGTGGGTCTACCATTGGCAGTCTCCACAATTGGTAATCCATGTATCGGTACGATTTATGAGCAAAAGCTGCAGGGCTGAGTTTATTTATTTCAAGGAGGAAACTAAAGAATGATCTCAAAATTATTTGCACAAAAACAAGTTTGAGGACAAATTTATACTATCCATTGCAGAAAACATTTCACTGGATTCTTTGCAAAAAAAAAGGAAAGGATCCAAATTTTCTGATTCTCTAGTCTGTTGGGGAACAGGTGCATCAGCATTTTGAGCACTTCCATAGGTGCATAGGAGTTATGACCCTGGTTGAAAGCCACAGCCCTGATATAGTGTCCACAAGAGAATTTCTAAGGTGGATGGTCCTGAATAAGCTAGAAAGGGGTGCTCATTTGTGAAAGTCCAGGAGAAAGGGAGACTTCACCTTGCCACAAGTCAATCTTCTGATTATTACTGTAGGCTCCCGGAAAAATATAGTATTCACTTAGCACAATAGTCAAACAGCTTTGCCTGGTGAAAAGAAATCAAGCAGTAGTTCTATGCCTGAGTTTACCTCAGATACTGCAATGCATCTGCCAAGGGTCCCTAAAGCTTAATGTAGTAGTTAATCAAGCATACATTTAGTGCATCGAAGGTCTCTGGGACAGCGCCAATAGTTATATACAGTCTGCAGCAAAAAGACGGCTAGATAAACAAGAGAAGTGCCACTAGAAGGTTGGAAATTTCATTCTATCTGACCAAGTTCTCCCGCGCCAAGTTAAATAATCTTGAACTGGCAACTAACCAAAACTCTGCTCTCTGGAGTTAGGTGTTTTTTTGAGTTTCATATAACATTTGCTTATTGTGAAATCACATTTTCACAGGGGAAGTCTGTTGGGAATTTTAGTAATCTGCCATCAAGTAGCCAAACAATGCAAGAAACGTGTCCTTCCTAAGAAGGTCATTCCACTTTATTGCCACTGGAAATGGACCAACACTAATGATCAAACTGTGAAATGTGGATTTACAATATGGAATAAACTGGTTACATGATTCATTTTACTTTGCTGTGCTCTGTTGTCTAACAGTGATTTTTTCTGCGTGAGAGAGAGAGATTGGAGTGAGCTACCAAAGGCACGTGGGCCTCCAGAATACAAAAAATGCTTTAGGGTTTTAACAAGTTAGAAAATATAGAGCTCCTTGCATAAGCTTAGCAGTTAAATCAAGTTAATCATGTCAATAGATTTAGCAAATACTAAGGATTAATTGCTTACTGAGGAAATAAATTCTTTAGAAATCTGAAGAACTGTTACTGAGGGTTACATTTATTTAAATACAGACGTCTATTGAAATCTTTGAGCAGGGACCTGAAGCATATGTAGGACTAAAACAAATGTCTCTTGCTAAACTAGAACCCTGTCCCTTTTAAATTCTATTTAATAAAAAAAAGTCCACTTTCTGCATTTTTATTTATTTATTTTAAAGTATTTATTTATTTATTTATTTATTTATTTATTTATTTATTTATTTATCTGACAGAGAGCTAGAGAGAGCCAGAGAGCACAAGCAAGGGGAATGGCAAAGGGAGGAGAAGCAGGCTTTCTGCTGAGCAGGGAGCCCGACGTGGGGCTCGATCCCAGGACCCTGGGATCATGACCTGAGCTGAAGGCAGACGCTTATCCAACTGAGCCAACCAGGTACCCAACTTTCTGTATTTTTAAGTTGATGTAGTTACTGAGATGAGGAGCAGAGGTGTTGAGTGAGGCTGAAATTAACAAACCAGTTAGGGTGTGGTGGAATCATTTCAGGCTTTGACGTTTGTGTTCTTGGAATGGTGATCAGACCTCTCCGTATATTTATGATGAAAATTATATAATGTTTAGCTATTTTTATTGGGGCTAATCCATAAGGCCTGTGAGCAATGAAGATACTTTGACATTTTAATCAAAATGATTATGCTACAAACATAATCTCTGCATTTCAGCCACATTTACAACCATGACATGGTCAGTAACACTGTTAAAATGTACGTGTGTGTGTGTGTGTGTGTGTGTGTGTGTGTGTGTGTGTGTGTGTGTGTATAGTATTGACTTGCTATTATGGTTTTGTCTCATTTCTTGGTTCAACATCTTTTCCACTTCAAGTTTTGAAAAATCTTCCTTTTTATAATGTTAAAAATCTTTGGACTTGGAAAACATCAGTGTTTCAAACAGAAAATAGTAATAGTGGAGAGTATCAAGAAACTATTAGAAAGAAACATGACCATTAGAGAAGATTGGGTTTATGGTATGTTTTTAGTTGAATCTTTGTTTCTGAGACAGATCTGAATTGAGGCCTTCAGCTATAAAGCTATGTAACGATTAATAGCTTCCATTCCTTCCTTCTGCAAACATATACTGAGGACCTCTTCTGTGCTTATATTCTAGTGTGGTGACACACAATCACTGTATCAGCACACATATTGAGTAGATTGATTTGTCAGTAATATGTGACAGTAGTTTTTCTCTGTGGGTTAAGTCTGGCTGGCATGTAGTCAAGCCTCTGCATGTCTTTGTTGAATGAATGGATCTAGCGTGTTTAGTGGTAAAACAAATGCAAAACTATGTCCATGTGAAATTCACCATTTTTATTTTAAAGTGTGAATAAAAATTTACATTTTGTAAGAATTTGCCCTGATTGTTAGTAATCTTGGCAAAATAAAATGAAGCTAAATTCAAAATAAAATGAAGAGAATTTTCATATAAATTTTATATTTAAATTGGGTCAATAAAACAGAATTTATGGTTGCATTTTAAGAAGTTCTTAGAGCCTGAAGACAACATTGCAGCTACAGAAGCCAAAGTGTATTGTAGCTTTGATATAATATTCCACTAGCATCAAAAATAGCAGATCTCAGCTAATTAGCTTTTTAAAAAATGTTTTATATACTTAAATAAAGAATGGAGTGGAAAAATGTTTTACATCCAAATAGTATATATCTCATTCATTTTTAAGTGAACAAAAAATAAACTCAAAATATGCAGAAAGAAATACTCATCACTCTGCAACCCAGTGAAACATTATACATTATTGTTCCTTCCTATCTATCTTTGTTAGTCTTGATATCCATCTTTATTCATGGAAGGAATTCATTACTGCTAAGAAATATATAGTGCATTAAAATGCATGATTAAACAACCTGTCTGTATTTTAATATGTAATGCAACTTCTCGCCCAATTTTAATTGCTTATAAACTTCAAGTTAAAAGAAACATATTCCAAGAGGCTCTTTTATTCCAAGTCACTGATAACATGAATTCTCAGTGTAAATATTAGTCATTCAATGACAAGCAAAACACAGGAATGCTCAACCAGATCGCAACCATCACCCAGTGTCTAATACTTACTCTGTAACGGCTCTTACAAAATGAATATTTATTCATTTGAGAAGATTTTCTTGAAGCGGAACATTTGGGAAAGAATATTTGGCTATTAGAATGCGTGGGTGACCTTTTACACGGTTATCTTTCGGGAGCTAGGTAGCCATGCATTTTTAGTACCCTAGCTCCAAAGCCTTAATTCAGTTTAGAGCTATTTTCACTAAGCATAAAGGTGAAAATTCTTTTAAATTTAAATGATATCACTAAAACTCTTCAAAGATACCAGCATTAGGCTCTGCTGAGTTTTACCTCTATTTCGTAATTTGGTCAAATAATTTCAAAATAAGCAAAAAATATTTCCCCGGTCAGTACAGTTCCAAATTGTTGATAACGATGCCAGTGCTGTGCCCCAACTTAGATTCAGTGCAGCTATAAGCCATGCAAAATATCAGCTGTGGGAAAACCAAGTACATAGCGATATATTAGAGGTCAGGTACAGTATTGGTGTACTTCGGAATTCTTAAGAAGTGGATTTCTAAAAATGCATAGTAAATTGTTAGTAGAAAACCTTGTGACGCTCAAGGAAACCTGCTGGTAAAAAGTGTAAACCTTCAGTCTAGTGAAGAATCCCATTATCAAATGAGTAAATCTCTTCCAGTACATCTCTTCTACAAAACTAATATTTGCTAGATGATGAATATTTAAAGATGGAGATATGTATCTTAAAAACCAGAACTGAGTGATTCAGTGATCTGGATCATGTTCAGAGACAGAAGCAAAATGCTCATGGGGAAACTTCTATGAACCTGATGGAAGCAACTAATTATTTATCCAAAAGTTGTGGTCAGGATTCTGCCACCTCATTGCTGCTTCCAGGGAATATATTAGTCCTCCAAGCTTTGCTTCCTTTTTTCTCTTTCTTTCTTTCTTTCTTTCTTTCTTTCTTTCTTTCTTTCTTTCTTTCTTCTTTCTTTCTTTCTTTCTTCTTTCTTAGCTTTACTTATTTGAGAGAGTGTGTGAGAGAGCAGGGAGAGGGGCAGAGGGAGAGAGAATCTCAAGCAGACTCCCCACTGAGCAGGGAGCCCAAGGCGGGGCTCCATCCCAGGGCCCTGAGATCATAACCTAAGCTGAAACCAAGAGTCAGACATTAACCGACTGAGCAACCCAGGTGCACCTTTGCTTCCTTTTTCTTTCTGGATATCAAACAGAAGCACTGATATGTGGGAATGTGGGAGGGGGGATAATGCAGTTATCCTGGTGCTGGTATCAAGAGATACCAGTACCCTTTAATGGGTAACAAAAAGGAAATTTAACATTAGAAAATAACAGATTTTCTATTACATGTTGGCCTCATTGCATAGTTACGATTTACTCAAATTTAGGCTATTTATTGTAGTCTACTGCTTTTAAGGCAGATTTGCAAGCAGTTTTCAAACACCATTATTTGAGCAAAAATTAAGATAATTTAAAATATTTACTACAGTGGGCTTCGTGTTTGCTTTCCTTAGCTTAGTTTACCACTCACCTCTATCCCTTTTTGCATTTATTTATATTTTTATCTCAAGAAATTGATTTGAAAATGATAAGAGATCATGAAATTTTAAAACTTATGCCAAAGACTTAAAATATTAGCATTCTATAAAGCTGGGGGATCCTATATATGCAATGTAGAAATTCGTATATTTATTGAATTACAAATAATGTGAGGTGACTTTTGACTCAAGATGTTGGGCAATAAACATATGAATAGTAGAAAAAAATCAGGTTTAAGCAGTTCAGAACTTCCTTGTCCTTGATTTTGATAGTGGCAACTCAGACAAGCAAAAATTAATCACATGCCCTTGAGACATGCACCTTTAATGCTTGTGTAAAATGAAAGTATTGGATGAAATTACTTCCGCTGTTAAAAGTTTGTTACTCATCTTTTTCTTATTCTTAACAAGAAGATTCAATTTTAAAATGTTTGAGAATGTTTTAAAATATTTAAAAATTAAAAAAAATAAAATATTCTGTCTCAGGATAAAACTAAGTTAAAAGATGTATAAAAATCACAAGGAATAACTAACGGAAAAATAGTTGTTATAGAGATAGTCACACTTAAATTTTGTACAAAGAGAAACTTTGTTCAAATACCAACTACTGAGCATATCAACTATTCTTTTACAATTACTAAGGATTAAGGATCTGTTGTAGGTTGCATTAAAAAATGTAATTCTAAGCCCTGTTTTTTTACATTTCCTCAAATGGATGGCATGCTCTGTAGCCAAGTGTGTGCTTTCTTAAGAAACTTAATGTGTAGAAAGAAACCAGCTCCTTTCCAAATTTTGAGCTTTGATTTACCACAGTAGTAACCAAGAGAAGGAAAATCACTGATTCATGTATGTTAATCTCAAATTGAAATTCACTATTTTCCATGGTGATATATCAGTTAAGAGGCTACTTGCTTTTCTCACCAAACTAAGCAAACACATCAAAATTATAAATCCCGTAAATTTGGAATTTACTATTTAAGAACCCATAATCTCTAATGCAAGGCTAATAGAGCTACTTACATGCTATCTAAAGAGGGAAAATAAAACAATAAATATAAACCATAGGTAAAGAGAGTGTGTTCCATAATAGAACACATTATTTTCAAGTACTTTGGAGACATTTGCATTACTGCAGTATAAGCCAAAAAGAATACTCATAAAATTCATAATTTGATGTGTTAATTTTAAACCAAATGAATATATTTTTAATCTACTAACACAGGTAGTAAGCTTGGTTCAAGACGTTCTATTTACCCAACAATATGTAGAAATTATATAATAAAGTCAAGGAAAACCAATTCCTTTTCATAAGGTAGATATGAAAAAGCACTTAAAAAGTACCTGAATAATAGAGATGAATTATAAAATACGCTGGTGCCTGTCAATTGTCTCTCTTGCCATTTGAGTATTAAGGGAAAATGTACTAGATCTTATGTATACAGATCCCCTTCTCTGAGCCAAGATCCATTCCAGGCAACAAAAGAAAATTAAGAGAGCAAATGTGTTATTGTCTCAAGAAAATCCGATAAAGCCTAGAATCAATGAATGGGAAAGAACAAAGAAAATACAAGATACATCTTACAGTATAAAGCATGAGCCAAGTTAAAGAAATAATAGAAAGCTTGGAACTTATTATTAGAATTTCTTAAGAGCTAAAGCAATACTTCCTAAAATAAAATTTGGTTGCTCTGAGAACACACAAAAGCTAAGGTAACCCCAGTATACTCTCAGGAGATGAATTTACATCCTCCACACAAAATTCAGAGCTCCTGGGGGATGACGTTATCAGTTCATCTGTTTATTTGTGGATGTACGTCATTCTTAGTATTCTTTCTTGTCTCATTGAAAGAAGTATTCCTCCTCTCAAGCTTTAAATCATTCTACCTTTCATCTTAACCTGACTCTTTCTGCCACATGAGAAATATTCACCAGCTTTATATATTTCTATATGCATTAACATTCCTATTTGGCCAAAAATAAAAAGGTAGTGTGATTTCACCTCAAATTCAAAATTAAGAAAGTAAGAGCTTGAATATAGCATTTTGAATATACTAGAAATGGAATAATATTGACCAAAATATATTTGAGTTATACTGAGTTCTTGACTTGCCAAAAAAAAAAAAAAAGTTAATGTAAACCTTCATCATAAATGCACTAAAATAATTTCATACTTTGAATATCTTGTCTGTGCTTTTTATTAGCTATTATGTATCAGTCAACTATTTTAAATGTCAGGTATGCTAGAGTTCACTTTATTAACATGAAAGAAATCAGATGGTGAATATAGAATGAACGTATTGCTTGAAGGAGGCACTTTTTGTACTCTATCAAGGAAATAGTCTTTAATGCCACCGCCAATGTATCATTAAAATTAAAAATGATAATTTTCCATTAGGCCAAGAAATATGGAGATTTGCTGGAAAATCAGTTAATAGATGCTGAGGTTGGGGAACTGTCCTTATTAACAGCATTTCTTAGCACGCATTGCTACAGAGATGTTTTAGTAAAAAAGTACTTCCCAGCAACTAAGCATTTTCATACTTGCCCGTATTGCCTTCGTTTTGTTCTACAGAATCCTATGGGGGGAAGGAGTATGGAGGAAAGAGATAATTTGAAAGAATTTTAAGTGGTACAAAGGAAATAAATTCAGTTGGAATTGGTTCAGCTCAGCACTAATCAGGCTGCATGGGGTGCTTCCTCAGTGACAGAGATTGCCTGGGGAACAAATCCTCATCACAGTGCTGGTAGATGAAGAGCATTTCCATGCTACAAAGCGGCCACTGAAATATTTACTGGTCAAGGGAAGCAACTTATCTAATATGACATTCAAACAAGTGATCGGTTTTCCTATTGTAGAAGAAAAAAGCATTAAATTGCTCTAGTTGCTCTATGATGAGTTGAACATCTAGCATTAGTTTTGAATAAGTGGATCAGAGATCATTTGTTTCCTCAAGTGAATTGATTCAAATACCAGGAAATGTCTGATTGTACCAATGACTGAGAGACTATTTGGGAGGCAGAAAGTTATATCTATTTATATCCATATCTATAGATGGATATTTACTAGACAGGTAGGCTATATACAACTACAAGAGTCATCATGGACTATTAGGCATGCGTTTTCTGAGAAGAAAAGAAGAGAGGAAAAAACATAAACCAAAGCCCATTTCTTTGGGCTTTTTTTTTTTTTTTTTTTTCCAATGCAAATATGTCTCGGTCTCAATTCAAAGTTGTTTCCAAGACCCTTCTCTGAGGTGTCCCTTCAGATTCCTTGCTGTGGTTGCCAAACATGTTCAGTCCCAGCTGTCTGTCCCGGACAGGGCTGAAAGACAGCTCAGACTTCCAGAAACAAGAACAGCCGAGTCTGTGAGAATTTTGCAGGGCTCAGCGAGGAAAGCAGAAAGGAAGGATATCCTGAAGAACTACTGTCTTCAGTTTTGCAAACCAGGATTTCTAAAAATTTAGGGAAGAGTTAAGCTTGGGTTGATCTCAAAATTTCCATCAGGGAAGTTTTATTCCTGGTCTTTTGGGGAAAATAAATGTCCTTCCCTTGGCTCTGGCCTGAATTTATCTAATAAAGAGATAAGTGCTGGAGTTTCTTCCATTCAGTTGTTTTATATTTCTTTTTTATTTTTTAACTTGTTATTTTATTTGCCGTAAACAGAGTTTATCTCTAAAACTGTTGAGAATTATAATTTCAAAAATGTGTCTACTACAATCTGCACAACGTGGTGTCCCAGGTACTGTGATAGGTGTTTGCATACATTTACTCTAATATTTTTCACAAAAATTTAAGGTAGATATTCATATCCCCATTTTAAACATCCAGGGCTATAAAGTAATTATCAATTTATTCATTCATGCATTTTACCAGTATTTATTAAAACTATATTTTTGGTAGGGGCGCCTGGGTGGCTCAGTCGTAAAGCGTCTGCCTTCGGCTCGGGTCATGATCCCAGGGTCCTGGGATCGAGCCTCACATCGGGCTCCCTGCCCGGCGGGAAGCTTGCTTCTCCCTCTCCCGCTCCCCCTGCTTGTGTTCCCTCTCTCGCTGTCTCTCTTCCTCTCTCTGTCAAATAAATAAATAAAATCTTTAAAAAAAGTTTAAAAAACTATATTTTTGGTAGACAAGAAATATAATAGAAAACAAATTCTTGCCTTCATGGGGTTGATATTTTTGTTTTTGTTAGGAGACAGGAATAACCATAGTCAAATAAAATAATTACAAATTGTAGTAAAAGTAACAGAAGACATAAAATGATCAAACAAAAATGATCAAAAATGATCAAATGATCAAATAAAAATTTGATCAAATCAAATTCTTTATTTGATTGATTCTTTACGTGGAATGGTCATATTTATTTGTTTATTTAGAATTTATTTATTTGAGAGAGAGCAAGTTAGAGAGAGTGAGGTAGAGAGAGCGAGAGAGCGAGAGCACAAATGGGGGCAGGGGCGGAGGGAGAAGCAGGCTTCCCGATGAGCGGGGAGCCCGATGCCCAGATCCATCCCAGGACCCTGAGATCATGACCTGAGCCAAAGGCAGACATTTAACTGACGGAGCCACCCAGGCGTCCCTGGAATGGTCACATTTAAAGCAGCAAAGTAACTGATAAAGGATGAGTTGATGTGTAATTTGGGAGAAAGGACATTATAGGCAATGTTGGTCCCATGTACAAAGACCCTGCATAAGACAAAAGTGGGACGAGTTCAAGGAACAAAAGGAAACTCTGAGTGGGTGAGGGGCAGGGCACCTCACGAGAAGTCAGTTAGATGGCCAGGGCACATTCAAGCAGGGCCTTCTCAGCTGGAAAAGCATTTCAGTTTCCTGGAGAACTTTAGGAAAATCCCGTGGTCTTCTTGAGATTTTTAAGAACATTAATCTTGCTGCTGGGTGAAAAAGACCATGATCCCATCACAGAAGTGATGAGAGTAAGTGAAAGGAGGCCTGGAAGCCATCCCTGAAGAGTGACATCACTTAGCAGTTGGCTGGAAAAGAGAACAAAGAAGTTTTAGAAAGAGCAGGAAAAGGCAGTGATATGAATGAACAAAAAGTTAAGACTGTTTCAAGAGGGAGAGAGTGGCCGTCCCTGTAGGATTACGCTGAAGTCACATTATTTGAAGACAAAAAAAATGAGATCATGAACAGCCCTGATTATACTGAAAAGTTTTAGAAGAGGTAGGGGAGGGGCACCTGGGTGGCCCAGTCAGTTAAGCGTCCGATTCTTGGTTTCCACTCAGGTCATGATCTCAGGGTTGTGGGATCGAGCCTCTTGTCCGGCTCCTCGCTCAGCATGAGGTCTGCTTGGGATTCTCTCTCCCCCTCCCTCCCCCTCTGCCCCTCCCCCTGCTCACGCTTAGGCACTTTCTCTCTCTCTAAAATAAATAAATGAATAAATAAATAAAATCTTTTTTTTTTAAAAAAGAAGAAGAATAGGGGATGTGGAGGATGTCAATACCATCTGCTATCAGTAGGATGGGGTCCTCTCTACCAGCCCTGGTATGTGATCTGATCCCTAAACTCCATACCATCCCTTGCTTTCTTGGACCACTCCTGGAACAAACTGTGCAGTGTTGAGTTCTCTGGGAAGTAGAAGCGGAGATGAAGCTCCGAGCCCAAAAAGCACAGTGGGGATCCAAAACCCCACCCTCCTAAACTAAAGAGACCACTGAGAAAATGAGAATCAATAAGAAAAGAAGAGAACAAGTTTATTTCTCCATCACTGGTATAAACCAGATCATTCTTTCTTTGCTAGTGCATCATTTCCATTAGTCTAACAGATACTGTAATTTCTACCAATATTTATTTTTTTACATTTGGCCCCACATATATGTTGCTTCCTCCACTTTCTCTACTTACATTTCCTTTTGGAAAAATGTCTTTACATGTGTCATGTACTTTTTTTAAAAGATTTATTTATTTTAATGAGAGAGAGCACGTGTGGTGGGGCGGGGGGTGCGGTAGGGGGAGAGGGAGAGAGAACCTTAAGCAGACTCCACACTGAGTGCAGAGCCTGCAGAGCCCACGGAGCCCCACATGGGGCTTGATCCTGCGACCCTGAGATCACGACGGCAGCTGAAACCAAGAGTCGTATGATTAACTGACTGCATCACCCAGGTGCCCCTATGTGTACTTTTGATTTTCCTCCTGCCTTCCTGAATCTTCCAACTCTCCTTTGCTGGGTCTCCCTCCCCTTCCATCCCTCCAATCTTGAAGTGTCCAATATGGTAGCCACTAACCACATGTGTCCAGTTGGACTTAAATTAATTAAAATGATTAAAATTTTAGTTTCCCCAGTCACATGTAAGTCACATTTTAAGTGCTTAATAACCACATATGGCTAATGGTACCCTGCTAGTCATTTCTGTTATCATACAAAGTTTTACTGGGCAGCCCAGAAGAGAAGCGACTCAAAACTTTCACTTGTATGTCTACTAAGTATCCCACACCTAATACATCAAAATCAGAATTCTTCTTCCTCCTTCAATCTGATTCTCATAGTCATCTCTATCTCATTAAATGGCATGGGTGGAAACCCAGTTACTCAAGCCAAAAATGTATGTGTTATTTTTGCCTCAAAATACCTGGTATTTTGCTTACCAGCTGGTATTAAATTTATCAGCCGATCCTGTGAGCTCTACCTTAAAAATGTGTCCAGCATCCAACTGCCTCTCACTGCCTCCATTGCCAAAATTCTAGACTTATCTACCTTCATTCTCACCTACTGAAATTCTAATTTGTGTTCATCCCTCTGCACTTCCCTTCTACACTCAGTATACACCTAGCAACAGAGTGATCTTTTAAAAATGTAAATCAGACCACATCATTTGCTTTTCAAACCCTCTGATGGCTTGCCAGCACATTTGGGATACAGCCCAAACTTTTTGCATCGCTTGTTAAGTCCTGCATGGAATTATCTCTTCCTAAATCTCAAGTGCTGCATGCACCATCCTTCCCCCTCTACCCACCACAACCCCTTCTGCTCAGCCCCACCGGTTTTCTTGGTTTCTCTAACATTTTCCTGACTCAGCGCCTTTCCCCTGGCTGTCCTCAGTCTCTGAACTCCCTTCCCCACGACAGTCATTTCGTTCATGCGTTCGCTTCAGTTGGGTCTGTGTTTAAATATTGTTGACTTCAGAGTGGTCTCCCATGAAAACACTATAAAAAGTAACATTTTCTCCATCCTGGTGGGACACTTCTTATCCATTTATTTTTCTCCTTAGAACTCTTCACTGCTTTAAGTTATATTTCCTTACTTACTACCTATCTCTCCAACTAGAATGTCAACTCAGTGATGACTGTACCTTTCTCTTTCCCATTCACAGTGTTGACACAGAGTGTGTGCTCAATAAATATCTGTGGAATTAATAAGTGAATGGTGGCATTATCAAGGGATTTCAGGATGTGAATCAAAGGGAAGACAGTCCAAAGAGAGTTGCATCTTTGGGATTTGCTAGACCAGTGAGAGGAAATGAAAAGAAGCATTATTCTGATTCATGCTACAAGAGATAAAATCCGGTTCCTGTCCTGTTTGCTTGAAACAGCTTTGTGGTTCGCTTTCTAAAGTGACGCTGCGCATGCTGTGGATTCAAGGCTGTGTAAAAGGTGTTGTTTTAAATAACACACTAGGATGTGAGCAGTTGTTATAACTGACAGCTACTGCATGTTATATTTCTCATTGGCACCATAAAACCAGGAACAAAGGTATAACTATGTTTGATTACTTCAAGCCCTACCTGGCTGGTCTACCCGTGAAAGGTAACCTCTATGGATCTCTCTGTAGATGGCAGAAATTCTAAAACAGAGGCGGAGCAGGATGGCGGAGGAGGAGACCTAGATTTCGTCTGGTCTCAGGAATTCAGCTGAATAGGGATCAAACCATTCTGAACACCTACGAACTCAACAGGAGACCGAACAGGAGAGTAGCAACAACTCTCTGAACAGAGAAGCGACCACTTACTGGAAGGTAGGGCGTGCGGAGAAGTGAATCCGAGGCGATATTCCGGAGGATAGACGGCGGGGGAGGGGCCTCCGTCGGCCGCTTCTGGCAAGTGCTAGAGCCGCGGAGCACAAAATCGGACCTTTTAGAAGTCGGCTCCGCAGAGGGACGTCGCTCCAATGGCTAAGCGGGGGTGGAACCCTCGCGGGACAGTGTGGTCTCAGGACCCTCGGGGTCACAGAGAGACCGGGGGTGCCTGAGTGCGGCAGAGCTCCCAGGGATCGGAGCGGGGAAGCCGGCTGCAGAGACGGAGCCGAGGCGCGGGCTCTCAGCTCGGGGTGGCCATAAACTGTGATCTGCGGCCCAGTCGGGGCACTGCTCCTCCAGCAGGGACCCAACAAGCGGCAGATCCGGGGAGACTCCCCTTCCTCCCCCGGGAGGAGCGGTGCGGGAGCGCACCGCAGGGATCTGCTGGGTTTGGAGACTCCACACGGGGTCGGGTGCCAGAGATAGAAACGCTCGGTCACAGGCCGGGTGAGCACGGAGTGCGGCCAGAGACCGGGGACACGGAAGTGACTGCTTTTCTCTGGGGGCACACTGAGGAGCGGGGCCCCGAGTTCTCAGCTCCTCCGGGCGGAGATTGGGAGGCCACCATTTCTGCCCTGGTCCTCCAAAGCTGTACCGAGAGCTTGCAGGGAACAAAAGCTCCCGAGAGCAAACCGGAGCAGCTTGCTTAGCCCGGACCGACAAGGGCGGGGCAATTCCGCCTCCGGCAAAGACATTTGGAAACCACAGCAACAGGCCCCTCCCCCAGAAGATCAACACAAACAGCCAGCAAGCCAAGACCAAGTTGATGGATCAAGGAGAATAGGAGAACTCCAGCGCTAGGGGAATACTGCACATAGATTCATGGCTTTTTTTTTTTTTTTTTACCATGATTCATTATTTCATCAAAGTTAATTTTTGTTGACTGTTTTTTTTATTTTTCTTTTTCCCTTTTTCAACCAACATCTTGTAAATCCCTTTTAAAAAAAAAACATTTTTTTTTCATTTTTAGAGTCATATTTTATCCCTTCATAGTAGTTACCCTTATTTTTGGCATATATATATAAGTTGTTCTCTCTTTAAAATTTTGAGGTACAGTTTCTTCTAACAGATCAAAATATACCCTAAATCACTAGTGTATGGCTTTGTTCTAGTCTCCTGCCTGATCACATTCTCTCCCTTTTTCCTTTTTTTGTCTTAAATCTTCTTTCTTTTTTCAAACAACTTATCTTACCAAGTCCTTTTATAAAATCTTTTATAATTTTCATCTTTACAGTCATCTTCCATCCCTTCATTGTATCAACCCTAATTTTGTACATATATGTCTTTCTTCCTTTAAAATTTTAGGAGGCACTTTTTTCTAACAGACCAAAATACGCCCAAAATCTAGTGTGTGGCACTGATCTATGCACTAGCCTGATCATATTTGATCATATTCTGCCTTTTTTGTATTGTTTTGTTTTTGTTTTCATCTTTTTTTTTCTTTATCTCTTTCTTTTTTCTTTCTTTCCCTTTCTTTTCCCCTGGTTTCAGGTCTTTTCTGATTTGTATACAGTATATTTGCTGGGGACGTTGTAAACCTGTTAGCATTTTGTTCTCTCATTCATCTATTCTCCTCTGGACAAAATGACAAGACGAAAGAAATCACCTCAGCAAAAAGAACAAGAGGTAGTACCGTCAGCCAGGGACCTACTCAATACGGACATTAGTACGATGTCGGACCTAGAGTTCAGAATCATGACTTTAAAGATACTAGCTGGGCTTGAAAAAAGCGTGGAAGTTATTAGAGAAACACTTTCTGGAGAAATAAAAGAACTAAAATCTAACCAAATCGAAATCAAAAAGGCTATTGATGAGGTGCAATCAAAAATGGGGGCACTAACTGCTAGGATAAATGAGGCAGAAGAGAGAATCAGCGATATAGAAGACCAAATGATGGAAAATAAAGAGGCTGAGAAAAAGAGAGAGAAACTACTACAGGATCACGAGGGCAGAATTCGAGAGATAAGTGATATGATAAGATGAAACAACATTAGAATAATTGGGATCCCAGAAGAAGAAGAAAGAGAGAGAGGGGCAGAAGGTATATTGGAGCAAATTATAGCAGATAACTTCCCTAATGTGAGGAAGGAAACAGGCATTAAAATCCAGGAGGCACAGAGAACCCCTCTCAAAATCAATAATAATAGGTCAACACCCCAACATCTAATAGTAAAACTTACGAGTCTCAGAGACAAAGAGAAAATCCTGAAAGCAGCTCGGGAGAAGAGATATGTAACCTACAATGGTAGAAACATTAGATTGGCAACAGACCTATCCACAGAGACCTGGCAGGCCAGAAAGGACAGGCAAGATATCTTCAGAGCACTAAACGAGAAAAATATGCAGCCAAGAATACTATATCCAGCTAGGCTATCATTGAAAATAGAAGGAGAGATAAAAAGCTTCCAGAACAAACAAAAACTAAAGGAATTTGCAAACACGAAACCAGCCCTCCAAGAAATATTGAGAGGGGTCCTCTAAGCAAAGAGAGAACCTAAAAGCAGCAAAGAGCAGAAACGAACACAGACAAGAGACAGTTAACAGTCACCTTACAGGTAATACAATGGCACTAAATTCATACGTTTCAATAGTTACCCTGAATGTAAATGGGCTAAATGCCCCAATCAAAAGACACAGGCTATCAGATTGGATTAAAAAACAAGACCCATCCATATGCTGTCTGCAAGAGACTCATTTGAGACCCAAAGACACCCCCAGATTGAAAGTGAGGGGGTGGAAAACCATTTACCATGCTAATGAACACCAAAAGAAAGCTGGGGTGGCAATCCTTATATCAGACAAACTAGATTTTAAAACAAAGACTGTAATAAGAGATGAGGAAGGACACTCTATCCTACTTAAAGGGTCTATCCAACAAGAAGATCTAACAATTGTAAATATCTATGCCCCGAACATGGGAGCAGCCAATTATATAAGGCAATTAATAGCAAAAGCAAAGAAACACATTGACAACAATACAATAATAGTGGGGGACTTTAACACCCCTCTGACTGAAATGGACAGATCATCTAAGCAAAAGATCAACAAGGAAATAAAGACTTTAAATGACACACTGGACCAGATGGACTTCACAGACATATTCAGAACATTCCATCCCAAAGCAAAGGAATACACATTCTTCTCTAGTGCCCATGGAACATTCTCCAGAATTGATCACATCCTAGGTCACAAATCAGGTCTCAATCGGTACCAAAAGATTGGGATCATTCCCTGCATATTTTCAGACCACAATGCTTTGAAACTAGAACTCAACCACAAGAGGAAAGTCGGAAATAACTCAAATACATGGAGGCTAAAGAGCATCCTACTAAAGAATGAATGGGTCAACCAGGAAATTAAAGAAGAATTAAAAAAATTCATGGAAACCAATGAAAATGAAAACACAACTGTTCAAAATCTTTGGGATACAGCAAAGGCAGTCCTGAGAGGAAAGTATATAGCAATACAAGCCTTTCTCAAGAAACAAGAAAGGTCTCAAATACACAACCTAACCCTACACCTAAAGGAGCTGGAGAAAGAACAGCAAATAAAGCCTAAACCCAGCAGGAGAAGAGAAATCATAAAGATCAGAGCAGAAATCAATGAACTAGAAACCAAAAGAACAGTAGAACAGATCAACGAAACTAGGAGCTGGTTCTTTGAAAGAATTAACAAGATTGATAAACCCCTGGCCAGACTGATCAAAAAGAAAAGAGAAATGACCCAAATCCACAAAATCATGAATGAAAGAGGAGAGATCACAACCAACACCAAAGAAATACAAACAATTATAAGAACATATTATGAGCAACTCTATGCCAGCAAATTAGATAACCTGGAAGAAATGGGTGCATTCCTAGAGATGTATCAACTACCAAAATTGAACCAGGAAGAAATAGAAAACCTGAACAGACCTATAACCACTAAGGAAATTGAAACAGTCATCAAAAATCTCCCAAGAAACAAAAGCCCAGGGCCAGATGGCTTCCCAGGGGAATTCTATCAGACATTTCAAGAAGAATTAATACCTATACTCCTGAAACTGTTCCAAAAAATAGAAATGGAAGGGAAACTTCCAAACTCATTTTATGAGGCCAGCATTACCTTGATCCCAAAACCAGACAAAGACCCCATCAAAAAAGAGAATTACAGACCAATATCCTTGATGAACATGGATGCAAAAATTCTCACCAAAATACTAGCCAATAGGATCCAACAGTACATTAAAAGGATGATTCACCACGACCAAGTGGGATTTATCCCTGGGCTGCAAGGCTGGTTCAACATCCGCAAATCAATCAACGTGATACAATACATTAACAAAAGAAAGAACAAGAATCATATGATCCTCTCAATAGATGCAGAAAAAGCATTTGACAAAGTACAGCATCCTTTCTTGATCAAAACTCTTCAGAGTATAGGGATAGAGGGTACATACCTCAATATCCTAAAAGCCATCTATGAAAAACCTACAGCGAATATCATTCTCAATGGGGAAAGGCTGAGAGCTTTTCCCCTAAGGTCAGGAACGCGGCAGGGATGTCCACTCTCACCACTGCTATTCAACATAGTATTAGAAGTCCTAGCCACAGCAATCAGACAACAAAAAGAAATCAAAGGCATCCAAATCGGCAAAGAGGAAGTCAAACTCTCACTCTTTGCAGATGATATGATACTGTATGTGGAAAACCCAAAAGACTCCACCCCAAAACTGCTAGAACTCATACAGGAATTCAGTCAAGTAGCAGGCTATAAAATCAATGCACAGAAATCAGTGGCATTCCTATACACCAACAACAAGACAGAAGAGAGACAAATCAAGGAGTCGATCCCATTTACAATTGCACCCAAAACCATTAGATACCTAGGAATAAATCTAACCAAAGAGGCAAAGGATCTGTACTCAGAAAACTATAAAATACTCATGAAAGAAATTGAAGAAGACACAAAGAAATGGAAAAACGTTCCATGCTCATGGATTGGGAGAATCAACATTGTGAAGATGTCAATGCTACCTAGAGCAATCTACACATTCAATGCAATCCCCATCAAAATACCATCCACTTTTTTCAAAGAAATGGAACAAATAATCCTAAAATTTGTATGGAACCAGAAGAGACCCAGAATAGCCAGAGGAATACTGAAAAAGAAAAGCAAAGCTGGCGGCATCACAATTCCGGACTTCCAGCTCTATTACAAAGCTGTCATCATCAAGACAGTATGGTACTGGCACAAAAACAGACACATCGATCAATGGAACAGAATCGAGAGCCCAGAAATGGACCCTCAACTCTATGGTCAACTTATCTTTGACAAAGCAGGAAAGAATGTCCAATGGAAAAGAGACAGTCTCTTCAACAAATGGTGTTGGGAAAATTGGACAGCCACATGCAGAAGAATGAAACTGGACCATTTCCTTACACCACACACAAAAATAGACTCCAAATGGTTGAAAGACCTAAACGTGAGACAGGAGTCCATCAAAATCCTAAAGGAGAACACAGGTAGCAACCTTTTCGACCTTAGCCGCAGCAACTTCTTCCTAGAAACATCGCCAAAGGCACGGGAAGCCAGGGCAAAAATGAACTCTTGGGATTTCATCAAGATAAAAAGCTTTTGCACAGCAAAAGAAACAGTCCACAAAACCAAAAGACAACCGACAGAATGGGAGAAAATATTTGCAAATGACATATCAGATAAAGGGCTAGTATCCAAAACCTATAAAGAACTTATCAAACTCAACACCCAAAGAACAAATAATCCAATCAAGAAATGGGCAGAAGACATGAACAGACATTTCTCCAAAGAAGACATCCAAATGGCCAACAGGCACATGAAAAAGTGCTCAACATCGCTCGGCATCAGGGAAATCCAAATCAAAACCTCCATGAGATACCACCTCACACCAGTCAGAATGGCTAAAATTAACAAGTCAGGGAACGACAGATGTTGGCGGGGATGTGGAGAAAGGGGAACCCTCCTACACTGTTGGTGGGAATGCAAGCTGGTGCAACCCCTCTGGAAAACAGTATAGAGGTTCCTCAAACAGTTGAAATCAGAGCTACCGTTCGATCCAGCAATTGCACTACTGGGTATTTACCACAAAGATACAAATGTAGGGACCCGAAGGGGTACGTGTACCCCAATGTTTATAGCAGCAATGTCCACCATAGCCAAACTGTGGAAAGAGCCAAGATGCCCATCGACAGATGAATGGATAAAGAAGAGGTGGTATATATACACAATGGAATATTATGCAGCCATCAAAAGGAATGAGATCTTGCCATTTGCAACGACGTGGATGGAACTGGAGGGTGTTATGCTGAGTGAAATAAGTCAATCAGAGAAAGACAAGTATCACATGACCTCACTGATATGAGGAATTCTTAATCTCAGGAAAGAAACTGAGTGTTACTGGAGTGGTTGGGGGTGGGAGGGATGGGGTGGCTGGGTGATGGACATTGGGGAGGGTATATGCTATGGTGAGCGCTGTGAATTGTGCAAGACTGTTGAATCACAGTTCTGTATTTCTGAAACAAATAACGCAACATATTTTAAGAAAAAAGAAAAAGAAGAAGATAACAGGAGAGGAAGAAAAGGGGAGTATGTCAGAGGGGGAGACGAACCATGAGAGATGATGGACTCTGAAAAACAAACTGAGGGTTCTAGAGGGGAGGGGGGTAGGGGGATGGGTTAGCCTGGTGATGGGTATTGAGGAGGGCACGTTCTGCATGGAGCACTGGGTGGTATGAACAAACAATGAATCATGGAACACTGCACCAAAAACTAATGATGTAATATATGGTGATTAACATAACAATAAAAAATAAAAAAAAAAACAAAAAAAAATTCTAAAACATACAAACCTGCTAATGTTACAGGGAGCTATTTTAAAAATATTTTATTTTCTTGCAATAAATATGATGATGATGTCTATGCATAACGTTATGTGTTATTAGTTGTATAATAAAGAGCTTTGTGTACGTAGCACTTAATGGTCAAGTTGGTTATTTAAAATGGTACAAATAATCTAAAACCATGTAATTAGATGGAACCCTACATTGTATCACCTATAGGAAAGTTAATTATACCCATTCATTTCACATATTTTTATTGGCTGGTAAAAAGGAAATGGAGAGGGGCGTCTGGGTGGCGCATTGGGTTAAGCGGCTGCCTTCGGCTCAGGACGTGATCCCAGGGTCCTGGGATCCAGTCCCACATCGGGCTCCTTGCGCAGCAGGGAGTCTGTCTCCCTCTCCCTCTGTCCTTTCCCCTTGCTTGTGCACACTGTCTCTCACTTTCAAATAAATAAAGTCTTCTTTTAAAAAGGAAATGGAGAAAGGAAAACTGATTTTTAATGCATGAATGATTAGTATTTATGTAGCTGAGGGATGTAAAACTTAGACTCTCATTTACAGTTTCTTCTTCTCTCTTCCTATTTTACCCAATTTCAGAATTCTAGAATAGCTCATCCTCCTTCGATTACATTTAATGAAAAAAATGGGTTTTAGTAATCATTTATATTCACATAACTCATTTGATAAAGTTGACTTTAAGTATTATAAAAGTCTACTCCCTAATAAAGCAAAGCAAAACAAAACAAAACATGAAGACAGTCTACAGATTCTATACTGTCAATTTTTGAAATTAAGTTTGGAAGATGCTTTGGTATTTACTGCCTGGAAACCTCGTTACCACTTGTTCAGTATGTATGAACTTTTCTTCTGTATGAGAAAAATCACTCATTTCGTTTAGAGCTGGTTTAATGTAAGGCTTTGACAGTCTATCTACATGAAAAAACTTGGTGAAAATCATCTGTTTAATATTTTTTAACTGAGAAAATGGATATGAAAATGCAGGGCCAGAAATATTTTAGCTTTGAAATTTAAAATTGGAAAATAAGGATGTTTGTTTTTCTTCCTAAAGGTTTTGGTTTAGGGCTTCCATTGTAACAGATGACTCACTGCCTTAGCCATTGGTTCTCAATTTTCCTCCCCAGAATTACACATCTTGAATTATATTAAGAGTTTTATGACTCCCACTGTTTTTTTTTTTTTTAAGATTTTATTTATTTATTTGCGAAAGGAAGAATGAGACAGAGAGAGCGGGAGAGGGGGGAGGGTCAGAGGGAGAAGCAGACTCCCCGCCGAGCGGGGAAGTCCGATGAGGGACTCGATCCCAGGACTCCAGGATCATGACCTGAGCTGAAGTCAGTCGCTTAACCAACTGAGCCACCCAGGCGCCCAATGACTCCCAGCGTTTTAATCTTTGTTTTTAGCTGCACCGTGCTTGGAATATTGAGTTATTGTGATCCGGAATATGAATCTCCAGTAGTAAATCATCCCAGGGCACCTGGGATGTTTGTTGTCTATGGTTTACCTACTACCTGCTACCATGCATGGTAGCAACTAGAATTGTAAACTAGCAACTTTACCTGCTCAACTCTTCCATTTCAGCTTTAAAAACTGAATGATGATGCCGCCTAAGAAGTACAGAAATAAAGCCCAATGAGAACCACACATAAGAATGCCATTGTCAAGGTTTCTCCCCCTTAACCCTACAGGAAGTGCATAAAGCTTATGGAATGCATTAATTTCATACTTTGGTATGATGAGCAGCATAGTATGTAGGAAAGAGTCCCAAAGAGAAGTCAGGGACCCTGGAGTCCAGTTCCATACCTGCTTCTGAAAGCCTGCATGATCCGGGTAACATGCTAACTCTGTCTTGCCATTAACTTACACGTGAGAAAAATGAAGGGGATAACGAGATTTCTTTAACCGTTGTGGTGATTTCTGAAGTCCAGTGTGTACATTTATCTGAGCCTAGAGGCTGTGTCTGCATTATCAGAAACAAATACATATGGCGGAAAGAAGAAAATGAATACGATAAAGGATACGTGAAACAAACATGTATCTCACACTTGGGGAGAGACAAGATGTGTGTTCTGTCAAGGTCATGCATGTTCTAGGAAGTCTGCTTGAATCTCATCAGAAATTTATTGTGACAGTTAACTTGGCCAACGATCCTCAGCCAATACATCCTCCAAGGTTAGAATTTAATTTGCAAAAATTAAAAGATGCTGTGATTTCATGACCATAAGAAGTTAGCCAGTCTTCTAACTAATTTAGCAATCTTATATAGGTATCCCTTTCAAAACTGCCTATATAAATCTCCACTTTTCAAATCCCTTTTAAAGTAGCTCCTTAATCTCCCTGCTGGTCCATTCATTACTGAGCTAAATAAAATATTGACAGGCACAAACAAATAATGTTTGAGAACTGCACTATCATATTTGTGATCCACTTAGCATGAAATGTCATTCGGAGGCATTCACCAAATAAATTAAGCTGTTGTTTTAGTGTAATGATGCTTTGGCAAGATGATGCTTGCCTTATTTTTATTGTTTTGTTTTTTTTTTAAGTACATAACCTGTGTTAAAATATTTCAGAATCTCAGTGTTGCCCCCTAAACACATCAGCATAGCCCAGATGCCAGGGTCACTCTGTGGTTCCCTCAGGCTATGCACTTGCCTTGTCTCTTTCAAAGTTGCTTCCTCCGTGCCAGAAACCTGTCTTGGGAGCTTGGCCATGGTTTTGCTATTGGTACAGCAGCATCTGATTTGCAAATGGCCTAAGTCCTGATTCTGTTCTCCAGCATTGCTGGAGAAGGACAGAGGTACAGACTTCAAGCGAATCCTTCCTGCATGAAGGGGAAGGGGTTAGCTTAGTTTTATGATAATTCCTGCCATGCTCAGCCATCTGTGAAAAGCATTCTTTTGCTGGGTTGTGAAGTGTGCATTTATTATCTACTTCCCCACTACTGAATCACTTAACTTGATTATACACCAGCAATTCAAGTGCTCTGTAGTAGTCATATGGAGAAGAAATGTTTTGCTTCTAATGTTGGCCTCTTGACATTGGTTTCTGCTCCACAGAATCAGAGCCAGCAGCCCTGTCCCGGAAAGTGCATTAGCCTGTGCTTGAAAACATCGTAGCTTTGAGAACACGTGTCCGTGTGGCTTCCTTAAAGCTTGACTTGAATTGCCATATGGTCAATGTGACAGATTGAGTGATCATTGAATATTGACGGGGCCTTGACTCCAAAATCCCCGGTGCCCCTGCCAATTTGGTGTCATTCTAATGACATCCTAATGGCACTCCATTCCAATGTATTTCCAGGCCAATCAGTTTTTGTCTGCCCATCTATAATCACATGGCTGTTTAAAATGTCAAGGGTATGTTCTATCTGGAGCTTCCTATCTTATCTGCCTTATTTCTTCTTACCACCCAATGCTGATTCATCATCCAAGCAAAAATGCTTGCAATATCCTGAGTAGGGCAGATTTCCTCTCTTTCCTTTATACAGTACAATTCATGTTGGCATCCCTACTACCTAGCTGAATGCCTGGTGCGTACTGTGTGCCTGATAAGGGTGAGTTATGTTGAATTTAACACTCTTTTGTAGACCAATGGTTTTCATTTCCTTACTTCAAAATATACACCAATATCAGATTTCTATCATTATTCTCTCTCCATTTTTAGATCTCTTTACCCAGGCACTGTCTGCATGGACTGCAGGCCTGGAAATGTTTTATTATTTTCTAGTTGTTTCTATATTTCTGAAAATATTGCCAAACTTTGCAGTGTAGGATGTTATACTCAGACCTCTCATTACTTAGTATAGTGCACGTTGTATAATGATCATCTCATATATTCTCTGACAGCAAGACATACCAAACCCAACAAGAAATCAAACTCTCAGGAGTTTTAGGCATTCTAACTAGGAAATGGAGTGACTTTTATTTTCTACATTCTACTTCCATTTCCTTTCTGATCGATTTTCAATCCATAGGATACTCCCAATTCCCAAGTACTATTTTCTGAGGCTATGGACTTAGTAAGCATCATGCTTCTCTGAAATAGAGCTAATTTGATGTGGCCAGAACAGCATGATTAACTGTGGAATGCACTGCTTTGTATTCGGTTGGTTAATGAGTTTAGTTTTTCCATGCAGAGGAATTGTGCCAACAAGCAAACTTTAGGAAGCGTACATATGCTTTTCTATTTGCTGGGTTCTACCGATTCATCAGAATAGGGCATTTTCCTGCAATTCTTCCTGCAGGCTCAAAGCAGATCAACATTCCATAGCTTACTCATTTCAAATTGCCAATTTATCGTTGAGTTCAAAAACCTGCACTGTGTTACTTTAAAAATGAATTAGAATCTTTGATGTGCCAACATTTGGATTCTTTTGAAGTTGCTGGAAACTTGATAGCATGTTTTCTACAACTCCTAACAGGATTTCTAGAGTCCAGCGTGGTATTGGCACACAGAGCCATTTAACATTCTAACACTTTGTAGCTAATTGAAAGAAGGGGAGTTGATTTTGCAGGGAAATACCCAGAAAAGACATCGGGCATCAGAAGATAAACAAGGTTTGGTTGAAAGCATTCCATACAACCAACTGTTAATGGAAAAGTTAGAAGCAAAACTACTGAGCTGATCTCTTAAAGCAGATTTCTAAATTACAAGATATAAAAGTTTAATACTGTGTGAAAGAATAGCGTTCTGTTGTATGCATGCAGTCCGAAGGCAAACCCCACACTAATATGCATTTCATAGAGAAACTTTTTTAGTCAGGAGATTTTTCTAGAAGTTCCAATTGTGTTCCTTTCTAGTGGTTGCACATCGGTTACGCTGGATCACCCACAGTTGATGGAAATATCTCTTCCCCCCCAGACAAGGCATAGAGCGAGCTCCATCCAGGGCTGATATGAGGGTTCTAGTTCTGCTTGGAGCCCAGACAATTCTCCATCTGCCAGTTTACTAACACATTCACAGAAATGAAATCTTCAGACACAAAGCTATGAAGTCGACCTATTTACCAATCCAAGGAATCCACAGTATTTCAAAAGTCGGTGAATATTCCTGCCTGAGGAAAAATCTTTCTCATTTTTCCCCTTCTCCCTCTGCTAACCAAACAGAGAATCCAGATCCGAGTTAACTGCAAGGCATCCTTACAATTCATCCTTTTCATAGCCTTGACATTTGGCAGAATTATTCTGATGGATTCCTTCTTTGCAATTTTTTAGAAGTTATCAATAGCAAATTAAATATCAACAAGTCCAGTTCTTTCTACCACAGGTGAGAAAACGACATGGGAGAGTTTTGACTTTCCAAAAGACTTAAAAGACATCTTTTGTACCTTGACCTCCTCCACTGCTGAGTTCTCTGACAATTTTCTAAGGACACAAAGAACTCATACTTGCACTGAGAAGGGGGTCTACTGTGTGCTCCTGAAATCACAACTTTAATAAAAGAGTTCAGAAAATTGGCCATTTGTAGAGAGTAGGTCCCCCAGCTGCCCAGGGAGGGGGAGGGAAAACTCACATGTGCCTCTAGCTGGTACAGAGCAGCAGGGAAAGCTGCTATAAAACTGTGGGAGGATACTTATACTCCCCGCAACAAAGGGCCTGGCAGGTATGAATGCTTCCTATTTCTCTTAACTTTGTTAATTTCCCTTGAATTTGCACGGCATATTTTCTGAAACATGCAAAAATATTAACACAAAAATGTTATCCCCAATACACTAAAACTAACAAATATAAACATGCTGATATATTTTTTTAATTTTTTATTGTTATGTTAATCACCATACATTACATCATTAGTTTTTGATGTAGTGTTCCATGATTCATTGTTTGTGCATAACACCCAGTGCTCCACGCAGAGCGTGCCCTCTTTAATACCCATCACCGGGCTAACCCATCCCCCCACCCCCTCCCCTCTAGAACCCTCCGTTTGTTTTTCAGAGTCCATCATCTCTCATGGTTCGTCCCCCCCCTCCGATTTACTCCCCTTTATTCTTCCCCTCTTGCTGTCTTTTTCTTCTTTTTTTTTCTTAACAAAAATTGCATTATTTGTTTCAGAGGTACAGATCTGTGATTCAACAGTCTTACACAATTCACAGTGCTCTCCATAGCACATACCCTCCCCAGTGTCTATCACCCAGCCACCCCATCCCTCCCACCCCCCACCACTCCAGCAACCCTCAGTTTGTTTCCTGAGATGAAGAATTCCTCATATCAGTGAGGTCATATGATACACAAACATGCTGATATTTAAGAGCCATAACTAGGTTTACAAAATATATAGGTGCTCATTTTTGCAATGAATAAATAAATTAAAACCCAGGGGAAAAAGTTGTGACCTACCTAGTTGTCGTTGTTGTTTTACTTTATGGTACAAACAACAAATTGATTTATTTTTGCATAATTAATAGGTTGTTTGGCATCATGTAAACTGAATATTAAAGCAAATATAACGTTTGGGCATTTCTGTGAAAATAACACTGAATTCAATATCTTACTCTTGGGCTTCAAATTATAAACAACAGCACCAACGCTATTCCAAATCCTGCTATGTTCTTATTATCCCTCTTACTATTAATATTATTAAAAGTTAGCAATGGTGTAAAAACTCTTTGTATTAGGAATATATGGCCATAATTTCTTGGGTGAGATAAAAGTTCCTTGCATTAATTTTGTTAATCTTAGGGGCCTGTGGTACTTTAATATCAAAGTTTTGAGAGAAGTAAGAAAGAGAAGATTTTTTTATTAAATCCTTAATTAGACAATTTCAGACACATCTGAGAATTAAGGAATGCACTGAGCTTAAAACATTGCTACATTTTTTATTTATCCAAAGGTGGAAATCACCGCAATCTTGAGGTGCTATATTGTGATTATAGCAGCTGAACATTACGGGGTTCACTATGCTTTTTTTCTTATTGTCTTCAAACAGCCTCCCAGAAAAGAACAAAGGCAACCCAGTGAAGTGTCTAACAGATTGGAACCCAGATGCAAAACCAAGCCACAGAGGAGTCAAGATTTCAGTGGAGATGAATTTGGTTGTGCTCCTGGGGATAGAGATTAAACCACTCAATCACGGCACTTGAGTGCCCAGAAAAAGGAATCAGATTAATTTCAGTTCCACAAAGATGGAGACAAAATTTCAGAATCTGCTAAACAGACAGGCATAGAATCAATAAAGAAATCAGATGTAAATGTAATATGCTAAATGCTCTAAATACCTAACTATGAAATGAAAATTTGCTCCCATTCGGAATATATACAAAATATTTTTGTATCATTGTTCTCAAAGGAAAGTAAATGTTCAAAATACTTTTGCTCAAATTCAATTTCTTCATCATTCTCTACTTCACCATTTGTGAAATGTCTCCCTATTTGTATGTTCCATAATGTGTAAGAAAATGATAAGAACTGTAGTATCAGCATCTACACCAAGGATCTTTCAATCTCAAATTGAAACAAGTGTTGATTTTTATCATTTAATAGTATCTGAACAATTTCTTTTTGTCTGACGAAAATCTCTTAGGGGCACCTGGGTGGCTCAGTCGGCTAAGCATCTGCCTTCAGCTCAGGTCATGATCCCAGGGTCCTGGGATCAAGTCCCGAATTGGGCTCCCTGCTCACTGGGGAGTCTGCTTCTCCCTCTGTCCCTCCCCCTCTGCTCCTGTTCACTCTCTCTCTCTCTCTCAAAAAATAAAATCTTTAAAAAAAAAAAGAAAGAAAATCTCTTAAACTTTCTTTTCTTCCTTTCTTCCTTTCTTCTTTCCTTGCTTCCTTCCTTTCCTCCTTCCTTCCTTTCTTTTTTTCTTTCTTTCTTTCTTTTGGAAAATAGTACCAGGAGTAAAATATACTTGAAGTATTTAATTCATGACTAGATTTATCATCTCCTGGCATTTCAACACAATGAGGTATTTACTTAGTAATAAATATGTTGTTCCTACAATTTTTGAGTACCTATTTTAAATTACGTGCAGAAAATGGAGCCCTACAATGTTTTCATTTAGTTGCATTTAGTGATCTCAAGCTAGAGTTGGAGAAAACTCTGGTTTCCTTAAAAGGCCTTAAAAGTTAACTTTAGTCAAAATACAAGATGAATAAATACAACAATCTCTGAATAAACATGCTTATTCCAAATGCCCATCACAGTACCTGCTGTGATGATCTGGTAGGTACCTGCTCAGGTCTGTGCTCACAGGTGCCTATTAAAGGGGAATTATGGCCTAGGAGTGAGACAAAAATGGAGAAGGGTGGGCAATTAGGAAAATACTAGTTACAGAGACATATGAATTTGTGTGCATATTGATTAATATGCCAATGGGTAAAGCATTTTAGACAGCTGTCTAAAGCCAAAAAAGATATTAGTTGGGGAGCAAGGAGGTGAGTTTTAAGTCTCCTAAAAGGAAAGAGTAAAACTCAGGTCTTAGGGACCATAAACTCACATTTAACGAACAAACATCCCTTTCTATGTCATGTGGTTGTGGGGGGTGGGGGTGTGTGTGGGTGTATGCGTGTATAAAAGAGTCCTTGTGCATACAGTTCCCTGATACAAATAATTTAAAATTGATATGCATATACTATCCTGTTCCTAAATCATAGGGATAGCTTCCCAAGGACTTTTATTTACTACTTGTTTCTTTAACAAATTCATATTATAAATTCCCACTTTCCGCCTTGTTTATATATTACTCAACTTCTCCGAGGCGGGGGGAAAAGGATTATTCTTCAGCGGTGAGTTTAGGATTGCTTCTTTCTCCAGGACTTAGAAGAACTGTGAGCTGCACTAAATCTCTCTGAATAAATATCTTGTATCAACTCAGGAATAAATAATGCTGTAAAACTTCTTAAATCCTGTGTAACTGTTTCAAGAGTCACATTAGCATGTTACACATTCTACAAGTGCATCTCTTCTTTGTTGTTCTTTCCTGAGAAATAAACGGACCCCAGACAGAGGACAAAAGGTGTCTCCTTCACCCATCCCTCTCATATTAGCAAAACCCACCCCCCATGTTTTCAGGACTGGATGTTTCATGTCTGTTCTCTTTAATTTTTTGTAAACTAGAGTTCACCATTGCAGGAAGGGGGGAGTTTTAGAAAGGCATTCTGTGACACAAGACAAATTGAGATGGGTAATGTGGAGAACCGTAAGAGCGGTAGAAAATTAACACAAATATGTTTTGATTTTACTAATGTGCAAAGCATTATCTAGTGTTTCCAATTCATTCATGTACAAAGTAATTCTAGTTCATGCTGTACATTTGCCTCCTTTTAGAAGCTTCATTATTAGACAACATAAGGTGTCAAATGAAATCAGCATGATAAGAATCATAGATCTTAACCACGACCATTCTACCATTAATGCAAAGGATACAGGCAATTGTAAGAAACAGGAAGAAACGTGGAGAAGCCCGAGACCAACAGTGCAGGAGTCCTCTCTTCTTCCATTACCACTTGCTCTATTTAAAAATTATCATGTGAAAGTCTAATAGATGCATCAGGGCATCACTTGCACAAAGTGAACCCTTTGGTATGGACCATCTCCTTTTAATGTTCCATTAACCTTGGGGTGCTTGGGTGGCTCAGTCAGTTAAGTGTCCAACTCTTGATTTCAGCTCCGGTCGTGATCGGAGAGTTGTGAGATTGAGCCCGGTGTCAGGCTCCGCACTGGGCATGGAGCCTGCTTAAGATTCTCTCTCCCCTCTCCCTCCATCCCTATTTCCCCCACCCTGCTCTTGCACATGCTCTGTCTCTCTCTCTCTGTCTTTATGTTTATTCTACTAAAAGCATTCCATAGATAAGGATTTTCCCATGGACTCTCCCTTGCCTAACTAGTGGTAGAAATACCAACAGTGCCCTGTCATTCACCTCTTTGTAAGGGGATTTGACCCCATCATCTCTTCTTTTTTTTTTTTCCCGGGCATTTCCTGTAAAGAAGAAATAGACTGCAGACCCTCCACTAATACTTTTCTTTCCAACCATAAAGTACCCCTTCTCAAAAGTTTGAATATTCAAATTTTTATTGTAAAATAACTATACAGACATAGCAATTTTGAAAATCGCAAAAAATATTGAAAAACAAAAAGTGAAAAAATTTACACGTCTGCATCCAGTGATAACCTGCATGGGGCTCCTTGCTTCCCGGGGAGCCTGCTTCTCCTTCCGCCTGCCACTCCCCCTGCTGTGTGCTCGCTCTCTCTCTCTGACAAATAAATAAATAAATAAAATCTTTAAAAAAAAAATCTTAGGGGGCGCTTGGGTGGCTCAGTCGTTAAGCGTCTGCCTTCGGCTCAGGGCATGGTCCCAGGGTCCTGGGATCGAGCCCCGCATCGGGCTCCCTGCTCCGCGGGAAGCCTGCTTCTCCCTCTCTCACTCCCCCTGCTTGTGTTCCCTCTCTCGCTGTGTCTCTCTCTGTCAACTAAATAAATAAAATCTTAAAAAAAAAAAATCTTAGGGTGCCTGGGTGGCTCAGTTGGTTAAGCGACTGCCTTCGGCTCAGGTCATGATCCTGGAGTCCCGGGATCGAGTCCCGCATTGGGCTCCCTGCTCAGCGGGGAGTCTGCCTCTCCCTCTGACCTTCTTCCCTCTCATGCTCTCTCTCTCTACCATTCTCTCTCTCTCTCTCAATAAATAAATAAAAATCTTTAAAAAAAATCTTAAAAATCGAGAGTCCATCAATTTGCAACAAGTTGTACATCCCTAAAGGAAAGACTTTGCAAAGGGGAAATGAATGAACCAGAGTTACCCTTTTAACACGCTTGACTCTCACAAACATAACTTTTGAAAAGAAAAGAAACTGAGATTGCCCATAATATTATCCTCTTTATACAAGACTTAAAACAAAAAAATCATATTAAATATAAAAGTATTGTTTCGGACTCATTTCATTTTTTAGTACAAGTTCTTACTTCAACTAAACGCGTAACCCACAGTGGTTACTCACCAGGGAGGTGATGGGAGGCGGTGGGAAAGCGAACACACAGTGAACATATTATTGTGGTGGCATATATTTATTCTTAAGTTCTAAAGCTTGTGATAGAATGAGTTTTCCTGACTATCTGGAATCTCTCTGTTCTGATAACATTCTCCTCGGGCTCAATTCACACCAGCTGGAAAATTCCACTTGGCCTCATCAGAGTTAAATCGTTGAGGAATAATAACTTCCTGGGTGTTTCTCAGAGGAACCACAGAAGTGTCATTTTGTCCATTGTCATGCCAAGCAACAATCTGATTTGCTGGAAAGTTGAATGTCACAGTGCTTGAAAAGTAGTTTGCATTCCCAGAACCTCTGCTACCTGTCCTCAGTGTCTCCATTCCCCCTGCCCCTCCAAATCCTCTGAAAACGCTTCCCTGCTTGTTTCAAGTACTTTCTTTAGAGGCACTCTTCTCTGCCAGTTCCTAAAGAGAAAACTTCCTTTCCTTCAGGTTTCCTTGTCTGAAACAACTCCTTACACATTTTTTGTGTCTTAATTATTTCATAATAAATAAATACAGTTTTTTAACTAAAAGAGTCCACTGGCAGTTCCTTCAGGTACAATACTCTTTTTTGGGTGGGGGGAGGGATGTTAATCAGGGATAGATTATAATTCCCTGCTCCTTGTTTACCATCAGGTTTTCCCAAAGCCCTTCCCTCCCTCTCCTCCAGGTAGCCGCCTTGGTTTCTCTCCCTCCCTCAGCAAACTGTCACAACCTTCTCCAACTTTGATTCTAGGCCCCAGAAAGCTTTTGATCTATGACTCTGACATGAAGACTGCAGATGCTCCCCCTTAGGCTTGGACTTGGGTAGATGCTGTAGTGGCTATAAATTCTATCGCTTTCTTGACAATGTGGGCATGGGGGAAATGCGTAATCCTTAATAATCCAAGTGTCCGCAATAGAACTGTTACTGACCAGACCAGTGTGCGAGTGAGAAAATGCATTAATGCCCATGCAGTGTGCATTCCGTCCCTAGATTTAGTTCTAGGAACGTTTCCTACAGGGCTGTTCACTGCATTTTATTGTTGAATACTTTCAGCTCCGGATGAAACATATTGAAGTGTGAAATGGTCAATTATAACTGGATAAACAAAATCGCTTGGATAAAATATTGTTGAACTGTGTGGCTGGCTGTTTACAGTTCATTTCTCTTTATCTCAAGACAGGGTGTAGAGGGAGTGCAATGATTTGGCACTTCAGAAAGGTGATTTTATGAACAAATTCATAGTTGCTAAGACCAAAAGACCTCATAAGTCAATTTCATGCTGAGTTATTTAAAACCATTTTCACATCAAACATTTCATAACTTTCCTACTTTGCAAATACCTTCCAAAGTTTGAATTCCCGTGAGGTAGACCTTGCATGATTTATTTCTCCTTTAATCCCTTTGGGGAATTAATCTAACCTGTGGAAATATTCTCAAATATTCATACTGATGAAGATAGAGTCAGGAGGGGATATCAGGAATATAATTTTATTTATTTATTTTTTTAAAGATTTATTTATTTATTTGAGAGAGCGAGAATGAGAGAGAGAGAGAGTACATGAGAGGGGGAGGGTCAGAGGGAGAAGCAGGCTCCCCGCCGAGCAGGGAGCCCGATGCGGCACTCGATCCCGGGACTCCAGGATCATGACCTGAGCCGAAGGCAGTCGCTCAACCAACTGAGCCACCCAGGCGCCCCAGAAATATAATTTTAAATGCCTTTCAATACATATCACACTTTGAAATACGTATCACACTTTGATGCATATCCTGTGTTTTCTGAAATATCATTTATAAAATCTGTGATTCCTGCATTGACTGAGGGCTTCACTAAGTTTCTTCTTTGAGATTCTCTAGCTGATGGACGTATTCAAAAATGCCTCTCTCACATTGTATTAGAAATAGTTCTGGAGTATTTTGTTCCTTTTAGGTCATAGCAGATCTGCATTCCTGAAAGTGTAAGCTGGTATTTTCTGGAACATCTGTTCTGCAATTAGAATTTTGTTTGGGGCTAGTTTTACCTAAGATTGAGAATCAAATGAACTTTCTTCTTATAAATCTATTCATTCTTCAAGTATAATCTGTCAACCTTCACATATCCTTTGTAATCTTTGTAAGGTTAATTTTTTTAAGATGTTATTTATTTATTTGTCAGAGAGAGAGAGAGAGAGAGAGCACAAGCAGGGGGAGCTGCAGGCAGAGGGAGAAGCAGGCTCCCCACTGAGCAAAGAGCCCAATGTGGGGCTCCATCCCAGGACCCCAGGACCATGACCTGAGCCGAAGGCAGACGCTTAACCAACTGAGCCCCCCAGGAGTCCCCTTTGTGAAGTTTTGTAGAGTTTAATGCCTAGGAGATCTAGGAATGTAAAAATTTGATGCAAACCATGGCTATTATCTCTTTGATGTTTCAAAAGAGATCCGTGAGCAAGCAGCAGTAGCAACTAGAATTACCTTCCCCACGTGTTGGCTGGTCCGCCTAACCTCCAAAACCCCGGATCTACTACCATGGCTGGCAGAAACATGGTGAAGATTATTGTAGTGTCTAGCTCAGGCAGAGATGAGAACCAGGGGGTGGAAGAGAGAGGGGGAGAAAGGGAGAGAGAAACAGGACACAGAAGCAGAGACAAAGACATAAAATGACCAATGGGGAGAAAGACAGAAGGAAAGAGCGAGAGAGGGAGGGAGAACAATTAGAATTGGAGCTGTTTGTGAAATAAGCTGAAAAGATGTTAGTCATTAGTCATACTCACGGTCCATCGCCTAGAATTTTCTTTTCTTTTTTTAATTGATATATTTGTTTGAGAGAGAACGAGAGAGACAGAGAATGGGGGAGGGGTAGAGGGAGAAGCAGAGTCCTCACTGAGCAGGGGCTCGATCCCAGGACCCTGAGATCATGACCTGAGCCAAAGGCAGCCGCTTAACCGACTGAGCCACCCAGGCGCCCCACACACCTAGAATTTTCTTGAGGTGAAGCCTAGAGCAGGATGAGAAGAACCCTACATGTCCTTTTCCTTAGCTGTCAAAGAAGAGCTGTTGAGGATTGTTCAGAGGCTAAGATGTTGAGGTCATCTCAGGACTCTGTTTATATATGGTGACTTCGAGTACACTGAAAAAGCTTGTGATGAAATGTTTTAAGTATTGGAAAGAAAATGTCTTTTTTTGAAACAAGTTAACTTAGATTGAAAATAAAATCTAGTCCTGAATTTTATGTGATTATTCACCGAGGATCATTTCTGATTTTCAACCAGCAGCCAGTGTATTATACTTCCATTAACTTGTCACCAAGAGAATCACTTGTGCAAATATTGTGGGCAAACCGTGTGTGTGCACATGAGCAAATAGGGTTTGGAAGGGAGGAAAAGAGCATTTTGTCTTTTTTTTTTCCTTGTATCATTTGCTTGCATAGGAAAAAAGGAGATATGTAAGACTGGCCTCCTTGAAAGTCTGAAATTGCCTCCCTGGAAATTATCTTTGCTTTTTAAATAGTTGCTTATGCCTAGGTGCCTTAACCTTTATTTAGCTCAGAAAAAATAAAATATGTCAAAATATAAAAAGACTAAAGCTTGGTTTATGAAAAGCTGAAAATTTTATTTAAAAACCTAAGATTTTAGAGTTAAATCAATAATTTTTAAAAGTAAAAGTTGGATTGAGGTCTGGTTTTCCTTTTTTTTTTTCCTGTTTCTGGAAATATGTCTACCATTTACTATTATATTTCATTTATAAACAAATTTGGTATATTTTAGTAAACTACAAATTTAGACCTTTAACAAATCTATGTTGAACACAAAGATACTAGTTGTTGTGTCCAGCCACAAAGTTAGCTTTGCACTGATGAAGAGCATTCTGGTGTAACAAGTTTAGGGAAATTTTCAAGTTGAAAAATTGTACTGTCAAACTCAGTTTGTGGGGGTTCTAGTTCAACAGAAAGGTGATATGTTTTCCTGATAGCTAATTGGACAAATTTGGATAATGTACCTCTCCAGATCAAGTAATTTGGCCAAGGGATTACAAATTTCAATGAATATCCAGTTCTGGATCTCTGGTAGAATTAAGAAATGTGTATACTATGGAATAAAGTGTTGGAAGGAAGTTTTTATCAAAGAAAAATGTGTGTGCTGCTATCTAAAGAAAGTAAATGAATAGTAGATGGCAAATAAAGCAAATATTCTAACAAAAGCATTGATAAAATCTTTTTCATAGCTTCTCCATTTGCTCTTGCTAAAATCAGCAAAATAAAAAATATCACATTTCTTTGTTTGCTGTGGCACGAGGGTGAAGAATGTGCCAGGAGAAATCACAGCAGACTTTACCTGTGTCTCTCCCTGCTTTGATCCAACCCTCCTCCATTTGCCTTAGAAGTAGCACGATTCTGAAATACAGTACAAAACACATAAGCAGTAGATGGAAAACCAGCGCTTCTGAAGAGCAACCAGAATGAATGAATAGCAAATCTTCTTTTGACATTTCTATTACCTTTCTGTCTTCTGTTAATTTTACTCTTCCTCAGTGTGAGATGATAAATATTGATGTCAACAAGTTGCCATCTATTTCCATCTCCAAAGATGTGCCATTTATCAACCTACTGCTTATGATCCAACTGATGCGAGATTTACCCACAAAGAAAAGGATAATTTATCATAAAAATAAAGAATGGAGATCATTTAAAGTAAAACTTCAGGTCTAGTGACTAAGGACTGTTCCCTTAAATGTCTTCAAATAGCTTTTGTCGACCGGAGACTAATATTCTAACAGTTTTAATTTTGAGGACAAGCTTTGAAATAAAGTGACAATTCATTGGCAAAATATTTCAAGACACATAGCCGAGCATCCTGAGCAAAAATATAAATTTTGGTTTTTTTAAGAGAAAGATTAAGAAAGTAGTTAAATTAGAACATTTTTTTTACTGATTAATTGATCATTAATTCTTTCTCTTTTAATTCTTGAGGACCCTTCCATCTGGCTCTGCAAAATTTTTCTAATTTTTGTGTCTTTTTTACGACAAATAGCATGTGATCTCTACTTTTAAGGCCCAGCTCCCAGCTGGATGATAGCTGAATGGGGTGGAGCTATCCATATGAATAATGTCCAGAAGAAAAATCCAGAGAAAGCTGGTGAAATAAAACGTACCGGGCCTATAGTATTTTATAACTGAGTTTATCAGACCTTCAGGGAATAGTTAGTCCTCATTTGATGTAACTGTTTTAAGAAACGGGGAATTGGGGAAGTCTGGCTAACTCACTTTGCGAGTATAAAGTTGAGTATGTATAACAAACCTGGAAAATGAGAGTGTAAGAAATCATTAGACCAATTTCATTCTGAACATAGACGCAAAAATCCTAATGAGATATTAGCTTGCTGAAGCCATAATGTACATGAAATATGTTATAACCGTTCAAGATGAATTCCAAACATGCCAAAGTTACATCAGACATGATACCATATTATCCACTATATTAACCGATTAAATGAAATAAATAATTGAAAGATAAAGTGAGAATGCTGAAAGTAATTTATCTCTTAATCAGATTAGCCAAAATTTAACAGTCTGGCAATAGCAAGCCTTGGCCAGGCTGTTGGAAAGAGCTACTAAGAGGGCACAAGCAGTGGGGAGCGGCAGGCAGAGGGAGAGGGAGAAGCAGGCTTCCCGCTGAGCAGGGAGCCCGACGAGGGGCTCGATCCCAGGACCCTGGGACCATGAGCTGAATGGAAGGCAGACGCTTCACCGACTGAGCCACCCAGGTGCCCCCAAAGTATAACTCTTTATAATAGCAGTATTTGAAAACAAGCTAAAGATCCATGAACAAGGGATGGCTAAAATGTGATATGCTGGTAGAAGAGGCTATGTGATAACTAATATGAGTCTCCTAGGTGTATGTATTTCAACAAGAGTAACTCTCAGAAACAACTGTTTTCCGAAATGACAAAGAAATTGCTGAGCGATTCAACCTATAGAATAATATTGATGTTAAGGGTAAAAGGCACACTGGTCCTAAGATTTCATGGAGCTATTTGTATGCAGACTTTGTAGAAAGGCTTGGTCAGAAAGAATCCATACTAATGTCAGGATATTGATTACCATTAAAATGGAGACAATGAGGGTTGGACAGGTATGGGTAAAATGAACTGTAACTCAGTGTGCAGTGCTTTATGTCTTAGATAAAGTCTGAAGCAAATAAGACACAACGTTGCCATTATATTTTAGTTCTGGGTGTTAAATTGACGATGAACATTGTCTTATTCTATAGATTTTCTGTTTATGAGAAGTAGTTCGTATCAAAAACTATTAAAAAATAATCTAAAACCCACATAATACCTTACATGAGCCTTTGAAATGAAATAAATTATACCACCACCATTGAATATATTATAGTTAAGGGATTCAGAAAATAATTCCCTATTGACTGCCAAACTCTTAGAGTTCTTCTGACCTCCATTAAAAAAGTACAACCAACTGCTGCATGATCACTTGAACCCTAATAATTCCACAAATAATTTTCTTCCTCCCAAGAATGCTATCACTGTTTACTCTTCCTGATCAGATGCTTCTTCCTCAGTCCCTTCAACTCCTCCCTGTTATTCTTCCCAACCCCCCATACCGAAATATTCATGAAATACTCTAAGTTCATATAAAAATATAATATATATATATATATATGATATCTCCAGAACATAGCACCTAGCACTTTCTCTCCATCCCCACTGCCAATAAATGACTCGGGATCTAAATATTTTGTAGATGAATAATATATATATGTAATATATATAATGTATTCCAACTGACCCTCTTTTAAAGGTAAAATGACATTATAATATTATAAAATATATATATTTATATACATAAATTGTATATGTATGTGTATTTATATATATAGTGTGTGTGTGTGCGTGTGTGTGTGCGTGTGTGTGTGTGTGCGTGTGCGTGTGTGTGTGTGCGCGCGTGTGTGTGTGTGCGCGTGTGTGTGCGTGTGCGTGTGTGTGCGTGTGCGTGTGTGTGCGTGTGTGTGTGTGTGTGTGTGTGTACACAGAGAGAGGAGAACTGTCTATCCATATATCTTCCATACCTTTCTATCCACCTATCTATCAGGATTTTCCAAAATAGGGCTACACTATTTCAATGCTATTTTAGTCATCTCAGAGTACCTTTTGCTCAATTTTAATTCAAAAAAATGTGATCTACAGCAAAAATCAGAGTTGCTAAATTTCAGGAAAAAACTTTGTTCAACAGAGATAACTTCCTAACAACTGTTTTTTTGCCACTGTTAACAAGACAGTTATGAAAGTCACGAGGGTATGGATGCAGTAGGTGTTTGAACTACAGCTTGAAACTTCTATTTGTTTCTGTTTTCCCGTCCTTCCACCTCTCTATAGGTATATAATTTACTAAGTGCTGGGTATATAGTATAACTTACTAGTTATATAATTAGTTTAAAATAGTTAGCGCTTACAACTTGTGCTCTTTGTTTTATAATGAAATTTCAGCATTTTAAAAGTTTATGTTTCAATTGATGCTATGTTAGTGAGCCTTTCCATGCCTGAGTTTTTCATGTGGTATCATTGCTTTTTTGGACAGCATTTCATTATTTAGAAATGTTTCCCTCTTCGAGCTTGTGCTTATCTGTATTGTGTTTTCTGGTTATATTCTTCAAAATGCTGGTCATTTGTCTTCTTACTTTAAAACACTGAATCGGTATATACTTTCTCTAGGATCTCCTTTGTTACTACAGTTCATCTGTGCATGGGGGAGATCTTTGTTAAACTCTGTACTGAGGAGTGGGCTGGGGCTAGCCCAAGGCAGGCTACAGTTCTGAATCAAATCCCTCACCCCACCACCCCTGCGCCAAAATCATGCTCATTAAATTTGTCCTGGTCTTTGACTTTGGGCCATACTTTCTGAGATTTGAGTTTCCAGGGTGGTTCCTTAATGAGACCCTCTAAGTATGGCGATTTCTGTTGTATTCTGTTGTATTCTTCCTTATGAAGCCTTTTTAGATTGTAAGGGGGAAAAAAAGGTTGTGGTATGAGTTCTAACTCCCCTAGACTCTACTGTGGAACAGTCTATACAGACATTTCCTCACATCTTCCAGGACCTGCCTGTGTTTCTCTTTTTATGACCTAATCAAGGGTGTGTTTACAGCTTTAAGAATTATGTCATTTCCTCTTAGACAAATCTGTGTTTTTGCCTAAAGTCTGAGAAGGCCTATGTTGGGTCCCAGTCTCTTGCTTCATTTGGTTGAAAGATGACAACATTTGGGGGGTATGCTTCATAAGTGGATGGTTTCAAGTCATGTTTTCAGCCTTGTTTCATCGAAGAAGGAGGTAGCCTCCTTTGTTTTTTTGGAATTTCTTAAAAATTTTATTATGTTATGTTAATCACCATACATTACATCATTAGTGGTAGCCTCCATTTTAATCAGTTTTGCTGTTTTCGGTGACTTTTTAAAAGGGAAGTCTCTGGAAATCCATAGCAATAATTTCTCAGTTGGTCTCGGTACTTCCAATTGATTTTTCATTACAGAATTTTCCTTGTCTTGTAAACTTGTATACCAACTCTGCAGTCACTTCTTCTGAGATGTACCCCACACCTCTCAGCTGCTGACAACTTTCATCACTTTGCTCTAGGGATCCTTTCTATTTGTCTTTTTCATTTTCTTTTAATGTAGCACTGTGACAGTCCATTCACACAATTTTCTTCATCTGTTGGTTAAATTTTCCATTTTTGCCTGGAATTCACTTGCATCTCTAGGAATTAGCATAATGCCTTTAAAAAAAAACAAAACCCAGGAGATCTATGGGAGGAACTCAATGATTTTATGAATTGTTTGAGTGAATAAATTAATTGCGGGGATGACCATGAGAACATACTCATGTAACTTTGCAGTAAATATTTAACAAGTGACTATTCTATGCCAGAGATTTTTCTAGTGGCCAGAGATAGTTACCAGAGCAAACGTGGTGCCCACCCTCATGGAGCTTGAATATTATGTAGGTATAGGAAAAAATAGGGCGCCTGGGTGGCTCAGTTGGCGAAGCATCTGCCTTTGGCTCAGGTCATGATCTCAGGGTCCTGGCATCGAGCCCCGCATCGGGCTCCCTGCTCAGCGGGAAGCCTGCTTCTCTCTCTCCCACTCGCCCTGCTTGTGTTCCCTCTCTCGCTGTGTCTCTCTCTGTCAAATAAATAAAATCTTTAAAAAAAAAAAAAAGAAAAGACTAAGGCTGAATTGTCTAGGTAGAGTTTATTTTTAAACCTGAGTCAGCTTATCACTGAAATGAACATCAACAACAGGATTCTAGTCACCACATCTAGTTTGACAGGTTAAGAACCAATCCTGCAGTTTTGTTTCAAACATCTCTGGGGCTTAAAACACTTTCATCTGGATTCATGGCCTGAGGAATAGACAACTTTTGTTAGAGGAAGTGACCAGGACAGGTCATCCTGATAGCACCAAATCCTCAGAACCTTCTAATCTTAATATCATGAATTTTCCACTGCTACTAAAATTATCTTCTTTTAATCATTAAATTGATTTGAAGACTTGAAGACCAAGTTCATATATGCAGATGTTTTCTTGGAGGTAATTACAAGTCATTATCTCCCACTGACATGATTATGAATATTCTAAAGTAAGTCCATTCATTATAAATTCCAGAACCACAAAGAACAGTGGAGAAAAAGCTTTCAGTGGGTGGTTATAGTTTATCATCAAAATTCTGGCTTAGATGTGCTCCTCGGGTAAACTGAGCAAGACCTAGAAGGCTCTGGGCAACTAGACACATTTGGTGCCAGAAATCAGTGAGAAAAGGGATATGGTCACGAGGAAATGATCCAGAAAGTACATCTAGATGACATCATAATCCTGTTTCATCTAGCTCAGCTGTGGCTTTACGTGTATTTTTTACCCTGGTAAAAATGTGCTGTATAAACTTACGTAAATTGAAAACTTGTGGTTTTCATTATTTGTGAGTAATGCAGAAGTTCAGTAACCATAGGAATTTGTGATGTTCCTGAGTCAAGTGGGCATGGGACTGAGACATTGAGAGAGACTTAAGAGGCATCCATGCAGCCATCCACATTCTCATGTCTGGGTGGTCACTATTTCCCTTCTTCATCTTGTGAGCAGTGACTGTTCTGAAATGGTATTTAGACAACAGTCAGGATTAAAAAAAATGTTTGAGAAAAGGAGTGATTCTTAGCTGGAACAAAGAAGTATGAGATCGGTTAAAAAGGGAATGCACAGTGGTGATTCAGATCTGTTTTGTGAACTAAACCAATATATGCTCCATAATGAAAGAATAAATTTTAAAAATCCAAAGCATTATGGTCAAGGCAATTTGCTGAAAGTCAAGTAACATGTTTGTTTTTGTTATTAAGTTACATGCAGAAACATAGAACAGTTGCCAGAAATGTAACTGAATGCAGGTCAGCGATCTGAAGAAAGCCTTTGGAGAAAGGTCTGAAATTTTTTTATTCTTACATCAAACTATATTATGTAGGGTGTCTTTTTTCTCCATAAATCCATTTGTGAAGATGAATGCAAATATGTAGGTAGATAATAATTTTTTGTTTTATCTTGAGCTGGAATGAAAATAGCTTTGGTCAAAAAGATATTCATAACATTGGCCCTTGGAGTGTTGAATTGGGTGGATGGGGTACTGCTTCTGCAAATCAGAAGCTCATTCTATTCTTCTCCACTAAGTTGGCAAGCACACCCCCAACACTGTTCTCAATGCAACACTGTATCCCGAGGGAGAAAAGTGATGCAATGAAAAAGGGGCTGACACATTATGAATTGCAATACACAGAAGTCACTGCAATCCTAATTAGTCCCTCCACTAACTTCACAGAAAATAAGCTGAGCAACTCTCTATGTAGAAGCTTCAATCCAGTAATGATTAAATCATACAAATTTGGAAAAGTAAATCAAATCCTTTTTCAGTCAGAGCAAAACCATCCTCAGATAAAAGGAAAATCACCTCCTAAATTAATAGTAAGATTAGTTATGCCAAATGCAAAACCCTGAAGTATTTGCAAATATGACACTTTCTAAATATGAAATGAAAGGCTAAGCAATCCCTAAGTGGCATGGGCTCTTTCTGACTTATTTTTCTCACGGCAGTTTTAATTAACACAATTCCCTGTTATTGTCTGCCTTACGAAAAGAAAAAGGTTACTTTACCAGCTCTCCTTTTAAAAAAAAAAAATTATTTTTTTTATTTGACAGAGAGAGCACAAGCAGGGGGAGCGGGAGAGGAGAAAGCAGGCTCCTCGCTAAGCACGGAGCCCGATGCAGGGCTTGATCCCAGGACCCTGGGATCATGACCTGAGCTGAAGGCAGATGCTTAACCATCTGAGCCACCCAGGCGCCCACTTTACCATCTCTCCTACCCTAATTCGGAACATATGAAAAGTGTTACTCCATAGCAGTAACCATTTAAAGAATTCATTTCACTTTTAAAAACTTATTTACTACTGTGACCACTGAGACTCTTATTTACTGACATTTAATCACTGGTATTTAATTTTTTCTTCTCTTTGGAAGCATACTTTAAAAGAGCTTACATAAAATTAGTTTTTAGGTATGATTACCACCAGAATCTAGTATGCTGTTTTTGTACTTAAAATACAAAATAAGGATTAGTAAAGCAAATACAATATGGTTTTCTCCATCATTTCTTTTGTCTTAAGCATTTATGTATGTGTTTATTTACATACATAGTTTGTTAGTAAAATTCTTCTTCCCCTTGCCTATTCCCTTCAATTGGGTGTAATTAATAAATAATGGAGGGAATTTTTTATTTAAATTCTTTTTAATTTTTTTTAAGATTTTATTTTTTGAGAGAGAGAGAGATAGCAAGAAAGAGCAGAAGCAGGGAGGAGAGGGAGAAGCAGGTTCCCTGCGAGCAGGGAGCCCGATGTGGGGCTCCATCCCAGGACCCTGAGATCATGACCTGAGCTGAAGGCAGACGCTTTATCGCCTGAGCCACCTAGGCACCCTTAAATTATTTCTAAAAGACATCGGTGAGGGTATGTGCTATGGCGAGTGCTGTGAATTATGTAAGACTGTTGAATCACAGACCTGTACCTCTGAAACAAATAATACATTATATGTTTAAAAAAAAAAAAAGAAGATAGTAGGAAGGGGAAAATAAAGGGGGTGAGGAACTCAGAGTGGGAGATGAACCATGAGAGACTATGGGCTCCAGGAATCAAACTGAGCATTCTAGAGGGGAGGGGGGGTGGGGGGATGGAGTAGCCCGGTGATGGGTATTAAAGAGGGCACGTACTGAATGGAGCACTGGGTGTTATACGCAAACAATGAATCATGGAACACTGCCTTAAAAACTAATGATGTAATGTATGGTGATTAACATAACGTAATAAAATAAAATAAAAAAACTTAAGGTTGAGTAACAAATGCATGAAATTAAATAGTTTCTTTTACACTTTAACCCAATGCCACTTAATCTAGGGATATTTTCTCAATGGGAGATAGTGATATCTTAATGTTTAAACAAATGTTCTAGAAATCCCTTAACATGTCATTTTTTAGAAATAAGAATATTAAAAAAATAGTCCTAATTACTTATTAGATGGTTGAATCCTTATGATGTCCAAAAGCTTTATATAGTTCCTCCAGTTCTGAGTGTTCTAGTTACAGTATCGCATGAGAATTAAAAAGCACAGGTTGAAATTCTGTGTGCACCATGCACGCTCGTGGACAAGTTACTTCCCTCACTTTTCTTTACACCCACACCTGCAGCCTCCCCACAGGCCATGATGTTACTACCAGCCTTCTCTTCAAGGTCTGTTTGCTGCTCATTCTGTCTTCATCATCCTCTTCAAAGTTTACCCAACTTTTGCTGTTGCCCAGTTTCAAAACAATGCCAACATTTCATGAGTTTTTTTATGGCACTACCCAATTTCTGGCTTCTAAGCTCTGTATTAGTTAGCGATCACTGAACAAAAATTACGCACCAAATTTAGCAGCTTAGAACAATAAACATGAATGGTCTCCTAGATTCTGTGAGTCAGGAATTGGGGCATGACTCAGCTGGAGGTTCTGGATCAGAGTTTCTCAGGGCTGCAATCATCTGATAGCTTGACTGGGACTGGAGGATTGCCTTCTAAGTTCACACATGTGGCTGGAAGCCAAAGGCTGCAGATCCTCACCCTGTGCACATTTCCATGGGTCTGCTTGAATGTCCCCACAGCACAGCATCTAGCTTTCCCCAGAAAACGTAATCTGAGAGACAGAGAAAAGAGAGACTGAGAGACAGAGAGAGAGAGCGAGCCCAAAGAGGAATCTGTAACCTTTTATATTCTGGACTGGGGAATTACACATCACCACTTCTACCATAATTTATTTATGAGAAATGAATCACCAAGTACAGACCATACTCAAGAGATCAGGAGTTAAGTTCTACTTCTTTGAAGGAATCAGAATCAAAGAATTTGTGGACAGACTTGAAAGCACTAAAGAAGGATTAAAAAAATGGTATGAACTTTAAGAAAGACAATTTGGCATACATATGAAAAATAAAATGTACTTTCTTTTGACCCACCATTCCCTAAAAATTTTCACATGGAGATCATGAAAAAAAAAAAAGGATAAAAGGAAACATATATATTTTCCATAATATACTGTTATGTAAAAACATGAAAATCAGTATTTTCAGTATAATCTTATTTAAATATGTATGGAGTATGTATATATACAAAAAGATTTCTGGAAGTACGTTTACAAATGCATTTACGTTTATGAATTTTAAAGTAAAAAACAAGATTTTAGATAATTTTTTTACCTCCTCTTACATGTTTATTTTTTAATACTTTATTTATTTTTAAGATTTTATTTATTTATTTGAGAGAGAGCATGAGAGAGAGAGAGAGCACATGAGGGGTGGAGGGAGAGGGAGAAGCAGACTCCCTGCTGAGCAGGGAGCCCCTGACATGGGGCTGGATCCCAGGATCCTGGGATCATGACCTGAGCCGAAGGCAAACACTTAACCAAGTAAGCGCCACCAGGTGCCTTGAGACAGGAACTTTAAGTGGACTGGTTCAGGTGGGTTCATTGTCTAATTCTTAATTCAGGCAGTGTTCCTTTGGCAAGTCACTTTTCTCACGTGAGAAGTATTTGATATAACGCTTGAGAAGATAGGTTTGAATGATCAGTTTTCAAACTTCATGTACATCACAATTATTTTGGGATCCTAGAAGAAAGACCTATTATTTGATTTCACCACCCAGAGATCTGATTTAATATATTTGAAGTGTTGCCTGGGGATGTTCACCCTTGGCAGGCTTGGGCACCCAGATGGCTCTCCCTATGATTCTGAGCTATTCATGTGCCTGAAAGTCAAGTTTATCATGACTGGCCGAGCTGTTTCAGAAGATGTAGCTTAAATGACCTTAGCCCTCCACCTGGCAGGAGAGCCTGTTGTAGCAGGGAATGAAGATTAGATGGAAAGGAAGGTGAATATGACAACTTCTTTTCCAGTAGGGGTAGGTAGAGCAGAACAGACATAGATCTCTCAGCGCTGTCAACTGGGAAAAGATGGAAGAAGAAAGCTAGTATGTACTAGCTTTCTGGCTGTTAAGATTTATGGAAATCAGTGATTCAAGGAGCCAGACAGTGAAAGCAAGAACAAGCGGAAACAACAGAAGACACCAAAACACTTGTTGGAATTCCGAGATAGAGTTTATTCCATTTGCTTACTTGTTTTAGAGATATAAATGAAAGTTATAAACTCACTGAATACATGTGTATATAACCAGATGAGAAGGAGATGACAGAGATAGTAGAGAAAAGGAACTATTTCACCGAGGATGACTAAGGATTTTCCACTTGATTTAAAAAGTAGGCAGGCAAATGAAATCCAAAGCAGGGCAAGCAGGAAGAAATCCACATGTAGAAACATCTTGATGAAATAAGAATTTTACAGTAACAACAACCTTAAACTGCCTTTTTTCACTCTTTTTTTTATAATTGAGATATAAATGGCATACAACATTATATTAGTTTCTGTTGCACAACATAGTGATTTGGTATATGTATACATTGGCAAATGATCACCACAATAAGTCTAGTTAACATGCATCACCACACATAGTCACATGTTTTTTTCTTGTAAGAACTTTTTTTTTTAATTAACATATAATGTATTATTTGTTTCAGGGGTACAGGTCTGTGATTCATCAGTCTTACACAATTCACAGCGCTCACCATAGCACATCCCCTCCCCAGTGTTCATCACCCAGCCACCCCATGCCTCCCACCCCCCTCCACTCCAGCAACCCTCAGTTTGTTTCCTGAGATTAAGAGTCTCTTCCCCTATGATCCTCGGTCTTGTTTCTCAAATTCCTCATATCAGTGAGGTCATAAGATAATTGTCTTTCTCTGATTGACTTATTTCGCTTAGCATAGTACCCTCCAGTTCCATCAACATCGTTGCAAATGGCAAGATTTCATTTTTTGATGGCTGCATAATATTCCATTGTATATATATACCACATCTTCTTTACCCATTCATCTGTCGATGGACATCTAGGCTCTTTTCACAGTTTGGCTATTGTGGACATTGCTGCTATAAACATTGGGGTGCATGTGCCTCTTCGGATCACTACATTTGTATCTTCGGGGTAAATACCCAGTAATGCAACTGCTGGGTCATAGGGTCTTGTGAGAACTTTTAAGATCTACTCTTCCAGCATCTTTCAAATATACAATACAGTATCATTAAGTACAGTCACCATGGTGCTGCATGTTACATCCCCAGGACTAATTCATCTTGTAACTGGGAGTTTGTCCTTTATGACCACCTTTTTTTTTTTAAATTAGATTTTCTCTACTTAAAATAGTCCCCAGTGGTCTATTAATTTCCAAAACAGCAGTGTTTGCAATGAATTCTCAGAAACATTTTTCAAGAGTGCTCATGATCTTACAGTTTAGCACTAAACCATCATTATGTAATTACTCCAAGACAGTTGTTTCCCGCTGAGTTACAGCTATGTCCACTTTCAGAAAGTCAGGCAGTCTCTGAGATGATAGGAAATAAAGACTGGCTGGCTTTCGAATAGCTAATCAGATGCTGTCTTGCAAGGCAGGCTTTTTTCTTAACCTAGCTCACGATATCATATATCTAATTATTACATTTCTAGGTGGTATATTTTTGATTGAGAGGTACATACTTTAAAATGTCTAGCTGTGTGAACATCGTTCAGATCTTGGCGGAGAGATGCATATTTATTTTACCCTGGATTCCTGTGCTCAGCATGCCCACCACTCAGTTCCCAGGTGATTTGAAAAATACCCTGTGGAATTTTATTTTCCCTTTATTTACACAACAAATTCAGGATGTCGATCTTTTGGTATTGTATACAGATTATTACTAACATGTACGTGAATGTCAGCCAGTCACAATAAAAGAAGTATTATGCTCTAAATGCTGTGGATATTACATTTTCTGATTAAAAATAGTCTGATTAAAAATGCCATTGAGATAAATCCTTTAAATTAAACCATGGCTTTCTCAGAGAGAGCATGAATCATGAAGTCTTCGGAACACAGCTGTTGTTACGTGTGAACACTGCGGCAAAACTTTTCCTGACTTTTGAAATTTTTTTTAAAGATTTTACTTATTTATTTGAGAGAGTGAGAGAGCATGAGAGGGGAGAGGTTCAGAGGGAGAAGCAGACTCCCCACTGAGCAGGGAGCCTGATGCGGGACTCGATCCTGGGACTCCAGGATCATGACCTGAGCTGAAGGCAGTCGCTTAACCGACTGAGCCACCCAGGCGCCCTGACTTTTGAAATTTTTATACACCTACATTGACTATAACTTCACATGTCACTTTTCTGTTTTTTTTTAAAGTTCTGAATATAAACTGCTGATTACAAGCCTCCTCTTTGGGAGCTTTAAAGGCTAAGGGCCCCTGCCAGTCTTGCTGAAGGGCCTCCAAGGGTAGCTTCAGGGGTAGAAAAATCACAGGCTTGTGGAGTTTGGGGACCTGTACCATTTCTTTAATACTTAATAGGTTTCCAGGAAATTCATTCCCAGTAGTAATATGGTAAATCAAGTTATTTACCAGTTGAAAACAACTCATTGTTAAATGTTGATAAGAGCATCAACAAATGAACTTGTTTGGATAATAAGAGTCATCATGCCTGGGTGCCTGGGTGGCTCAGATGGTTGAGCGTCTGCCTTCCGCTCAGGTCATGGTCCCGGGGTCCTGGGATCGAGTCCCGCATCGGGCTCCCTGCTCCTTGGGAGCCTGCTTCTCCCTCTGCTTCTCTCTCTCTCTCTCCCTCTCTCTCTCTCCTCCTCTGTCTCTCATGAATAAATAAATAAAAAAATCTTAAAAAAAAAAAGTCATCATGCCTGAGCGTAGGTTAAGGTACCCCCAGCAGGGGTGAGCTCCTCCAGGCAATTAAGAAAAAAATTACCCTGGTATTGGATAGGGCACAAGGAAAAGATCCATGCAGTGGGCTCTTATGTGAATTCATATCACCTGGATTTTGCATGACCTTCGAAATTTGTCAGAAACAAATGTAAATCCTCATTGGAAGAATACAAATAATTCTTCTTTGGTTCTAAAAATATACTATAAATCAATTATTTATACAATAATTTATACAATTGTTTCTACATTATACATATTTATACTACAAGGAGGCTAGTCAGTGTAGATGCTGATTGGGCCAACTGTGCCTGCTAGCTGGCAATTAGTGAAGTTAGGATTCCATCTTCTCACAGAGGCCCCTTTGCTGATGGTTACATTCCAAAGGAATGGTTTTCAGGTCTTCGAGAAAAAACTACTGAGTGGTGGGAGATACAGTCCAAAGAGATGAAGGATTCACAAATGCAAGTCCTTTTTAGAAAACGCTCGAACAAGCAGTGATCAGAGGGGCCTATCCTTAGGTGTTGGCTAGAGCAAACAGTAAATTCTTTTGGACAACCTTGAGCTTTCTGGGGAGGCACTTTAAGAAGGGCTGGGTCATGTGCAATGTTAAGCTATTGGAAACTGTATTATTTTTAAGTCTTTTAATGAGGGAAGAAGGGAATGGATAAAATCACTTGTGGTTTTTTTCACAAATCATTTTGCCTTTTTATTAGGCCCATGTTGGACCCTAGTTAAGAAGATTCAGAGCAGCCTGGTTAGAGTTTGTTAAACAGAGAATCTCTGCCAGTGTATTTCAACAGTTATACTAGGTCCACTATATGTCTTTGTTTATGTTATAAATAATCTATCTTTAAATAATAAATCTATCTTTAAAACATAATTTTTAAAGTATTTTTGATGGTTCCTAAGACCTCTCTTAAAATCTTTTGTCTTTTGGGGTGCGTGGGTGGCTCAATCAGTTGAGCATCCGACTCTTGGTTTTGGCTCAGGTCATGATCTCTGGGTTGTGAGATCGAGCTTTGTGTCAGGCTCCATGCTCAGCATGGAGTTCGCTTGAGATTTTCTCCCTCTCCCTGTCCCTTGTCCCTCCCCCCGTCCCCAGGCTCTCTCTTTCTCTAAAATAAATAAATAAATCTTAAAAGAACAAGCTTTTTGTCTTTTATCTTCTCTTATTTCACCAAGATGTTTCTGCATGTGGATTTCTTCATGCCTGCCCTGCTTTGGATTTCGTTTATTTGCCTGCTTGCTTTTTAAATTAAGTGGAAATTCCTTAGTCATCGTCGGTGAAATATTTTCTTTTCTCTATTATCTCTGTCATCTCCTTCTCATCTGGTTATATACCCATCCATTCACTGAGTTTATAACTTTCATTTATATCTTTAAAACAAGTAAGCAAATGGAATAAACTCTATCTATCTTGGAATTCCAACAAGTGAAGTGTTTTGGTGTCTTCTGTTGTTTCTGCTTGTTCTTGCTTTTGGTGTCTGGCTCCTTGAATCATGGATTTTCATAAATCTTAACAGCCAGAAAGCTAGTACACGTTTTGTGGGCTTTCAGAGTGGTAAACTTTCATTATAAGATGTTGATGGTTACCTGTAACTAAAAATGTTAAGATTTTCACAAATGTAAAACCTATAAATACCTGATATGTTTGTATATGTGTATCTGTATCATACGTGTGTGTGTAACAGAGCAGAGTGTATTCTGTGCATTACCGAGCCGCTTCCAAAATAAAAATCCAACTTTCCCATTTAAATTCATTGCAGCATAAACGCTGAGAACATAAGAGAAAACTCTTTTGCTTGGGAGTTTTATGATTTGCAAACTCTTCTACTCTGACATTCCATGAAACTATTAAAATAATTATCTCCACGTTGTTGATGATAAAATCAAAGCTCATGGAGGCTTAGTGTTTATCTATGTGCAATAGATATTGATCAATCTGATGAACTGAATGATCAATCCCATTGTTGCACAGTGAACCAGCTCATCTATACAAGAGAACTGCCTGTCTTACGGTAATGAAGCAATGATAGTCTATTATGTCAGAGGGGTGCTTTCTCCTTCTGTGATACTTGTAAATTTCCACCCCAAACTGCCAGAGATTATAAGACATTTTAGCCTTCTAAACATACGATTGAACCAGTCTTGTGTACCTTGCTTAAACTGTATTGGTTACAAGACCTTTTAAAGTGCCTACAACCGAGATCACTTACCTTGTCTCACCCCCAACAGCTCTGCTCAGCTCTCCTTCCAATGCATCATCCCGGGTTGCTCTGTCTCCTAGGAATCGCACCAAAGTCATTTTCCCCATCTAGTTTCTTACCATCATTGTTTTCTAGCCCCAGAACTGTCAGGAGTCATTGAAGTGTCAAGGGGAAGCACACGGAGTGATAAATACGTAAATCTCCACTCTCACCCTGTTGCCTGCAGCAGGGGTATTACAAGGGACACCTGTGGGTAGGTCAGATCCATTCCAATGACTAAGAACACATAGATTCGTCAAGGAGATGCTGAAAAGGAAATAGTTCTGGCCATGAATAAGTGAGATGCTTTGTGAAAATATTTAGTAATGCCCTAGAGATGTAGTTTTTATTGGCCTGATTTTAATAAGTAAGAGGCTCAGCTTTTTAAACTGACATTTGCTTGCAGTAAAATGTATCATACCATCCTGTCCGTGAATTTACAGTTTATTGGGCTTCTCTTCTTTCTGAAGAAAAAATCTTAAAATGTTGACAGAAGCCTCTGTCTCAGAGTAATTTACATAAGAGAAAAATAAATATTCTTCGGTTTTATTTAGGGATTCCTTAATTAAATTGCATTTGATAAAATCGACTTGAAAACCAGAAATTCTTAAAATGCTAATATTTTTTGACAGATGTCTTTTTCTAATGGCCTGTATTTTTTGAGCGGTTTTAGGTTTACAACAAAGTTGAGAGGAAGGTACGGAAATTTCCCACTTATTCTTGCCCCCACATATGCATAGCCTCCCTGAATGGTACATTTTTTTGTAACAAGGATGAACCTACATTAACACACCACAATCACCCACTGTCTGTAGTTTACCTTTGGGTTCACGCTTGGTGTTGTAAATTCTGTGGGTTTGAACAAAGCATAAGGACATGGATCCGTCATGAATCCTCTGTGTTCTGCCTATTTATTTCCACACCACCTCAGCCCCACAACCACTGATCATTTTATTGTCTCCATAGCTTTGCCTTTTCCAGAATGTTCTATAGTTGGAATCATGTGACATATAGGCTCTTTAGACTGGCTTCTTTCACTTAGTAAAATGCATTTCAGTCTCTTCGATGTCTTTTCATGGCTTTAACAGTTCATTTCCTTTTAGTGCTGAAGGATATTCCATTGTCTAGAAGTTGCTACCACAGCTTATTAATCCATTCACCTACTGAAGGACATCTGGTTGCTTCCAGGTTTTGGAAAAATATGAATAAAGCTTCTATAAATATCCACCTGCAGGTTTTTGGTGGACGTAAGTTTTCAACTTCTTTGGGTAAATACCAAGAAGTGTGACTTCTATATTGTCTAGTAAGAATATGTTTAGTTTTGTGGGCGCCTGGGTGAGAAACCACCAAACTGTCTTCCAAAGTGCCTGTGCCATTTTGCATTCCCACCAGCAATGTATGAGAGCTCCCATTGCTCCATATCCTTGCTGGAGCTTGGTGTTATCATTGTTCTAGATTTTGGGCATTCAAACAGGTGTGTAGGTATCTCATTGTTTTAATTTTCATTTCCCTGATGACATATGATGGGGAGCATCATATGCTTATATGCCATCTGTATATCTTCTTGGTGAAGTACCCGTTAAGATCTTTGGCTCATTTTTTTGAGTTTTTTGTTTTCTTATTGTTGAGTTTTAACAGTTCGTTGTGTATTTTTACTAATGGTCCTTTACCAGATGTGTCTTTTGCAAATATTTTCTTCCATTCTGTGGCTTGTCTTCTCTTTCAATTGATATTGCCTTTTGCAAAGCAGTTTTTAATTTTAATTTTAATGGAGTCCAGCTTGTCAATTTGTTCTTTCATGGATTTATCCTGTCTTTGTTGTAACTGAAAAGGCATCACCATACCCAAGGTCATCTCTGTTTTCCTTATGGTATCTTCTAGGAGTTTTAGAATTTGTTTTTTTATATTTAGGACTGTGATCCATTTATATTACTTTTTGTTAAGGGCATAAGATCGGTGTCTATTATGTTTTTGCATGCAGATGTCCAGTTGTTCCTACACCATTTGTTGAAGAGACGATCTTTGCTCCATTGTATTGTTTTTGCTTCTTTGCCATAGACTAGTTAACTATATTGATGCGAATCTATTTCTTTATTCTACTCTAGTGACCTATTTGTCTATTCATTTGCTAATAACATTTGCTTGAGTACTTGATTACTATATTCAAATACTGACAAACTAGAATTAATATTATCCTAATTCTTCAGTTGTTAGCTGTCTTAACTTTGGAGATTGCAAAAGTATGCTGTGCCACCTATTTTCTTTCTTTCTTTTTTTCTGAGAGAGAGAGAGAAAGGGGGAGTGCATGTGCAATTTGGGGAGTGGGAGGGACACAGGGAGAGGGAATGAGAATTCTGAGCAGGCTCCACCTGCTTTATTGAAAGTGAGCTCTTCAGCAGGTTCAAGCTAGAGAAGAGCAGCCCTGCTGCTAGGACCATGTGAACAAGCACATCCCATGGTGCTACAGCTAGCTGGGACAGGTAAGGATGCTGTCTGGACTCTCTAGGAAGCCCCAGTAAGAGAGCCACGGCATAGATGTAGGAATCTGAAGCAAGGCCATGTCATCCACAGCACAAGACTGTTCACCATTCAGAAAGCAGCTCCTGGCTTTGGTGGCATCAAACACACCATTTCTGATCATGGACTTTCAGAAGACTACACAACTAGAGCTGCCCGTCTCGCAAATGGTAGAGTCAGATCTATAAATTTATGACATCGGATAGGCACAGGAACAATCCATCATGTGATGAAAATAGTACCTTTGGAATTGGCTTCAAGTAGGTTCTAAAGGCACTAATGAAGACACAAACAGGTGGGCCTTACCCTTATGTCACCTACCCCATTGCAAGACATCGCTCCCCTAGCTTACATTTAAGGTCCCTTTGCAAGATTACAACAAACTGATCATGATGAAGAAGGAAACCTGGTTCATTGAAAGATAAGTTCTGTAGGTTGGTGTGCTCAGAAAAATAAAGGGAGAAATGGCTTGAAGAAAGGAAGTACTCTCTTGAGCAGGGGAAAATTGCTCTGGCTAGTTTATCAGGCTCTAAAAAGGCAAGACTGGGAGATTAGGGACAAGGAAGACTGGGGGAGAGTCAGGCAGATGGATCCATGGAGTTGGCACAAAGTGTGTGGATCTTCATACTTCCCATCAACGTCCACCAAAAGGTCCCCTCCACGGTGGGGCAACTGAGTAACCTTGTAGATAGAATGAACTGAGCAGAGGAAGTCATTCAACCTCTGTCCTCAGCCAGCTTCGTGCTTGGTGTTTATTTAAATATTTATGATCCATGAATGATGTAACCTTGGGGGCAGAGTTGGAGGCTACAGATGGTACCTGAACCCATGTTAGCAGTGGAGAAGATACTTAAATGGCTGTTAGAACATGGCGGGTGATGACTATCAGTTACATTCTGGGAACCTGTATCCTTTTTATTATAGGCCATTTTTTAAAGGAACTAAGACCAGCTATTAATAGGAAGACTTCTGGAGAGAAGGGAGTGGACTTACATGAATGGACCTGAGCTGCACAAGATGGGGCCCGGAGCAGATGCTGTGGGTGCTCAGTCCCAGGCTCCGCAGCACTCGTCTCTAAAGCTGAAGGCTTGACTGAAAACACCTCTGACTGAAGACATTTTGTTCTGGCCGCAGGAACAAGCTGAGCTTGAGTACAGGGTAAATGGTAAGCGCCAGAGATTTAAATGTAGTGATGGCCCTCAACTAAAGAAATATGGTGACCGGGTAGGTAAAACCCGTTTCTTCATCACTCATTAAGGATCACTCGAAGGCATGAGCTCTCGGTTCCCCAGAACTCCCAGTGCTAGTGAGCTCCCATTGCTCAGAGTGGCTTGATAAGGCTTTTTCATGTTTTTCCCTTTCCTTCATGGGATCCCTGACCAAATAAACCATGAAACCAGTCCCTCATCTCAAGGTCTTCTCAGAGAATCTAACCCAAGACACATACTTGGGTACAACTTGTCCTTTATAATTTGAAGAAATATCTATTCTAAATTTTATGTAGAAAGTCTTATTTCATACCTGGGTAATTAATCGGTGTCCTGATTTTCCCGTCTAGATTGTTGTTTTCCACTACAACCCTCCTCGGTGACATTAGAATAAGAAAGACTCAAAATACAAAATAACAGTGTAAGAATTACCAAAATCACTATAGTGTGTCAAACCTGCTGCATGGAAAGTATTTATATATATTTTCCTCAATTTGTTGCCCTTTCAAAGAATGACTTTTTTGATGCCGAAGTATTGGCAAGCCTACTAAGTACCCTTCTCTAAAGCCATGTTCAGTTATAAGGTAATGTAATTAGGTTTTGTGCACGGATATGGAAATGGATGCTTGAATGTATATAGACTTATCTGAAAGCTAAAAAATAAAAAGTCTGTTAGATTACAAAAAGTGTCCATAGAGTTAATTTTTTTCTAGTTCAGCCTTCCAAATTACATTTTCACCTCTTGAAAACATTTTTTGAGAGAGAACTTGATAGTATTTAGTGGGTGAGTGGCTCTTCAATTTAATGCTTTTAAATGTGCATTTGCCCTCTGTAAAATGGAGTAGTTTATTTTATGGAGTAGTAATTAAAATACTGAACATGATTGAAAAACTCCTACTTTTCATGAATTTATGCAAAATTGGGATTGCAGTTAGTTTCAGGACTGTAAAGTTAAGTGCCACAGTCCATTAAAACTTATGAAATCGTGTCAGCTTGACTAAAATTGAGCCACCAGGGACTAGAAATGAGGCACTGATGAATTTCACACATAGCATTTGAGAAAAGTTATGAGCTATTAATTTTACATCATATTTTACTAAGCAAATAGAATTACTAATAATAAGGAATAAAAACCATTTCTTTTGAGCATATGTTGGATTTTGTTAATGAAATCTGACAACTTCTTTGAAAAAGCAAAAACTTTGAAATACATGTCCACCAAGTAGTTCTTCTATGCTCAAAGTCAAAGTCATTTTCTGCTAACCATAATAATTTGACTTTGGAAAGAAAACATCATCATAATAGTGTGGGAAAAAGTCTATTCTACGTCATTTTCTGTTTGAACTTGTAAAAACTTTCATATGGGTACTTTTTAACATGAAGTCTTTCCATCTAGGGCGTTTATATTATTTTATTTAATTTATTTATTTTTTAAAGATTTTATTTATTTGGCAGAGAGAGACACAGCGAGAGAGGGAACACAAGCAGGGGGAGTGGGAGAGGGAGAAGCAGGTTTCCCGCGGAGCAGGCAGCCCGACGCAGGGCTCGATTCCAGGACCCCGGGATCATAACCCGAGCCGAAAGCAGAAGCTTAACGACTGAGCCAGCCAGGCGCTCCTATTTTATTATTTTTTTTAAGATTTTGTTTATTTATTTTAGAGAGAGAGAGAGCAAGAGTGCATGCCTGAGTGGGGAGAGGGCTAGAGCGAAAAGGAGAGAGAATCTCTCAAGCAGACTCTGCTGAGCGTGGAGCCTGATATGGGGCTTGATCTCACAACCCTGAGATCATGAACGGAGCCGAAACCAAGAGTCAGACATTTAACCAACTGAGCCAACCAGGCATCCCATCTTGGGAGTTTAAAAACAATTTTTTGAGACGCCTGGGTGGCTCACTTGGTTAAGCGACTGCCCTCGGCTCAGGTCATGATCCTGGAGTCCTGGGATCGAGTCCCACATCAGGGTCCCTGCTCCGCGGGGAGTCTGCTTCTCCCTCTGACCCTACCCCCTCTCATGTTTTCTCTCTCTCTCTCGTTCTTGTTCTCTCAAATAAATAAATAAATCTTTAAAAGATAAATAAATACAGTTTTTCTTTCCTATTTTCTTGTTTCCCTATACATTTCCATAGATTTTGCTTGCAAAGAAAGGTCAAGGTGGGGTTTTGCACATCAAATAGCTCAAGTGGGTTTTTGCCCTCATTAAGACCTACAGAACATTTTCTCTTTCTCTCAATCCCCTCTTAACTTCACTTCTTCCTGTAAATTATAGATTCCATGATTTATAACTTCAACTACTCTCCTGTCATTATTATCGCCTCCCTTGCCTCATTGTTTCAATGGCACAGGTATCTGGCAAAAGAAACCTGAGGAGAAAATTCAGACAACTGAATTAGATTGTATCTAAGCATTGACTTGACACCCTTGCTGTCTCCTTAGTTAACATCTTTTTCCACAATCAAACTCCCATGTGATCACTGAATCTATACCTCTGCTGCCTCTGTTATCTTCCTCAGAATGTGATCTTACCTAGAACCTCACACAGAAAAATATAACACCATTTCTAATCATTTTCTACTGGCTAGGACTGTTAGTTACTTAGAGGGAAAGTGTATGTAACTCATTTACAGAAGATGAAACTAAAGAAAAAATACAATATTTTATATGTAGAGTGTTCTTATCATGGACTCTTGTTATGACTTTAAAAATTAGTGTTTCTTAAGGCAACCACTAGCAAAATGTGGCTCTTTTTTTTTTTTAAGATTTATTTATTTATTTTTGCAAGAGAGAGAGAGAGAGAGAGCAAGAGCACACGAGCTGGGGGGAGGGGCAGAGGAAGAAGCAGACTCTCCGCTGAGCAGGGAGCCCCATGCGGGACTCGATCTCAAGACCCTGGAATCATGACCTGACCTGAAGGTAGACAATTAACCGACTGAGTCACCCAGCCGCCCCAAAATGTAGCTCTTGAGATCCTGAAATGTGACTAGGTCAAGCTGAAGTATACTCTAAATGTAAACTAGACCATGAAGTCAGAAAATGTGATATAAGGAATACAAACTATGAATGTTTGATCTCTAAATTGTCTCAATGACCAATACTGGAAGTAAAATCTTCATTAACTCCACTCATATTCTTCAAAACGCACACGTTGATTTTGTTCCATATTCAAGAGGTAGCAGTAATGGTATGATTATAGGGAACATTCATTAGGTTGAGCTTCCTTCAGTAATTTTTAGATACATAGGATTTGACCTTATTGAAGAGATTAGGGTCCTTTGTACTAGCGATCATTCATAACCTCAGAAATTGGTTTAGAATTCAGTCCTTTCTTTTCCCTAGAATATAGGCAGCTACATTTGAATTGTAATTTCACCTTTGAATATATTCTGCCAATAGTCCTAAGTAAATGAAATAAATGAAACATGTAGTCCAAAGTTATTTGAACTATAATTCAAGACTTTTTATTAAATATATGCATGTGCACTTCTATTTGAACACCGCCAACTTAAGGTGAAATTAATTATTACTTAACGGGAAGTCTCTGAGACATTCTAAAGAAAATTTGTTTATATCTGCATGTCTGTGTGTGTGTGTGTGTGTGTGTGTGTATACAAACATTAATGTATGGGTATATACACCTACGTGTCTTCTTATGAGATCATACTGAACATACTGCTTTCTCTAAGACTCGGTGTCTTCACTTTGCAATGGAATAGCATAAGCTATTTCTTTTTTTTTTTTCTAAGATTTTATTTATTTATTTGAGAAAGAGAGAGAGAATGAGATAGAGAGCACGAGAGGGAAGAGCGTCAGAGGGAGAAGCAGACTTCCTGCTGAGCAGGGAGCCCGATGCGGGACTCGATCCCGGGACTCCAGGATCATGACCTGAGCCGAAGGCAGTCACTTAACCAACTGAGCCACCCAGGCGCCCAGCATAAGCTATTTCAATGTCAGTACACCCACATTTACTTCATTCTGGAAAATGACAGCTTATATTTCCTGAGTATTCATGGGAAAATAACACCAAGTGCAGAACCCCCAAATTTCAATAGCTCAAATAAATAGAAACTTTGTGCTGGTCACAGAAAACCCAAATTTTTGTGAATGAGCAGGTGACCCTTCTCCAAATGTGATTCAGGGACTTAGGCTCTCTCCACTTTGGGATTTTGCCATCCCTGGAGACTCACTGATATGTTGATGCCAATAAACATCTAGATTATCTTCAAGATGTCATTTTGGGTTTTATAAAAGTGTTGAACATTGACACAATATTTACAAAAAAGTGTGAAGTAATAGGAAGTTTAGAAAATTCATAAAGTATAATGGGGAAATAAAACCATTATTATTTCTATAATTTACTTCCATATTTAAAGATAAATTTTCTATGCCATTTTCAACAACATGTATAATGGGGCTCAAAGCATACTTAACATTTCATATATTTCTAGAACTCTGAATCTGACTTTTTCACTTAAACTTATGATGGGAGCATTTTTTCTCTTAATATCATTTGCATTCATGATTTTAATGCACGCTTAGCAATCCACTTTGTGGAGCTAAAATGATTTATTTAATTAGTATCCTTTTGGTGGTGATTTAAATTTATTTTGGATTTATTTTCTAACACTGATAAGAGGAACATCATAAATAATACGCCATGTTCATCATTTATCACTAACGATTATTCTAAATAATTGTTCTATTGGTACGTCTGAGACAAAGCATATACATTTCTTTTCCAACCATACAACTTCCCTTCCTCTCTCTTTTCTTCCCTCTTTCCCTCCCTCCCTCCCTCTTTTTTTCTGTCTCTCTCGCCTTTCACAGATATTTTAGTACCTATTATATCCGAGGCACTGAGGATTAGATCGTGCAAAGACATATTTCCTCCTAGAACCGCAGATTTTGCAACCTAATTTTGGAAGCAGAATAAATGTTAACATCTCAAAGATTGGTCTATGTTTTAGGGTTGGTGAGAATTAAGGTGCAGGCACAACTGAAGGTTGTTTGCCTTTTGTTTACTATCAATTTCACAGTGGAGTGCAAGGGATATGTGTAATTTTAAGAACAGAAATAAGTAACTTGGCTTCCCTGGTTGCCCTCTTTCCCAGAGGCAAGTCTAAGACTGAGCCTCACTTCCGCTGCTGTGCGGAGGACAGACTGGAGTGTCTACCTGTTCTATCTAGACACAAAATGATAGCCGTCTGTACAAACTCTCTAACAGCGGAGGTGTTGTAAAGAAAGAATCTCGAACACATGTGTATTGAAGATAAACAATGGGCTTTGCAGAAGTTTGCTATGTGAGAAAAGGAAGAAAGCCAGGGCACTTCCCACATTTCCAGTTTGACATACTTGGTGGATGGTGGTTCCAGCTGCAGAGATAATGAGGATTGACTTGTGAGTTGAGGAAAGAACACGGAACGTTCCATTTGGACATTTTAAATTAAGGTGTCTCAGAGATAGTCAGCTGCAGATGCAAAAGAAGTCGCTGGATATATGAATCTAGACCTCAGGTAAGGTGATACAATTGTGATAAAATTATGAGAATCATAGCAAGTTGTGGATGCTTGACATCATTTAGAGACTGAACATAGTAAAAAAAAAAAAAAAAAAAAAAAGAGCTCAGGATTGCTCCAGGAGAAATTTCATGTTGTGAGAGAGAAAAGCGTGGGGGAACTAACAAAACAAGGAAGTAACCAGTGAGAAGAAAAAACCCAGCAGGAATGAACGGTTTTATGGAAGTCAAGAGGAAGGAGTCATTGATGGTATCAATTTTACTAGAAAGTTGAATAAAAGCAAAGAGACAAGCACTCACTGGTTGGGGAGATAAAAATATATCACCTTGTGATTGTGCAATTGTCATTTTCAGTGCTTCACTACAATGTGTGATGAAAACTACTAATGACAGCTTTTCTGTAAGGAGACAAAAGAAAAAAAAAACAGGCAAGACTTCTACACACAAGAAGAAGGGGAAGGTAAGTTTTTGGACCATGAATCCAATAATTATAGTAAGTCTCAGATATTTGGGTGCATATTAATATTTCCTATGACGTTACTGAGGCCATCTATCCTCAGAGAGTATGTGGCTTTGTGCTTAGATACAAAGAATAGTTTTCTGACAAAAAAGATACCTACCACTGAAGTGGCAGAAAATTTTGAATTGGTTTATGGGTCAGTGAGGCAATTAGGTCCCATGATTTAATGTATAATGAACTATGATAAGTTTCTTCTCCACCCCAAACCTCACCACCAGATGTTTGAAGATATTTGAGGAACACATTGGTGGGCGGGGTGTTAAAACATGGGAAATGGGGTTGCTGAGCAAAAACAGCATTCTAGATATTCCCTAATATGGGGAGCAGGACTTAGGTTTACAAGATAGCCATTTAGTTAATTATTCAAACTAATGAATTTATCCTAATAACTTCACTAAAACACAGGACGTTTCTGAAATACTGTAATCTGTAATCATCCAAATTGCAAGGAAATATCTAGCATTTTTCTTGAAATTTTTCTGCCATTTTTCAGGATTAGTCTCTAATAAAGAAATAAAGTAAAAAAAAAAAAGTCAAGCAGGCCAACTCAAAATGAAGAAAGATCTATGTGTAATTTAGGGAAAAAAATTATAAAGCACCTCTAATTTGGGCAATCTGAAAGTGTATGGAAACACCATCTACAGTATACCCATGATTTGGTCTGCAGTCTCAGAACTTGACTTCAGTAATCCAGATGTCATTACAACCCCAGGGTTGTTGGTTTACTGTCCTTGAATCTGACACCATGAGTGAGTGATACAAAAAATAATCTTAATTACAATCACTTCACACCTTGGACTCTTACCTACAGAGAGAAGAAATTAAAATCTCTTATTTGGAATTTCTTAAATAGGTGAAACCAGATTTCTATTTTTGTTCATATTTTCCTCCAGATATTATATATCATGGGACGTATTTAAAATTTATAGACCTCTTAACAATCCCTTGGCCCAAGACTGGCCATTGCTTCCCCCACTCTACCAGAAGCTGCGTGACGAGAGCTCCATGCTCAACTTAGTAGGCCACCCATTGTTAATAGTGTTCTCTTGTAACTGAGAGCCTAGAAGAATCATTCCTAGGGGAGTCTTTAAGCCATTTGATCCTGAAGAGCTTGGTTCTGTGGCTTTATAACTGCTATTAACCAATTGGTGAAAGCAGGTATTCTTTTTTGTGGAGAGAAACACATGATTATCCTTGACCATTTCAAAACAAAGCCCACCTTCTGGGGTAGAACAATAATAGCTTTGCGTATCAGGGAGTACTAAGACAAGTCATCACTGTAGCTTACATCCTTTAGATTGAGAGAATTCTGTAATTTCTGGAAATCAGATCTGTATTGATACGGTTATAAAGACCTTGGGTCCTTTTATGACAAAACCCAGGGAAAAGTAACAACCCTGGAGCCCCCCCCCCAAAAAAAAAACTCCACTCAAATTGCTCTCATCACTGCCACTAGAAATGTCTTCATGGATGAATCTCACTGTGCCCTTATGCCTTTAACTTTCCCTGGACTACTTGATAGCATTTGACACTACTGTGCTCTTTAAAACTTTCTTTTCTCTCAAAAAATCTATACCTTGTCCCTTGTTCTCTATTTCAATTAATTATGTGGATTTCTCCATCAATAAAATAGAAGTTGCATGAATACCTTCCTCTCTCACATTTCCCATATCAAATCATGTTCATTATACTGTGTAACTAGCTCTAAAATATATCCGCTATTCTCAATCCCTAGTATCATAGACTATACTATGATAATAACTGCCAAGTTGATTTTGTTGCATTTAATATGGTCTCCCATTAATCTGCCTTTCAGTCTGCTGCCAGAGAGATCTTTAACAAAATCACATCTGATAACCTTAGCGCCCGCTTATAACACTCTGATGGCTTTGCATTTCCTTTGGAAAGGAAATATCCTACACATGACCTTTACCGCTTCTATTTTCACCTCTGATTATCTGCTCAAATCCTCACCACTCCTCCTTTGTACTCTCTAGCATTCCATTTTGAAGTCCTTTGATTCTCCAAAATGTGATAAGCTCTATCTTGACTTTGAATGTATCGTTTCCCTGCCTACAACATTTTCATCTCCATTTTTGTTTTTTTTAATATTCAGATTATCAAGTAATAAGCAGTAATACTCAGTTCCTTACAGAGGGCTTATAAGATCACTCAGACAAGGTAAAATATTGTTTCTCTTGACTTGAACCTATCACACATGGCATTATTTGGCAGTCTCTTCTCCATTGCAATAGCTAAAAGCTGGAAATAACTCAGATGTCCTTCAGCAGATGAAAGGAGAAACAAACTCTGGTATATCTACACCATCGAATACCACTAAGCAGTAATGAAAAAGAAAAATATGCAACATCTTTGTGATGATGGATATGTTCTGTATCTTGAGTGTCTCAGTGTCATTATCCCAGGTTTGACATCGTACTATAGTCTTGTTAGATATTATCACTGGGGCAAATTGAGTAAAGACTACATGGAATCTTTCTGTATCATTTCTTACAACTGAATGTGAGTCCATAATTGTCTCAAAAAAAAAAAAGCTTAACTTAAAAAATTAAAATAATGACATTTTCAGACATGTATAAAACTTCCCACCCACAGAAAACTTATTAAAATAAACTATAAGAAAAATAAAATTAAAAAACTATGATAGGTTGTGCTCCAGACAAGAGAAAAGAAATCTAGAAAAAAAAGTAAAATAAATAAAGTGTCAGAGCTTAGGATAGAATAAATTTTACCACATTCTAAAAATTATTCTTTAAAGCTAGCATATTGTTTATACCAAATCAAGAAAAAGCAGTAATAAAAAAGGAAAGCTAATGAGTATATGGCAGTCTTATTTATCAAAGTATAGAGTATATCAACCCAAACTAGAGTATTAACAAATAAAATCTAGCAGTATATTAAAAGAATAATATACCAAGATTAAACATTCTAGGTGTGGAAGTAAAAAAACAGCATTAGAAAATTTAATTTAATTCATTATAGATATATGAAGAAGAAAAATCACATACATATTTCATGCAAATGTCAGCACATTTTTGTTATACTTAAAAGTGATCTTGACAAGCAAAAAAATAGAAATGAACTAAAAAGAGTTAATGATACCCATCTTCCAGAAACCAACACTAATGATTATACTAAATGATAAAATCATAGTTCTCATGTTTGGTTCCTAGTTTTAATGCAACTAGCTTTACCCATTATTGTGCAAAATTATGGTAAAGTTTCAGCTAAAATCGCGAGATACTATATAATGATTAGAAAAGAAGAGACATGAATTGTTATTTGCAGATGATAGAATTTTCTACATGAAAAACAAAAGGATAAAATGACAATTCAAAATAATCATTGAAAAGATTTCCTGAATAAAACTAAAAAATCAACAACTCTTCATAGATTTATCAGAGAAGTGAGGTCATAGGGCAAATCACTGACCAAATATTAGAGAGACAGACAGGCAGATACTCAGAGAATCAAAACTTCCTGTAGTGGAAACTCAGGAGCAGAAATCTTCATTGGAAATGCCAGCCTCGGAAAGCCTTAATATAATTGACAAATTGCTAGAGGCTCGGATTGATCAAGTATGAGAATTAAAAATTGCAAATGATCCCAGAAGACTGAGACCTAATCATAGGACCAAAGAACACTTTCCCTCTGCCCACACTTTACCATCTCTTTGCTAAAGACTTATTTACCAGTTTCTCGTGCCCAGTACATCATGTCTGCCTTTCAACAAAAAATTATAGGTCACGCTAACTGGCAAAAACTACAGTTTGAAGAGATAGGAAGAAGCATCAGACCCAGATTTATTTATGGCAGGAATGTTGAAATTACTTGATCAGGTATTTAAAAAATAGCCCAAGACCTATGACTGTTAGGCTAAGAGATTTAATAGAGAAAGTAGACAATATGCAAGAACAAATAAATAATTTAAGTAGAGAAATGGAAATTCTAAAAAAAGAATCAAAACAAAATGTTAAGAAATCAATAATACCCTATAAAATCAATAAACTGTAATACGGCTGATGGACTCATTAACTGATTATGACTGAGGAGAGAATCTCTGAATTTGAGGATATGACAGTAGAAACTTCCAAAACTGGAAAGCAATGAGAAAAAAGAGTGAAATAACTAGAACAGAAATACGCGAGAAATGTGAAACAACTACAAAAGTTTTAACATATACAGAGGGAGAACATCAGGGGAAGAAGGGGAGAAAGGAACAGAGCCAGTATTTGAAACAATAATGACTGAATTAATGTCAGACACCAAATCACAGATCCAGAAAGCTTAGGGAACACCAAACAGGAGAAATGCCAAAAAACAGAACACCTAAATATACCATATTCAAACTTCAAAAAAGAAAAAGTAAAAAAAAAAAAAAAGAAAGAAAAAGAAAAAGAAAGAAATCCTGAAATAAGCCCAAGGGGGAAAAATACCTTACATATACAGGTATTAGAGTGGAGAAAAGGCAAACATTATAGCTGACCAATATTCAGAAACCACTCAAGCAGGAGAAGAGTGGAATAAAATGTTTAGTGTTGGGGAAAAAAAAAAAACAAAAAAAAACACCAACGTAGAATTCTGTACCTTGAAATCTGATCCTTCATAAGTGAAAGGAAATCGACTTTCTTGGAAAAAACAAATATTGTGGGAATTTGTTGTCAGTAGGCCTACCCTGCAAGATATATTAAAATAAGTTCTTCAGAAAAGAAAGATGTTGTAAGTCTGAAATCTGGATTTACATAAGGAAAGGAAGATCATCAAAGAATAAATCAGTGAAGATAAAATAAAAAATTTATTTTTCTTATTCTTAATTGATCTCACAGATAACTATTTGTTCAAATAATAATAGCAATGATGGGTTCAGATAGATAGATAGATGATAGAGCTATACATACAAATATACATAGACACACATATATATACCTCCCTCTGCTCATATGTAAGTGACATGAATGACAGCAATGGTACAAGGGACAGGAGGGAGGAATTAGGAATAGTTTGCCATTGGGGCGCCTGGGTGGTGCAGTCAGTGGAGTGTCCAACTCTTGATTTAGGCTCAGGTCATGATCTTGGGGTCATGGGATTGAGCCCCATGTCGGAGTCCCGTGCTCAGCAGGAGTCTGTTTGAGGATTTTCTCTCTCTCTCTCTCTGTCTCTCTCTTTCTGTCTCCCTCTGTACCTCTCCCCTCTAAAAGAAATAAATAAATCTTTAAATATATATAAAGAAATGGGTTTTTTAAAGAAATAATTAAGATTAAATTAAGTCCTTAGAGTGGGTCCTAATCCACTAGAACTGACATCCTTATCTGAAGAGGAACGTAGGGGGAAGACCATCATGCAGGGAAACAGCCAGAAGATGGCTCTTTGTAAACCAAGGAAAGCGGCCTCAGACAATAAACCTGCCCACATCTTTGATCTTCATCTTCTAGTCTCAGTCTGTGAACAAATAAATTTCTGTTGTTTAAGCCACCCAATCTGTGGTATTTTGTTTGGGCAGCCCTAGCAAACTAATACAAAAACTAAGATTGAAAAAAAACTATAATATTTTTCAAATAAAAATCAGTATTTGCTAAAAAAGACACAATATCTGAAGGAATTTACAGACTACTTATATAAATATTAAAAATTTCTGTGTCATGAAAGAAAAATGTAAGAAAAAAATCACAAAACTTTATACTAAAGCCACAAAGAATTAGTATGCTAATAATAAAAGAAGTCCTTAAAAGCACCAACATTGTTAAGACCAGCACTGAAATTACTTATGGTGTATGTATGGAGGAAATGTTATGCAGGCATTCAAAATCACATATATATATATATATATACACATAATTTCCTTTTTTTAAAGATTTTATTTCTAGAAACAGAGAGAGAGAGCACAAGCAGGAGGAGTGGGAGAGGGAGAAGCAGGCTTCCCGCGGAGCAGGGAGCCCGATGTGGGGCTCGATCCTAGGACCCTGGGATCATGACTGAGCAGAAGGCACAGACGCTAAACGGACTAAGCCACCCAGGCATCCCTATACACGTAGTTTCCTAAACTTTGTGTATTTTATTATTTTTATGACCAGACTGGGTTCTATTTGATATGTTTTGTTTATATGTTCTGTTTTTGGTTTTTGTTTGTTTATGTGTTTAACAAGAACAGAAGTCAGTTATACTGAGTGTTTTGTACTGCTTCTACTAAGGAGTAGACACAGCAGCTTGGATAGGTCAACTATTAAGCCATCTATTTAATTTTCTTTTACTATCCAAGACTGAGAACTTTTTTCCCCTAATAACATGACAAATCAACGTTTAAAACTTCTCCTCTTTTCCAGGTCATATATACCAATAGTAACTAGTAGTACAGATTTAACAACATTTCAAATGATGTTTTATAATGAAAAATAACAATTTAGCTCTAATGAATAGTTACCAAAAGTAATGTTATATGCAAATTAATTATTTTCTTTATAAAATATCATCAAATTATTTTATTTTTTATTTAGTCAAGAATGAATTAAACACTATCCAGAGAGAATCATTAAGTTGAAAATTCTTTTTTTTAATTTTATTTTATTGTGTTATGTTGTTAGTCACCATACAGTACATCACTAGTTTTTGATGTAGTGATCCTCGATTCATTGTTTTCGTATAACACCCAGTGCTCCATGCAGAACGTGCCCTCCTAATACCCATCACCGGGCTAGCCCATCCCCCCACCCCCCTCCCCTCGAAAACCCTCAGTTTGTTTCTCAGAGTCCATAGTCTCCCATGGTTCATCTCTCCCTCCGATTCCCCCCCCCTTCATTTTTCCCTTCCTTCTCCTAACATTCTCCATGCTGTTCCTTATGTCCAAAGGACACTACAGATAAAGGTCCGGTATCCAAGATCTATAAAGAACTTCTCAAAGTCTACAACCCCACAAAAAAAATAGTCAAAAAATAAGTTGAAAATTCTTTACAGATTCAACTTATTTTGGAATATTTTCAAATCTCAAATTGGCATAAGCAAAAGTGTATGATTGGAAATTCCAGATACCAAATTCTTCACCAGATGTAAGATTAAAACAAAATAACCAAAGAAAACACCAACCAAGTGAGCAAAACAAAAACCACATAAACCCAGAGATGGTCAAATTATTTATCTCTATATAAAGAGACTCCAACTCATCTCAAAGAAGGGTTTACTTTTATAAATTAAGATCTAAACCAAAACTTTCTAAACCTGCCCCAAAATATCTCATTGTTTCCACTATTACAATTGGATTATCCTTTGTACTATATGTTCAGATTAAAGGAAATAGAGCATTTGGTTCAGTATATTTTGTAAGGAACTAAATACATACATATATATATATATGTAATTATGAGGAACTAATTTTATATACATATATATACTATATATATAAGTATATAATTGAATTTTCCTTAATACCATTTTCTCTCAATTTTTCTCTCCATGAAACAACCCTGATCACCATTTCCTAGGATATGATAGTGCTATGTTTTTGTTTATCAATGTGTATAGGAAAAAATGGCATTGCCTTGAGACCTTTTTTTATATAGCAGTTTAAAATAGTGAACATGTTTAATTATAAGATATTTATTATGCAACTTATTTTTCCTTCTTTCATTTCCATTTCATATACTAATAAAGCAAATATATCCAGACAGCAAAAGGAAAATCCCTTACTATGGCGTATAAAATATGTGCGATATGATAAAAATGATGTACAGATTTGGATATCACCAAGTGTCAATAGGAATGAAAAAATTTGATACTTGGATACAAAATTCAGACTGGATGGACCCCTCTTGGCTAAGAGATTGAAAAGGAGTTTGGAAAATTTGGGGCTGAAAAAGGAGTTTAGAATGTCTCTTAAGTCTTCAGATTACACAATCGGTAGTTACTAGAGCCATTTACAAGATCAGAAGATGCAGGTCAGAGAGAAGGTGGCTGTGCTTCTGCCAAGCTCAAGATTGGGTAATTGCTTGGCTCTCTAGGAGCACTCCATAATTAAAAAAAAAATTCTACCTCAGGTTCTTGAGAACCTGCTCCCTGCTATGTGTATTCACACACTCACTCAATCACACCCCAATTCCAAAATAATAAAAGGAAACATTACATAGTGAAAAAAGAAAGAATGAGAGAAAGAAAGGAATGAAAGAGAGAAAGAAAAGAAGGAAGGAAAGAGAGAAAGAAACCAAGAAGCAAAAACATAGAATTTTGACTGTACCCTTTGAAAGACTAAATTTATTTCTTTTCCCAAGAGGGTATTTTCTATCTTGGGGGAAGCCGAGTGTCCCAGAAGGAAGATGTAATTCAAATAACAATTTAAAGGTTTTTTTTCCCCCTCCCTCTATCTCCTAGCATCCCAAATCCTTAAGTACTGTGTTAAATCCATCTGTATTTATGGCTTCCAATAAAATATAAGCAGTATAAACATTTTATCTGCCACATCCCAAGATTTTAGAGTGACTTCTAAAATGTATATGCCGTGTTCTACACTACGCAAAAAATGCCCATTCGCTCACAAGGAGAAATCTTCCCAATAAAAACTTAATAGAGTAAGTGGATTTACTTTCTCCAAAAGTCATTTAAAGTTACTTTGGAAAGAATACTTCCTAATTAGCATTTCAATGGTTTCCCTTTGAAACAAAGCAGTTCAAAGCAACTTTCCTATTGAAAGCTGTAGGAATTCCTAATTTATATACAGACAGCTGAGACAAGGTTGTCATACCCGAGCAATCTCAGTGGAGTTTGTGGGTTACAGGGCTGTCACTTGTGCTCTACTGAGATTTCAAAGTGCTACACCAGGTTGCAGTAAAACTGTCAAGTGCAAGAGAGACGCTCTCTGAACCAGAGGAAAGACAAGGAAATAAGCTGATCTGCTCTCACGCCCAAACTCTCCTTTCTCTCCAGTCTTTATTTTTTTTTAATTTTTTAAAAAAGATTTTTATTTATTTGACTGAGAGAAAGAGAGAGCACAAGCAGGGGGAGTGGCAGAGGGAGAGGGAGAAGCAGGCTCCCCACTGAGCAGGGAGCCTGATGTAGGACTCAATCCCAGGACCCTGAGATCATGACCTGAGCCGAAGGCAGACGCTTAACCAACCGAGCCACCCCGGTGTCGCCCTGCAGCTCATCTTTATACATCTAGCACTTAGTACCTGAAACCAACAGGAGCTCCATAAATGAGATTGACTTGAAGAAGACTGAACTGAGCTGACGTATATAGAGACATGAAAAACCCAGAGATCCACCAAAACACAGAGACTGTAGGACTTTTGGCTGCACACAGCATCAGTGGCTAAGAAGTTACATCTGGCGACATTTGATGAGGCAGTGTAGCCCTGCACCAAAAGTGCCCTGTTTTGAACCCGAGCTCCGTCACTCCTGTGACGTTTGGCAAATCATCTAAACTCTCTGACTCTCACTTTTCTCCCTGATGTGAGAGGAAGAAAAGGAAAGTTAATTTTCCTATTGACATCATTCAGGTATGACATTTTATTTCCAGACTTCTTGCTTATAAAAGTTATTTTTGCTAAATCATTGGAGAAATTAGGGGACTTGATGGAAACTTCACTTCAAAAATGTTAAAACATAATGACCATGGTAGAGGCTGCAAAATCTGTTATTTGGAAAATGCAAAAGTTGCTTTTGAATATGACTTTAGGGCAGAATATCACTATTGCTGTGTTCTTTTCTGAGTAGTTGTTCCCAAATTCAGAAACCGAGATCTTGGAAACTCTAAGAAGAATATACAGATATTCATCTCAACCTAATAATGGATAAAAATGTATGAAAATAAATATATACACATGCACATATGTGTATATATAAATATTCAAAATAGGCTTGAAATCGGAAAGAGAAGCAATATTAGTTTACTGTTCTGATGGTATTGCCTAGTAGGGTTGCAGTGTCAGAACACATGAAATGACATTGAACCCTAGCACAGAAAATGACAGTGAAGGTAATCATGAGAGTATGTGAGGCAGGATTATACTCTTGGCCCACCTTGAGCAGTAGCATGAGGGTCTTCCTGAGTGGTACATGTATTTGAGAGCATGGTGGAGAAGCTGTCTCTACGTGGAGTAAGGATTATTAAAACCCTTCAAAACAGGTAGATTATGGCTGAGCCCTGAGGGATCTAAGATCAAATCTTTATCTGACTCTAAATTTATCTGGGCTCTAATGCAATTGTTACATTTTCTTCAGATCTTTTGGAAAGTAAAGGTTTTAGCCAGATACAATTTCTACTCTGGTTAGTAGTTATCTTTGGGTCAGAGAGGTGAAAGGAAGTGGACCACTTCGGGACGCCTGGGTGGCTCAGTCGGTTAAGCATCTGCCTTTGGCTCAGGTCATGATCCCAGGGTCCTGGGATCGAGTCCCGCATCAGGCTCTTTGCTCAGCAGGGAGCCTGCTTCTCCCTCTGCCTGCAGCTCCCCCTGCTTGTACCCTTGCTCACTCTCTCGCGCGCCCACGCTCTCTCTAACAAATAAATAAAATCTTAAAAAAAAAAGAAAGTGGACCACTTCTTGCCTCATTGTTCTTCCCTACCCACTTCACTCCCATCCCAAGCAAGCGGAAACACAACAGAGGTTGAAGGTCCCAGAATGACAGATTATTGTAATATATGACGTCATAAGCAACTCTCACTCATATGAGCCAGGGAATTGATGAAGCATGATCTGATAAGATAGCAGATGTGAAGCCATCACATACTAAAGATGAGGAAACATCAAAATAAGGACTTTCAGTCATACTATGCATTCCCTTGTCTAAAACTTTTTATATGAATTTTATGCTACAATTAATCATCAGGTTATGTTCCCCAACATTCCTAGATTCTTTCCTGTAATTCCAGGGTAACTATTTTCTGCCACAATATCTTCAAATGCAGAATGAGGTGCCAGTCAGAGCCCCGTTGTTTCTTAGCGTTCCATTTTGGAGTCTCTTAGGTAAATTCTACTAAAAGTAACACAGACATTGTTTAATGAAACTGTTGTTTAGTTATCCCCCCAAATGAAAACTTCAAGTACTCTATACAAAATTAACCTCCTTTTTTAAATTTTGGAATTAAATGAAAAATAGGTAAGGTTTTTCTCAGGCTTGCGTTCTGGCTCATGTTCTACTCACAAAAAACCTGGATTATAATGTTAGTATCCCAAAATTTTCAGAATACTTGTCTTTTCCAGGTTTATGTACCTCACATATAGTATGAATACATTTTGAACCAAGGTTTGATGGATTCCACTCCATCTTGTATGTTACACGTATTCATTCATCAATTCCTTTCGAGTCCTTATGTTCCCTTTCATTTGCTAAAAGTTGGAAAAGCATATGGACACATTAAAGGACTTTACTTTTGCAAGAATGACTATAGAATATCTTAGGATATTCTTTATCCAGTGCCTTCCTAGGGCTCCTGATTTGTTTTACTAGGTTGGTATCTCTATCTAAGCTGATAACCTTTAACAACAACAAAATAAGGATCAATTTATTAGGTGACTCTGATATTTAAGGGTATTCTAGAAATGGCACTGATTATTCTTGTTTCCATTTTCAACTCCCATCAAAATGCAGACAATACTTGGAGAATCTCCCTCAATGGGGTGCAAGCTTCACTCACCCCTCATGGACTATGAACTGGCACCGGTCAATCCCATTTTCTGCTGTTTCATTCGTTCCAGCTGAAAAAAAAAAAAAATTACAATCAGCCTGGAACTCAAAGGAAGATAATTGCATTATAAGGGATTTAGAAAATCAAAATTGAACCAAAAATGAGATACCACTACACACCCATCAAAATCACAAAAATTTTAAAATACAACAATTCCAAGTGTCATCTAAAATGAGAATTATAAGGAACAAATTATGAATACCTCTCAAATTGAAGATGAGAATGGAAAATAATATAACTCCTTTGGGAAAAAAATTAATTACTTTAAAGATATGCATACACTTACTGTATGTCCCAGTAATTCCCACCAATAGGTATGTACTCAGAGATACCGTATGTCTGCACAAAGATTCACACAATTGTTCATAGCAGTTTTATTCATAGTAACAAAAACTGGAAACAATTCAAATTTTCATCAGCAGATGAATGGATAAATTGTGTTGAAATACTATTCACAATAAAAAGGAATAATACTTATATCCACTACAATGTGAATCTTGAAAAAAATCATGCTAAAAGACTTCTAGATACAAAATAGAACCTGTGATAGATACCGTTCATAAGAAATTTAGAGGAGAAATAATTTATAATGGCAGAAAGCAAATGTTTGGTTCCCTGTGCCTGGGGAGGTTAGGGGAATTAATAGACTTAAAAGAGGCCAAAAAAATCTTTTTGAAAGTAATAAGAATGCTTTATATCTTTTTTGTGATGGTGATTGCGTGACTGTATACATTCATGTATACATTGAAAATGAGGTACATGTTATGTATGTAATTTATGCCTAAAATATACATGCAATTATCTGATTTTCAAAGAAATAGCTGGCCTTTTTGTCTGAAATTTTTGTACTGCTTTTCCATCATCATCTCTAACAAAGAAATCAAGGAATCAAGAAGCCAATCATGTCAACTCAACTTGAATTCAATTATCATTTGTAATTGGAAAACAACAACATTCTCAGGCATCACTAATTTGGAAAAAATTGAAACTTGTATGAAGATATCATCTACAGTTTATGCATAATTTGGTGTGTAATATGTGTTGGACTTTGACATCAGGACTCTAAATGTCACTTTAACCTTCGTTTTTTTTGTTTACTTTCTCTCATTTTGGAACGATGAGTGACTACAAGCTAGAGATTAAAAAAAAAAAAAAATGACAATCAATCACTTCAAAACTTAAGCTCTTTCCCCAGAGAAGAAATTAAAACTCTTATTATGAAATTCTTATGTAAGTGAATCTGGGTTTTTTTGTTGTTGTTCATATTTTCTCTAGGTGTTATTATAATTAAAAATATTTTAAAAGTGCATACCTCTTAGTAATCCCTAGGCCCAAGACTGGCCATTGCTTTTGACCTTCCCAGATATTGCAAGGGTAGAGCTACATGCTCAATAGAAAACAAACGTATAGGGGCGCCTGGGTGGCTCAGTCGTTAAGCATCCGTCTTCGGCTCAGGTCATTGTCCCGGGGTCCTGGGATCGAGCCCCGCATCGGGCTTCCTGCTCCGCGGGAAGCCCGCCTCTCCCTCTCCCACTCCCCTCGCTTGTGCTCCCTCTCTCGCTGTGTCTCTGTCAAATAAACAAATAAAATCTTTAAAAACAAAAGAAATGTATAAAATACATATTCTAGGTGCAGAATTTCAAAAGGCTGCACATTTCCAAATTTATTAATTTAATATTCTTAAATTTAATGTTTAATCAACTAAATCCACCTCCATAAAGGAGCTTATCACGTGTCTGCCCCCAATCCCAAGCTTCAGCTGGACGAACACAGTCTTGGTCTAACTGACCCCATTTCTCTGAATCTTGGCTTTCACTCAAGCTGCTTCAACGGCTCGAACAGTTAAGAAATCTGAAAGAATCCTATTTGACAGGAAACTACGATAAGGAGACATCACACATATCCAGTTTGCATTTGTATTTTTTCCTGTCTTTTATTACCAGAAACATTTGCAAGAATGTAGAAAAATTGTCTCAGAAAAATCATTTGTTCTTGCTGTTGCTTCACTAACTGCTTTTATGCAGAGTGGCAACATAATTGGTAGCTTGGAGGAGATTCGTAGAGTCACGAACGGGATGTTACCACTTGTGAAGACTTAAAAACCAAAAAAGCAGAAGTGAATGAAAAGAGCTAATGTGGCACCCAAGTATGTGCATACACACACACACACACGCACACACACACACACACACACACACATTTCTCTGGTGTTCTGGGAAAGGAAGACCAGACAAACGAAACTAAAACTCCATGTTTTAGTAAAATGATCGTTTTAATAATGATGCCTTAGTTAAATTATTAGTGATGCCTTTAGTTAAATTATTTTTAAAGGCATATTAGTATTTTTGCTATAGCTGCATAGCGTTGTAATACGCTATTTTCCGAAGCGTATTAGAAGATATTTAAGTAGGGCGCCTGGGTGGCTCAGTTGGTTAAGCCACTGCCTTCGGCTCAGGCCATGATCCTGGAGTCCCGGGATCGAGTCCCGCATCGGGCTCCCCCTTCTCTGTGGGGAGCCTGCTTCTCCCTCTGCCTCTGCCTGCCACTCCCCCTGCTTGTGCTCACTCTCTCTCTCTCTCTTTCTCTATGTCAAATAAGTAAATAAAATATTAAAAAAAAGAAGATATTTAAGTATTTCCTGATTGATTAATGATGTGCTAAATATTCTTATTATTGAAGTACAGTGGACCTACAATGTTATATTGGTTTCCCATATACTAGACGGTAACTTGACAATTCTATAAATATTCTTTCTTATAATCAATCTAAGATTATTTTTAAAATTTTTTAAAAGATTTTATTTATTCATTTATTTGAGAGAGAGAGAGAGAGAGAATGGAGGGACGACCAGAGGGAGAGGGACAAGAAGACTCCTCACTGAGCGCCGAGCTGAGGCGGGGGTGGGGGGGGGCGGGGCTCGATCCCACAACCCTGAGATCACGACCTGAGCCCGAGTCAAGGCAGATGCTCAACCAAGGAGCCACCCAGGCACCCCATCCAGTCTAAGATTATTTTTAAAGACATCTTTGTGGAGAAAAATACACATTTTTTTCTTTTTTACTTTAGATATTTTCTTAATTAAATGAGATTTTGGAAACTTGACGAAATGATTAAACCAATACTTAAAAATAGCTCTTTTTTTTTTAGTATAGAATTCTATCCTGATGGGTTCCAAAAGGTGTTTGGATCACTACCTTCGACTAGCATGAATTTAGCTAGAAACTCAAACATTCTTATCATGGATAATGAGAAAAGTTTTTTAGTTGAGCAGCATGGTATTAGTAATTTATATATTCACTCAAGAAACATTAATTAAAATGAAAACAATAAATAAATGAGAACACAATTAAGCTGGAGAGATCTATTCCTAAAAAGGAAGCATTAATTGTATGCAAATGTATTAAATATAAAGTACACCATTACTATCAACACATGTCTTTAGTACTCACTCCCAGAAGATTATTAGGCCAGGGATTACACTACAGACTGAAAGATGGCAGACCCTTTTACTATCCTGTTTATTGGTTTCTTCCCACGGCCCAGCACAGATCCTACCTATAGTAGATAATCAACCAATATTTTGTGAATGAACAAATGGATGTAATGTAAGCTTTATGAGTCTACACATTTAAAATCTTAAGATATGATATTTCCATGAAGAGTATGATTTAAAATTTTGCATATTTTCTGACATTTTAGGTTCCAAAGGACCCTTGGGTCTAGTAAATTTTATGTCAACACAACTAATTCTTGCATTTGACAAATAGAATTTTCCTACATAAACAAACTGCAAAAGGGGGAAAGAAAAACAGAAAAAGAAATGTATAAAATAAATATATATGGTTTAAAGCATTCCAGTAAGATGACTATCTTCACCATATGCCTTAAGACTCTCACCCGTTTGCTTCTCCTTTCCCATACTTACTCTTTCTGGAAAACCAGTTTCCTAAAATTTTTGTTAATGGTTCCCATGAATCACTCTATGGCTATGTCACTTGTCTTGTATCCTTAAATAATATATTGTAGGGTTTTGCATGCTCTTCTGCTTTATTGGAATGGAATTATATTGGATTTTTCTTTATAAGATTTATCTACATTAATGCATTTTACTGTCGTTTATTCATTATCACTGCAATATAAAATTCCTTTGCAATGGGGCCCCTGGGTGGCGCAGTCGGTGAAGCATCCAACTCTTGGTTTCGGCTCAAGGCTCAAGTCATGATCTCAGGATCTAGAGATCCAGCCCCATACTGAGCTCCTTGCTGAGTGTGGGGTCTGCTTGAGATTTTCTGCCTTTCCCTCTGCCCCTCCCCTCTTTAAAAATAAATTTGCATAATTATAAACAACTTTTATTCATTCTATTAGGATGAACAATTACTTTGTTCCCAGGTTTTTGCTATTATAAATTATATTATAATTTTGCTAGTGAGTACAGTGCTGGAACACTTTTTTTAAAAAACAAATATATATTCATTTTATTAAACAAATACTAATTTGTAAAATATATATTCTAAGGCGTAGAATTGCTGGCTCATTTGTAATGCCAATGTCCAAGTTTATTGGAGTCTGCACAACTGTTTTCTGAAGTGACACAATTAACTTCTATGACCTCACTGGACAAAGCATATCCCTGGCTCCACATCATTGTCAGTACACAGTATATAGGATTTCCACATTTTTTTTTTTATATGTTGAATGCTAAATGGTGTCTCATGGAAGTTTGCATTTATATCCCCAGTGATCTGTTTAGCTTTTAATTCCTATTGAATTTCCTTAAGTTTTCTGGATACTAAATATTTGGGAGCCATATAAAATGCAAATATCTCAGTATTTTGTTTTATCACGCTTCTAATGTCTTTTTGACGAGTAGAAATTCTTAAACTGAATGCAATCAAATCTACCAGTCTTTCATTTCAGATTTTTTATTTTATCTTTTATAGTTTTATGGTTATGCTTTCCACATTCAAGACTTAAAGCAACATGGAAGCCTTGTGTGTGTGATAAGAAGTAGGAATTCAGGGCTCCTGGGTGCCTCAGTCAGTTAAGTGTCTGCCTTCGGCTCAGGTCACGATCTTGGGGTCCTGGGCTTGAATCCCGCGTCAGACTCCCTGCTCATCAGGGAGTCTACTTCTCCCTCTCCTTCTGCCACTACTTCCCCCCGCCCCCACTCATGCTCTCTTTTTCTCTCAAAGGTGAATAAATAAAATCTTAAAAAAAAATAAATAAAACCTGGCCTTCAGCTCAGGTCATGATTCCAGGGTCCTGGGATTGAGCCCCACATTGGGCTCCCTGTTCAGCGGAGAGCCTGTTTCTCCCTCTCCCTGTGCCTGCCTCTCTGCCTACTTGTGCTCTCTATCTCTCTGTCAAATAAATAAATAAAATCTTTAAAAAAAAAAAGTACAAATTCAGTTTGATTTCTTTCCATATGACATTCAATGTCTCAGGACAAATGAATAGTCCCTTGTCATCCTACTGATGGTATTTAATATTTGCTCTGCCAGTCAGCTCTCCATATTTGTATGTATCTGCTGTGGGGTTCTGTCCTGTTATGTGGATAAATTATCGCTACATTTATAACAAGAATGTTACTGCAGTAACATAAAAAGAAATTAAAAAAAAAAGATTCTGACTAATGTAGCAAAACTGCTAATTGCACATAGAAAAAAATTTAGGAAAAAGTTTGTATTTATCTAATGTAGTTATTTTTTATCTGTAATATGTATGTCTAGTATATATATACACACATATATGTCTGCCTTTCAATGTGAACATGTGATATATGTTGATATGCAATTTGCTTCTATCATTTGAAAATATATATTGAAAGGACTTCCATCTTAAAATGTATAGATTTTTGGCATTTTTCTGAGTAGCTGCATGGTTTTTTATTGTATGGATTTTCTTTTTTTTTTAAGTCTTTATTTGAATTCCAATTACTTAACATACAGTGTAATATTAGATTCAGGTGTACAATATAGTGATTCAACACTTCTGTACGACACCCAGTGCTCATCATGATAAGTGCCTGCCTTAATCCCCACCACCTCTTTCCCTCATCCCCCACCCACCTCCCCTCTGTAACCATCAGTTTGTTCCCTACAGAGAACTGTTTCTTGGTTTCCTCTCTCTCTCTCTATTTCCCCTTTGCTCATTTTTTGTTTGTTCTCTAAATTCCACGTGTGAGTGAAATCATATGGTATTTGTCTTTCTCTGATTTATTTCACTTAGCATTATATTCTCTAGCTCCATCCACGTCGTTGCAAAAGGCAAGATTTCTTTCTTTTTTTGCAGCTGAGTAATATTCCATTGTGTATATATGTACCATATCTTCTTTATCAATTCATCGATCAATGGGCACTGAGGCTGTTTCCATAATTTGGCTATTGTAGATAATGCTGCTGTAAACATTGGGGTGCATGTATCCCTTTGAATTAGTATTTTTGTATTCTTTGGGTAAATAACTAATGGTGCAATTGCTGAATGGTAGGGTAGTTCTATTTCTAACTTTAAAAAAAAAAATCTTTTGGGGGAAACTCCATACTGGCTACACCAGTTTGCATTCCTACCAAGAGGGTTCCTCTTTTTCCACATTCTTGCCAACACCTGTTGTTTCTTTTGTTATTGATTTTAGCCTTTCTGACAGGTGTGAGTTGCTATCTCATTGTAGTTTTGATTTGTATTTCCCATCAATGATGTTGGGCATCTTTTCATGTGTCTGTCTGTTGCAGAATATAGATTTTCTATAATTTATTCAATCATTTGCTTGCTTATGGACTTTTTTTTTTAACTATTTTTGTTTGGAAGCTCTCCTACCAACTATGATGCAGTGAGCATCTTTATACATACCTCTTTGTGCACAAATTAACATTTGTGGTGGGTGGATTCCGAGATATACAGAATTACTGTATTCAAAGCCATATTATTTTCCTTTTCTGGTAATTCTAAACTGACTTCTAAAATATTTTACCGATTCACACAATCACCCACAAATTCTAATCTTTTGACAGACTCCCATTTTTAGTCTGTTAGGATACAATGAATCTCTCCATTTGGAATCAATTTCTATAGTTATTCCTGAATTGCTGTCTGTATTGTAGGTATTTATCAGTTCTTTTATTGTACAGTTTCCAAATGTGCTTCTCTAGGTTGCCACTTTATCTAATCTGTGTCTATATTTTGGTGCTCAGTTCTACTGAAGATATGAGTATCTTTGTCAACAAGATGAGGCCCGAGGAGCAAAATGCCCCTGTGAAGATTTGTATACAGGTTTTCATGTGGACATAGTTTACATTGATCTGGGATAGACATTCATGTGTGTGATTCCTGGGTTATATGGTAGGTACATATTTCTCTTTATAAAGAACTGCCAAATTGGGTCCCAGAGTGGCTGTACCATTTTACATTTCCACCAACAAACAATGTGAGATCTAGCCTTTCTTCATCCTCACCAGAAGTTAGTGTTGTCACTGTTTTGTATTTTAGCCATTTTGGTAGGTATGCAGTGATATCATTGCATTTTTTATTTTTATTTCCTCCATGACTAACGATGAGAAACAGTATTTTCACATACTTATTTGCCATCAGGATATCCTCTTCGTAGAAATGTCTATTCACGATTTTTGGTTTTGTTTCTGTTTTTTGCTCATTTTCTAATTGGTATGTTTTTATGTTGAGTTTTGAGTTTTAGAAAATATTCTAAATACAAGTCCTTTGTCAGATATGTGCTTTACCAATATTTCTCCCAGTTTAGAGATTATTTTTTAATCCCCTTCACATGGACTATCACAGAGCAAAATAATTGAATTTTGATAAGGTGCTATTTATCAACTTTTTATGTTATAGGTTAAATGCCTTTTACATTCAAATATTCATGTTTGTTATGAAAATTTTACTAAGTATATAATGCTGACCTAAATGTATTTGCCATCAGTATTTTAAGATATTTTTTCATTGTTTTCTTGAATCTGTCCTTTTGTTCTTAGAAGCTCTTAGAAATATCTCTTTATCCTTAATGTCCTTAAATATCCTTACAGTTCATCTAGACATACAGATCTTTTTATTTAAAAAAATCTTGCTAAATCTTGATAATCAATCAAGAACATGAATTTATTGGATTTTCTTGAATGTATGTCTCTCCTCTATTCACTCATTTCTTCTAGAATACTTAATGGAAATCTGTTTCAGGTTTGGGGTCTAACCTCCATCTTTTACCTTTTTTTTTTTTTTTTTGCTATTCTATTTATATTTCATTGTTTTTCATAGAGGAAACACTTCTCCACACAGTCTTCCTAGCAAATTTGTATTTCATTTTGTCCATTTGGCACATAAGTCCACTGATCATAGTTTTAATTTTCATGAACTCTAAGTGATTATTTCTTATGAATCTAAAATTTATTCTAAAGCCCCATCCTGCTCATCCTGCTGTTTCCTAGGATGTGGGATCATGTGCTTGTTTATTGGTTTTGTGATTATGCTTCTTAGAACGTAATTTGGGAAATTGTGCATTCATTTAAGGAAGGTGCCATAAACATCTCTGATGCTCATATTCCATTCTGTTTGAAGGATGATGAACATATAGTACCTGAACATACTAACAGCTGGCCGGGTACCTGGATTGCTAGATCTCCAATCTTTTTATCCAGGTGTAAGGAGAACCGCCCTATCTGACTCAAGCTCATACACTCATGGCTCCTGGATCTGACGGCAGGTAGAATGTCCTGCCAGGGCCAACTGGCATCAAGCGTTGGATGTAAGCTGCACAGATAGTGTGACTCCTTGTTTGCTCCTTCTCTTGCACCTTGGCTAATCATCTGGCCTTGGCTTCAAGTCTCTGTCCTTCTTCCCTCGCTAGTCCTTCACTTCTTGGTAAATACACATGAAAGCACTCTTGTTGCCATTCCATGGTTTCCACGAGTACTTTCCTATGGGAAATAGTTTGGGGTTCCATTCCTTGAGCTAATTTCTTCTGATCTCGATTTTCCAGGAATATCTCAAAATTTCTGGTTCCTGATGCTTCTCTTTTTATTTTCCAGCTTGGAGTGTGTGTGTGTGTGTGTGTGTGTGTGTGTGTGTGTGTGTGTGTGTCTAATTTATTATTATATTGGGTTGAAGAAGCCAAAAACATAAACTTAGTCTACCAACTTGGTTTACAGACTGTGCATGAACCTGGAAAATCGACTTTCGATTAAAAAACATTATTTGGGTATTTACCTGGAGACAACAATTTGAAATTGTCACGTCAAGAATCTCTTTATATTATTATATATGTGACTGCACAGGGGATCAGGTTGACATTTGTCTGAGTTTGTGGCTGTCTGGCTAACTGGCTTATCACAAGCATAAATCTTGCACAGCCCTGAGGGATAAATAGGTAACAAATCTCATAATGTTAAATGACAGTATGTTTGAGCATGTAAACCATTTTCCCCAAGAAAATCTCATATAGAGTCTCAGCATCTACACGCAAATGCAGAACACTCAGGTTATACCAGAGAAAGGTGTGGGAAATCTGGCAGAAGTTCTTCTCATTTGTAACATGGCATCACCCTGGGGCTCCTCTCA